>NW_021939122.1:7028643-7424931 GCF_001715985.3 Manacus vitellinus | reverse complement strand
GGCACAGCCCCGCGGTCACAGAGAGCGAGGGCACGGCGCCTGTCCGGAGCTCCGCGGGGATCGCGGCTCTTCCTCAGACACACCCACTCGGCAGCCCGTGAATGCCAAGCACAGCCCCGAGGTCACGAAGCCAACGGACTTTGGGCTGGGAATGAGGAATCTACTTCATGTCCTAGCTGCTGGGCGAAGCAATGCCCTCCCCACCGAGGGCAGAAACTCCGCTTTTGTAGTATTGACAAGGACAGGCTTGGGGTAGGGAGTCCTGAATCAGTAGGAGTGGAGCAGTCTCAGAACAGGCTAAACGCACTGCAGCAGAAGATACTGCCCTTTGCTGTCGTGTTGAAAGGATTGCTCAAGCCTGTGACGTTTTGTAGCTCTTTAGTCCCTTGTGTTTTTCGTGCAAGCTTTCAGTGTTTTGAAATACTGGTAGTCTGGCCTCCTTTGTAGAGTTAGAAATAACGTGAGAGTGTGAGTTATCGATATGTGTTTTGATCTTTCAGGTTTTGACATGATGCTGTTGCCTTGGGAAGACATGGTTGCAATCGAGCTGGCATTTTCATTTTAAACACCATTTTTCAGTGGTTTATGACTCAGATTTTCAGAAACTCTTCAGCTTTTTTGCTAGTATGGGTCTTAGCTGCTATACAGATAAGCTGGGTTCATAACATCACTAAAAAATAGCTGCTGTTTTAAATATTTCGGGCTTTTTAACCACTTCCGGATAAACTGAAATGTACTGCTGACACATTTTTAGAGATGCTGCCTTTGGAGTATCCTTGAACAATCAACTTTTTGCTTTCCCAATGGCAGTATGGAATATAAGGAATGAGAGGCACCTCTCTTGGGTGTAGCACCTGGGTTACATGTGTGTAGTTCTTACTGGGCAAACCCAAATCGGTGTGCACTTGAGGCTGCTACTTTTAGCGGAAGTTTATGTGCGAGTAGGGGTGGAGTAGGGACTGCAAGCAACTTTGTCCGGATCTGGATGGTTGCTGCAGCAGAAAGCTTGGTAAAATTATTTCCAAATTCATCACTCAGGGGATTGTGTTTTGTCCTAAAAGCAAAACTGCATGTGCCTGGGCCCTCAGCAGGCATTGCTTAGCGTTGGGTAACACCTCGATATGTCCCTTGCCCCAGTTATCCAAAATCTTCTGCTAATGTAGCTAATGTTTCTTAGGTGCATGTGGTTGGCACTCCTCCCTGCCCCCCCGGGGGTGTGATGACTGTGTGCATGTAGCTGTTTTGCGGTGGAGTGTTTTTGTCTTGATAGGGAGCTTTGAGAGAAATTTTAGAAGTCACCACATTCATGTCAAAACAGCAGTGCCTGAATGTTGCTTGCAGTCATACCTTACGTAGTTGTTTGGGAGTTTTATATATATAATGAAGAAAGAGAAATGTGTTTGCAGAATTTTTTGTTTGTTGTTTGGCTATCCTGAGCTGGTATCAGTGAGCACTAGAAGGTCAGTGTTTTGCTCTTTTCTGTGTTGCAGCAGCTTTTTTTTGGCTGGTAAAAGTTGTAGCGTTGACTCATCTTTACTCAACCTTCATCTAAAGCTTAATTCGGGTGTCAGCAGAGGCATGTTAAGCAGTGCAGGCGCTGCGGTATTTCTCTTGCCAGTAGATGGCCTTGCGCCTCTCCTAACTCGCGAAGAGGGATCTGACTGGGGCGAGATGCAACCCGAGGAACAGCTAACACACACTTTTTAGCTCTTTTGCAATTCCGCCTTTAGAAATGCAAGGTCCTGGAATTAAAGTGAAAATTTTTATTTTTATTTTATTTTATTTTACTGTGATGGTT
Organism: Manacus vitellinus; assembly: GCF_001715985.3. Lineage (NCBI taxonomy): Eukaryota > Metazoa > Chordata > Aves > Passeriformes > Pipridae > Manacus > Manacus vitellinus. Next base: position 7,423,133 of record NW_021939122.1, on the reverse strand, counting down.
GGATTTGTTGTTGTTGTTTTGTTTTTTCCTTGTTATTGTTGTCCTGTATCCACATATGTACACTGGTCATAGGAAATTCTATTCCAGGTAGCTGCAAAAACACCAAAGGAATAATTCTGAATACACATGATCATATTATTCTAACTGTTAGAATTGCTGAGTTGGGATCTGTATTCATGCCTTAACTGGCATCAAACCTTTTCTTCCTTCTCCAGAAACTTACTTGCACCTAGAGAAACTAACTCTGTCGGGATATTATGACATTATGAATTGCTAAGTTTTTGAGAGGGTTAACTTAACTAATCTCTCCAGGTGAACAAAAAATTGTCAAGGTGCAATAAAATGTAATTGAGGGCCCAGAGCCCTTTGCATTGTATTGGTCTCATCTCAGAATGTGGAATCCATATTTATATTCCAGAAGAAAAATAACAGGGGAGGAAGCATAAGATCTGGCTTGCTTTCTACTACTTGCTTCTCTGTTAAATTGTTACAGATTTTTTAATTTTTTTTTTTAATATTTTGTTTAGATTTGTTTTGGCATATTGGTAATTTTTAGCACTTCTTTTGTATTAAGATTGAACAATTAGATTAATATAGCATAACTTAACCAAAGTAGTTATGCCAAACTTAAATTCTCCTTTGACCTAAAATACACATTAGAAAATTATTATTGAACAGAAGACTTACTCTGAGATACCTTAATATAATAAATGTGGGAGCTATTAAGAACTCCCTACTACATTTGTCTTCCTGTTAACTTTGTATTTTCTTTTCTTGTATATATTGACTTATTCTGCTGTCTTTTAGTAGATAATAAGTTTGCCTTAAAATGTGGATTAGGGCACACAACTTTTGTATTTGGACAACTTGATTTGGCTGGAAAGGGAGGAAAATAGAAGAGAATGCAGAATGTACATTTTAGAGATACTTAAAATTATACATTTTGTTATGTGATTCATGTTTTTGAAATACCCTGAAGTTTAAAGGGAAGGAAGATCGAGCTCAAACACTTAATAATTGGACCCAAGGTTTCTGTTTTGTTTTGCTTATTTGTTTGTTGCACTTTCTGTCGGCCTTTTGATTTAGTTTGCTTTTCTCTTTTGCCTCTCCCCTCTCTCTGGTTCAGAACAACCAACCTAATTTTGACTTTTTGTTTAAGTGCTAGAGTAAGCAATCCATTACTTGTGCAGCTCTATTGCATCTCCTTCATCCTTGATTCAAACCTCTTCTCTTATGTGACTCTCATCACAAGCATCAGCCTACACTATTGGGAAATGATTAGAGTGGCATCAGTCCTTAAATCATCAGTTCTTGCTCAGTACAGTTTTATGATGGTTTTATTGTTTTCCAAATCTTCTGTGAAACATTAAAACAGTGACCTTGCTCCAGCCACCAGGTGCACCCTTTGTTCTGAGGTCTTGTAGGCCAGAAAAGATTTGTAACCACTGTAACTGTTGGCTTCTGTGTTGCAGTGTGGTGTGGCCAGATTCTGACAACTGGGGGTTACCCTTCTCCCTTTTTTCGTAACACTTAGAATCATCTGGATTTGTGGTATAGCGAAAGGTTCTTGATCAGATGATGTGGTAGACCAAACACCCTGTTCTGTGTGTGGAGAAGCTGATATGACTTCATTGAAGTGGGAAAGCGGGGTGTGAGCAGAGAGGTTTATGAAGACCCTGTGGGCTTTTTCATAAGGGTACCGTGTGGTGTTATATCAAATCAGGAAGTTCTGACATGCAGCATGTTTATTTTAAAAATAATGGATGTCTGATATAACTGCCTGTGGAGCCATAGCTGCTAGTGTTTATCTAAAAAAAAAAAAACACACGAGCAAGAAAACAGAGTGGAAACAAAAAAACCTGAATAGAACAAAACAGTGGAAACTGAAACTTGTAGCAAGTACCTTTTCCCCTTTAGCAGTTCTTCTCTGGAGACAGTGATAAAGGAGAACTGGGCATAGGCCCTGGCTCTCCAAAGGAAAGCTGTAACAGACGGATGTCCTTTTTCTCATAATTCAACTTCCTGACACAACCCTGGATCCATGCTTTCGTTCAACAGACCCAGTTCAGATGACGTCAATGCATTCTTCACAGCAGGGGAAAAAAAATCATTTTTCAAACAAACCGAGCATTTCCTTAGACTGGAAAAGCAAATTGGCTGGATGCCTGGTGGCTCCTACAGCCAATCACTATAACCTTACCATAAATGTAGATGTGTTTCTATCTTAGAGTTGATTATTGACTTTATTTTAGCCATGGGACCATCCTGTCCCAGTCCTCTGTGTGTGCACTGTACCAGGGAGTGCTGAGATACTGGATGCTGCATTATTTAGCAAATATTTTGCATATCACATGGGCTGACTTATGTGAGCTCACTCAAATTTGACTATGTGACTTGATAGACTGTAAATGCATCTCTTTTAATTGTTTTGCAGAGCTCTGTCTCCATCCAGATCTTGCAGCAGGCAGCTTAGCTTCACAGGCTGGCTGGTACTCTTTTCTCTTTTTTCAAGCTAATTGGTCTTAGTTGTTTTTTGAAGATGCTATTACTAAGATTATGCTTTACACATTTGAAGCTTGATGTACAGCAAATGCTAACTGTCAAACGTGTAACAGATGAGATGTAAAAGCTTTTGAGATAATCTGCTAGAGATGCTAGATGTTCTCCAGGGGTGAGGAAGTGTTCAAACCTTTTCCTTTCAGGCACTGCCTGGACAGACCACTGCTGATTTAATATGTGAGTTAAATCCAAGACTGAATCCTTGTACCAAGGATGAGAGAGGGAAGATCTGTAAAGAAATGTCCGGAGTTAAAAGGTAAATGTGAGTAAAAGGAGATCTTTAGTTTTGCTTTTAACCTCTAATCTGAAGATGACAGTAACAGGTGTACCAGATGACTTTATTTCTGATGTTGAGTAAGTGACACCCAAACAGCTACCTTTCAAGGAAAACTGTTTTCCTTATAATTTGAAAGTAAGCTAAGAAAAATTTTATTAAAGGTAGTGAGCAGCTAAAGGTAGTGAGAAGCTAAAGGAAACATTTTAAAGGATCTTAGCATAGTGTAGTTTCTGAGATTGTAAGAAATATTATGTCTTTGGGATTCAGTTCCATTGTTTTGCTTTGCACTGTCATGCTTCTCTTTCTGGGATATCATCTGATAAGTGAAACTAGATAAAGCAATGCCTTGTGGCTGAGACTCCAAACAGTCTTGTTTTGGTTTCTTTTGATATCTCTTAACCTTTGAAATTCTTTGGGGGTGGTGGAGACATGACACTGATGTGAAAAGTTTTATCCCTCCCACTGATGCCTCAGATGTAGTTCAGCATCCTCTGTGACATCAAACGTTCTTCAGAGTGAGAACAGGATGCCGTGATCTTGCTCTGAATGTTTGCCTCCTGAGCACTGCTGTGTGGTTTTAACCAGGACTTATGCTTCAGGTAGATGTTTAACAACTCCTGATAGAGAGAAGCTGTTGTGATAGGAACAAAGTTTGGAGATGAGGGGACTATGGCTGTTCCCTGCCTTCACCTACTAACCCATTTCTATCACACATCCGCACAAAAAGCAGAGAGGCCTGGGTAGCTTATGCAGCTGCAGGAGTGAGTCATATCTTCTCTGTTCAGCTGCACAACCCACTGCATAGTAAGTTTTTATGAGCTGTAGCAAATGAATTGAGTATATAGTACAAACTGATTCATGTTTCTTTCAAGATGCAGTTGGTTGTTTTCTGTCAGTGGTTCTCATCAGCAATTAAGTGATGGGCTTAGAAAGCTGTGTGTCTCTAAGGGTGGTCATAACAAGAAGGGATACATTCATGTTTGCTCTCTGAAGCAGTCTGCTAAATTCCCCGATAAGACATTAGTGATATTTTTCAGCTGAATCATTTATCAAATATTTCTTGGAAGCCAAGTATTTTGAAAGAGGTAGACTTTCCACACTGCACAGTAGCTGCCTCTCCTGCTGTCAGCCAGCTCAGATGCAGGAATAGGAAACTGGATGAGGGACTGAAGAAGGATGGACAGCAGAATGTGCGTTTCTCGTTCCCTGGGATAGACAAGAGAATCTGGTGTCAGTGCAGGCCACAGTTTTAACAGCCACAGGTTTCCCATGTGTTTCTCCCAGCTTGGGGATACTCAGAAACCTCCCTGCCTGGAGGTAGCCAGCTGAGAGGAGAGTAGTCCCTCAGTTTCAGGTGGGAAATGAAGAGGGACTCACAATCACTTGCTGTAATAGTATAGGGAAATTGTCTTATCTTCTTGAAGTAGAGGTTTTGGACTGAATTCTCAGCTTTCATTTCATAACTTCAGTGAGCCATGGTTTTACTTGAGACCAATGGTAATTTTGATGTTGTCTTGTTTGAAGATAAGATTTCACTACACATGCACAAAGCACATGTAAAGATACGTTATATCGATATCTGGGGACTTCCCTCTTTTTGGGAGGCAGGGCTGGCCACCTACCCCTTCTCCATCAGCTCGCTGAAGGGGCAGCCCAGTCTGCCCTGCACTAACCACATGGCAGAGCCTGGGGCGTCTCATCTTGCTGCAGTGAAAGGCTGTTGATTCGTGGAACTTGTTCCTTGCCCTCCCAGCTGCTGTTCCACTATTCCTGAGTGACCTGGTACAAACCCCACATGTTTTCTTTTCAGGGGGCCTACCTGAAAAATAGGATCTGACAAAAACAATTTACAGAAGAATAACTATAAGTTATTAAAATATAGACAATGGGGAAGGTTTAGCCCTCATGCAAACAGTAGCTTGTATTGTGTTTGCAGAATAAAAGAACACAGATGTTAGATCTTTTTCCCAAGTGTGGTTGTCTCCTGTTCCTCCCAACCTATTTTTCTGAGAAGGCCTGGCCATTTGCAGTGCAAGTGGCACTGTACCAACACTATTTTATTTAAATGCAATTCAGAAAGGGGAACATATTTATGCGGAAGATCTGCTAATTGCATAATTTTCTCCTTGTATTAAACAATGTGTTCATGCTGTGTAGTACAGACTAATCAGTGTGCAGGGAAATGATTTATATTGTTTTGAAGAGGTCTGAGCGTTTGACCTTGTAAATGAATTTCCAGAGAGAGCTAAATACAATGCAGTAAGTAACAGGCTATAATTAAGAAGCTGGAAGAGTTGTGTAGTTCTGGTATCCTGAGGTGGAAACTCTCCAGGCATTTTCAAGATCCTTGGACAAAAGTGTTTTGCAGCAGTGAAAGGAGTTACTACATCTTTTCAACAAGTTACTAGCAAGGAACTGAAAGAGAAAGAAACTTGGGAAGTACTTACAGGGCTGACAACATGGTAGAAATTATAATTCTGAGACCTTCTTTTAGTGCTGTTACTGACTTGCAGGAAGAACAGAATATGAATCAGCAGGCTTTAGCATTTTCTGCCCAAAGGTACTTGGAATATTCTTGAAGTCCTTAAAATTGCAGTGAAATCAGGGAAATGTTAGCCTTCTGTCGGTGGAATGGAGAGCTGTACCTGTACCAATCCCTATGGAAACACTATATGGGTGTGTGTAATACAGGACAGTATATATGATCTTATCCTGGTTAAGAAATGGATCAAAAAGCAGTTGAGGTTGCAGAAATCTCCCACTGAACTGTAGGCAGATTAGACCTGAGTCCTGACAGTTTTCATCCCCTGTGACACCAGTGGTACAACAGTTGGTCTTGAAACGGGCTAGAATGAGGAAAAGCTTTGCAGAATTCTGAGTTTTTCTGTATTTCTGAAAGATGGTTATGTTTGTTTCAGAATTGTGTATCTAAGTCTTCCTTACAGTTATGAAAGGGAAAGAATAAATCTTTATTTGGCCTGAGAAGGAAATCTGAGCATGTAAAACACATTTAGTGGAAAAGAAAACCCTGAGTTTGACTGGAAAGTTCTGGTACACTTTCAGAAAACCTACCAAATTATTAAACAAAAATAGCATGTTATCTGTACTTTTCCATAGTTCTTACATCTGCCTGTAAGAAAGAGGAAGAAGAAACTACCTTATGTGACTAAGATGCATCTGCAAAGCAAGGACCAAAAACCTGCCTGCTTCAGTTTTTCTTGTGAGGCTTTAGCATTGTTTGGGGAGTGGCTTATGAGCCAAATATGTTAGAGCATGAATAATAGCTGTGTGCTAAGTTCCTCCTGGCTAAGTGACCGACCCTCGTCAGCTGTCAGTCTCTTGGGGCACCACACTAGGTAGCAGGACGGTCTTCCAGGCCCAAGCAGCAGCCAGGATGTGTGCAGGAAGGTGTGACAGAGGCAGGGTGACACTGCTCATGAGGCAGAGGAGAGCACCAGTGAAGTCCTGTCCTTCCTGCAGGCTGCAGTGTTTAGGCACCACTTTGCCAGGTGCGTTTGTCTGTACCTTGTTTTCATTAACCAAAATGACATTCAGCAAAAGTTCCATGGAGGTAAGGAGGGGCAAGGATCCTTTTGTAGAGGTCAGAGATGGAAAGAGTCTTCTCAAGGCTTCATATTATAAACAGGATTCTGTTGGGTAGAACTCTGTTTTATCTTAGATCAGTAATGTAGGTTGTAGCAAGTTATAAAAACACATTTTATCTGTGATATTTTTCTTTAACTTATGTTATTTTTAGATCGCTGATGAAGGCCAGTGATGGGTAGGGAAGGTCCCACAGAAATGCACCCACTCAGCAGTGACTTCCCTGTGCTGTGCTGAAAGGCTTCAGCTTCAGGGGCAGTTTGCTTGCTACTCTGCATATGTCGGACCTGCATTTGCTTTATTTGTAATTATTTCATGTTTTAGAATATAAAAGGCTTTAGAGGGCTTTTACAAATGTGTTTATAATATTCCTCTAAAAAAGCTTTACAAGAAGTAATTTTTATAAAGCCTTACTCATCAATGTTTATCATATTATCTCATTTTATTTTTTATTATTTGAGTTCTGTATTGGCAGCTGTGATAGGTTAACTTAGAGTGGTGTGTTCATCTGGCAAGTTTGTAGTTAGCTACTTCTTTTCATTACATGCTTGAAATTTTTGTTGAACTGCCTTTCTTCCTGGGGAAAACCCCTTAAGCATTTTTAAGGGCTAATGGAAATAAGTGTTAATTGTTCTGGAGGCACTTTGGCCTGTTCTTTGGAACACCTGTGTGGATGCAGGCTGTTCATACCTGCTGCAATGTGCATGCCCGGTTTTACTGTTCTTTTAGCACCCTCTTGCAGTGGAGTTGAAATAAATTAAAAAAAAAAGTTAAAAAGCCACAAACAATTTTGCAATTCTGGCTTCCCCCCCGCTCCGGTACAGAAAATGCACATATATGAGATATGTTTACATTTGTCACATTATTTTTCACTCTTGCACATAATAACATACACTTTCATATAATGGCATGCCAGTTCCAAAAGTAGGTTTCCTTTTTATCTTAAGGCATTTTTAAAAGTATATGTTCACTTTAGTCACGCAGGTGGTAGATTTCTGCTTGTATATTTTGTACGTTCTTGTGTTTATTGCCAGTAATGCTCATTCCTTCACTGTGATACAGCTGTTCTTGTATAGATTTAAAAAAAAATAAACAGTTCAGCTGTGCTTTCAGTTGTTTGCAGGTTGTGCTGAGTGACTCATACAGAAGATGAGGAAGCTGCAGCAGAGCCACGTCTCCTTGTCCTGCCCAGCAGCGACACCTAACTGCTCCGAGTGCTCCAACCCAGGTGCCAGCAAGAAGGGGCTGGAGACCAGAGATGAACGCTTGGGAGAGGCAGGTACTGGCTTGGTGACATTTGTGGTGAGAGTAACTCTGCAGTTTGTCATAATCCAGAGCCTAGGGGCAAAGAAGATGTGTTGACTACAAAAAGTGAAACTCTGGCACTCCAGCAAATTATTAAATTTGCCAGTGAAAGAGATGACTTTGTAGAGGTCCTTTTCCTTATGGTTTGCTGGAGGGCCAGCCAAATTGGCTGATACAGCCATTGAGTTTGTGAGGCTTTGTGATATAGCTAGGCATGCAGAGCCCCCAGGTTTGATCTGTAAGTAATAGCTCCATGAAACTCGCTTCCAGCAAATTTCTCTCATGGGAACCATCTGATTTCTTATATTGTGCAAGCTCACCTTGAAACTTTGCTCTTGGTGAAATAATAACAGGAAAGCCACTTACAAAAATGTAGTGGGAATTGGCCTCCTTGTTGCTGTCAGTCTGGGAATATGTTGGTTGGGGAGCTTGGAAGTCACTGTGGAGGAAGGACCCCTGTGCTCTGCCTGTCCCACGCACATATAATGTAGGTCTGACTTCCTTAGAAGTACAGGACTTGTCTTCTACAGTGGGAAGATTTCATTTACATTTTGACAAATTTAGACAGCGTGTTACTGAAGAGGTTCTGATAATAGTCTAGGGGAATCTGTTCTCCTGTAACTCTTGGGAGATGTGCCAATGTAACATTATTGTGAACCCTTCTCTACAATGTAATTTCAGACAGATATGTCATCATGAACTGTGAACAAGCTACTGAGGTGCTGCTGATAGTTTGCACGGTGGGGCAGAGCTTGGCCTTGGCCAGTGGCCTGAGGGCTTATCTGTGATCTCTGGATTCGCAGCTCTTGGTATAGACAGTGTTCCTTTGACTATGCTTCTGATATATTTGAGGTTTTGTTTCTAATATTAGGCAAGTCTACACCAGCTGGAGTGTGAACTATGGGTGATGCCTTGCAGACAAAATATAGAGCTTATATCTACAAAAAAAAAAAGAAAATAAAAAATCATCAAGGGCTTTCAAAACTATGTGTTTAAAATTATGCGAATTCATGGTGGAAAAATCTGCATCTATTATGCATGAGGACATGAGTACAAACTCCTGTCTCAAGAAATCCTTCTGTTGCATATATGAAAGGAGAAAGGCTATAGGAAAAAAAATACCACTGTAGAAGTCCTATTTCTTTCCTGAGAACCGGTATCAGGAAATCTCAGAGACAGGATTCTGAGCTATATGGATACCAGCCTGACCCAGCAGGGCTTGTACTTATGTTCTGTTTATTTATCTAAGAAGGAATGAGGAGAGAGCCATTATCTCATTTTTACTTTGAACGTGTTCCTTTGATTTTGAATGAAGGATAACTACAGCATTACCATGGAGGAAGATACCTTGTCAAGATGAAGGAAGGTTGTGAATTAACATTCTTCATCACCGTGCTCAAGAGGCCCAGGAGGCAAACACTGGCTCCGTTAGCTCTTGAACAGCAGTGGCAAAACTATTTTCTAAACTTTGTAGGTTGAAAACTGCCATATTTTAGAATGATTAGAGTAATTTTGGCTTAGTTCTTAGAGAGACACCAGTGCAAGAGCCTGACAATCAGAGAAAGCTAATCTATGGGTCTGACAGTTTATGGTTAATCTGACACTTTACAGATGCATACTGTGTGACAGCTGCAATGAATCAGATTATTAGAGCAACTTTATGATCCCTAAAGCTTATTTATTCCTGTCTTTCTCAAAATGAGGCTGTGTGTGAGTGGGTGGGGTGGGGAAGTGTGAAGCCTATCAATGAGATAGAGGGCCTGAAGCCAGACAAACCAAAACATTTAGAGATTCTGCTAATGTTACGAAGATGAAAGGAATCCCCAAATAAAAAGGAGCCAGATACATATTTAGCAGAGCCTCATTCCTAAACAGCCAATTGGATGCAGGCAGGAAGGTCTCCACGCACATCTCAGAAGTTGTTTTCCCTTATAAAGTAAAGCAAAGGGTTTACTTTATTCACAGTCTTCTATAGCAGTTGGGATAAGCCTGCAGCTTCTGTCCTCCTTTACCAAAAAAGTATGGCATCTACTCACTGGTGTGTGGCCTCTGAGCTGGCATTCTTCAGGCCAGCTGGAGCTCTTTTCCCAGGCATGGTGGCTGCACAGCTGCTGTGGAGTCCCAAGTACACTTTGGGCACAAGTTACTGAAAAAGAAAGAACTTAAGGAAGATGTAGCTAAGAGTTTCCACTGATATATTGAAAGATTCTTGAAATCAATAGGGAAGTTCCCAGTGTGCATTGGAGCTTTGTTAGTGTCTCTATAAGGAGATCAGGGAAAAGGGTATTAAGAGAGAGGCAAAATTACTTTTTCCTCCTGTTTTTCTTTCTCTCATTGCACTCCAGACATACTCCTGTGATAGAGACTGCGAAAGGGTTTAGTATGGAAAAACAAAGTTCTGAGGGGAAGCTAATGAAAAGCATAGGTTTTGGCTATGGATACAAAGAAAGAATGGAAACCTTGGGATATAGACACACCAGGCAATTGTGCTCTATGATTTCTATACAAATGAGTGGCATAAGGACTGAAAGATAGGCAGCAGAAACTGGTGATGGCAGTAGCCTCCAGAAGAAAAGGTAAACTACTTTCAGGAATGGTGTTGTGTTCTTTTTCTTGAAGAAAGAAAGAAACAAACAAACCCATCTGCCTTATATATATATATATATATACACACACACATATATAATACACATACATACACATATATATATTTGGGCTAAGCTCTTTTGTGTCTATAGCTGCAGAGGAGAGTTCAGAGTTTTGATCCCCAGCATTTAGGTTTGATTCTCAGAAGACTTGTTCTATTCAGTTCTCTTTAGGTTATTATTCATATCTCATGCCAAGTACATTCTCCCCTTCCCAGCCCCCCCTTCTGACAATAACCTAAGTTGCTGAAAAAAAGGTGTAAACTACTGATGTACTTTTATGTCTAGTAATAACTGTGTGACCGTAACTTCAGCATGGACTCACCAAAAAGAAAGGAATACTTTCATTCTATAATGTCCCTTGAGCTGGACTGACCTAATTTCCTTGCATAGTTCACCTGTTTGCCTGCTTCCTTCCTGCCCCAGCACTTTCCATAACATCACACTGCAGAGACATGCTGCCTGCTGAGCACTGCTCTTCACTGTGTGCTGGAGGCATGGCTGGGCAGCATTTCTACATTTTTCCTTTGCTGTTTCTGTGTATCCATCTCTACTGCTTAGTCAAGCCTCTGGCTTACTTCTTCCTTCTAGCCTGCCTATGTCTGTCTCTAACAAACATCCTTCATACAGCAGGTCCTTCCAAACAACTGGTGTTTCCTCTGTGTCACCATATCAACAACTACCTGCTCTGAGTGAGACTGTGTCAGCTGTGTCTTTTTCATGAGCACCCTGAAAACTAGGACTCCTACATCTTTGGTGCCCATGACAGGTAAGGTGATGTGTGATCCCCACCCAAAAAAACATTCCTCAAAGCAGCTAAGGTGTTGCTGCTGCCATCATTACCACCAACAGGAATTGTGGTGTGCACCAGGCTAAGTTTATAGGTGTCCTGATGAAGCTCAACAGAGGTACCAGTCTATGGTACCTGCATGGCCACTCTTTCCTTAATGTTCACAGAGGCCTCTTGTAGAAAACTGTTGCTGATATTTCTAGTTATGCCGAGATGCAGTGTGAATGATGTATCAGTTCTACTGAAGGGTTGTTTACTTGGCTCTGCAATCTCATGTATGCTGTATCTGCTATAGCATCATCACTAGTAAGCTTTTTGGGGAGTGTAAACTTCTGCTCAGTAAGGCAAAAAGTTTGGATTCTTTTGAATCTTTGTCCCAGTCTTGGTATTTCCAAGGAGTAGTAGTTGATGATGTTTCTGGAAACCTAGGATTGTGTTTCTTCTAATCTAGAAGGTAATTGATGTTTTTATCAAAATCAGACATGATACTGCACTGAAGGGTTATGCTGTGTGAAATTCTTCCCCTTGACCAAAGTTCCCTATCTAATACCATATGTTCTATATGATGTATACAAGTTTTCTCAGCTGTGTTCTTGAGTGTTATTTGAAAACAAAGAATTTGGTTTTGGCTGTCCTTTGAATGTCAGTTGGAGATATGCAAAAAAGGGCCTATTTAGATCCTCTCTTTTAGGTTGCTTACCTTGGTGGTTTGAGTTTTTTAAATTTGTTTTCCTTTTTTTCTTTTTCTACTTTTTTTTTTAAGTCTTTGTCTTTTGCCCCGATGCTAGCAGTGAAATAATAAATAGCTTTTGCATGGCTCATGTTTCAACATTTGATAGCTTCTGTTTCTGACTCTCCAAGGCAGTTACATTCCTTCAAAGTTCCTTTCCTTAAAAGTTAAATTCCTTTTGGTCTTCAATCCATAATTCTGTCTATCTGCTATCTCTACTACTAGCTTATTCCTTAAATTTTCACATCAGAAAAACTTTCACTGTGGTTTTGTGGGAGATTTTCTCATATTAAGGCTGCTCAATTAGGCAGCAAGCGCTCCGTAAGCAAACGCACGATGCCTCTCCCTATTGCAACAAGACTCACAAAGCAAGGATCTCACTTGGATTTTCACATCCTTCTTGGCTTGTGTGCTTGGACCAGTTTTATATTTGTAAGGTTTAGCATTGGAGTTAAGAGATGCTGTTTCTGGTATTTTGTAAAAACTTAATGACAAAATGTTGGCTATGAAAGAGCTGCTACACTAGAATTAGCCTGTCCAGAGAACAGTTGGCTACAGCTGTAAAAATTGAGGCCTGCGATAAAAATAACTTGTACAGGGAGAACCATTCCTTTATTTGCTAAAAATATGTTCAATGGAAAAGCTAGCTGGGGTTATAAAATTCAACTACTTTACTACAAACAGTTTGAGACGTGAGTTTATGGCAGTCCAGACTTGTGGCCTTCAGTGAAGTAGCACTAGGGCATATTTGGCCTGCAGGTCACAGGGTTGAAAAACAAGCTGACTGAGAAACAGAATGGATTCTAACCCATCATAATCCAGAGGGGATCATAATAATCTTTTAACTGAACTTTTTCACAACCTTCAAAGACTTCTCTGTGAACCATAAACAACAGCAGGTACTTTTTTTACTACCTTTAAGCCCATGGGCAATACTTATATACAAGCAAAATGCCAAACTTTTAAAGAGACTTTGTAAAAAAACTGAGAAGCTGTTTAGCTGGCCAGAAATATTTTCATTGTTTTTGTCAAAATCTTTAAGGACAGGAAAGTGTTTATTTAAAAACACCTTCCCTGTTATAAATGACTGCTCTTCCAATTTCTCATTCTGCCTCTTGGATGTTACTGTGGAGTCCTGGACCTCTCCTGTTTGAACACATGATCCTCCTGCCAGAAGATGTCTATTGTGGGCATACTCTGACTCTCTGTATTTTAGCAACTCTCCTGAAGTTTTAAAGTGTTTAGATTACACAGCTGAAAGTCTCCTCCTGTTTCATGAGCTCTACACTGGAATGCAGTGGAAGAGACCCAGGGCCTGTGGCCACCCAGATTAGAGTTTTTGTATTAAGGTCCCTATATGGTTTTGTTAAAGACTTCAGCTCTGTCTCTGTCTGTCTCTGCTCCTTGTTTGGGAGGCTAGTGGGAGGAGAGGAGCTGAAGGGGCTATATAACCTCAGAGCTTTCAGAGTGCACCATCCCAGAGCAGCTAACCCCAGCCAAGCACTGTCAGGGTAAGTGGCACGGAACCAATAGTATGATTTACAGATTGCTGGAGGACTTCAATTAAATAATGTCAAATGGAAGCTATTCAGGAGGATGTACTGCTGTGCTGTAGTTTGCTTAAGCAAACTTACTTATTAGAATTGAATTGATAAAATACTTGTAGTATCTGTACTGAGTTGACTTTATAGCACTTCTGAAAGGGTCAGAAAAGTTCTACCTAATAATTTTGCTGATTCTACCAGCACTTCAGTAATTGTATGAAGAAATGGTTTGTGTAATGCCACAGCTGGAATTACAGCTATGTTCAGGTTTAAATGAACTCGTGTGACCTTGGGGTGTCAGTCTGTGACAGAACAAAGTTCCTGAAGGGGTATGCAGTCATGTTTCTTAGCAGATTTGCTTCAGTGCTGTTAACCCAGTGTAACATACATGACTGTTTTGGGAAATGTGACTGCAAGAAGAGTTGGAAGTGTGCAAATTAGCAGTGTCTAATAGGATAAAATGAGGATGTGTGTGTATTCATCCTTGCCTCTGTGTATACGATACTACTGTTCTGTAAAATGCCAAACATTAAGAAACACACACAGACTTCTTGTGGAGGGGGAGTTCTCTTTAATAGCTTGTTGTGGAGATTGGTGAAGTGATTGATTATATTTAGAAGTAAGGCAAGGAGAAGAGACTAGAGACTATTGATTGCTTGGGAGAAATATGTCCTGTCTTCCACAGTACTCAGTGACATTTGCTGCTCTTAAATGTTGCTACTGCATGCCACAGCAGTCCTGAGCTGTAACTCGCTGGTTGGCAGCAGAGCCCTCTGTCTGATTTTTCAGCTTTTTGTGCTTTATTACTAAATATGGTTTTCATTTAGAGTCCACTAGGCTCAGAAATGTAGCCTTTCCTGCCCCCTTCTTTCCCCTCCCCCCAGTGATTTTTGGCATTGCGTTAGCTGCATTGGTTTGAACAAACCCCCTGACCTCGAACTCAGTTCCAAAAACAGATGGTTGAAAAGCCTATTTCCTAATTAGGAAATGGTTTGTCCAAACCAGTCTGTTCATTCATGTTCGATAACTCTTGTACTCCATTCAGTAAATATTTGAATGTAAAGAGCCTGGTTCCTCAGGAATTTAATAAATGAAGAAATTGCAACCTGCTTTCCCAATTGTAATGATAAAATATCTGGAGTACACAAACTTAGGATTTCTTTATCTGTGTCTTCTCCTGGGAATTCTGCCCACTCATCCTGCAGGAGCAGGGTTGCAGCCATGTCTGGTGGCTGCCTGGGCAGAGGCAGAGGATCTCGAAGCATTTGGAAGAACTGTCCATGCTTGTTCCATCCAGGTAGAGGATGAACAGATTGTGGACTCCTTTGCCCATTGGCCATGGCTCTTGCTGACTGCATTTCCACTTTGTCCTGCGTTTCCATTATTCCTGTGGCAGAAGGTTTTGACTGCATGTGCAGCCAGCTGGTCCATGGATGACAGCTGTCTCCTTTAGCTGTTAACACATTGCAATTTGTTGAATTCTGCATGGAAGCCCAGGCTCAGAGTGAGCCAAGTGATTCCCTAACACACTATAAATTGCAAGCAAATAGTTCTTCTTGAGTCCTGGTATTCAGTGCTTGTTTCTGTAATTGACTTTAATACAAAGCCTTTGAAGTATTTTTATTACCCATATTATCATCCTATTGCCAGAGGAAGAAAACAGTTTCTTTTTACTGAGTCAAGGAGCCAACATAAATTGCTCTGTCACTCTACAAATGTAGTTTATTAGCTGCTTTGAAATGATGATAGAGCATATGAAATGGCCTGTTTTAAAAATACATACTGTCTCTGGCTTCATTTTTAAAGTGCTGGTTTTTTTCTGAGTGATTAGGGGAGGACTGAAAAATGCTTGGTTTGTTTTTGTTTTTGTTTTTTCTTTTTGATTTAGAACATTTCTTCTCTTTTAAAAGGTTCAACAAAAACTTAATTGGCCATCTTCACCCAGTGGGTTAATATCTGCCTCCGGAAAACACCCCTGGTACATGCATAGCATTTCATGTGCTTAGCTGCTGGGAAGCACAGGACTAAAAGGGAAAGATGAAGTGCTCTTACCTTTGACAGTTTTCCACATGTGTCAGGATTTTATCAGGGTGATAGAAAAGTGGAGGAAGTTGTGCTGAATCCAGTGCAAATGGATCTTTGTTTTTGCAGCTGTCAGTCCAGTTCTGTCTTTTATCTCCCACCCCTAGCCGTGGATTTCTGTGACCAAATTTAGATAAACATTTGCTGCTCCTTGATCTCTCTGCCCATGCTGCAGGGCTGGAAGTCTCCTCTGGAATTCCCTGGATAATGCCTAGTGCACACAACCCCTTGGTAGACATGGTTGAAACCTCTCATGCTTTCAAAAGGAAGCCCATTCCCTCGGATAGCCCAGCAGCCCTTGATTGCCAGACCGGGGCCTTGCCCCTCCTTGCTGTGCTGCTGCTTTCATACAACCATTCTGTCTTCAGGGGGGATCTGATACCTGAGTATGTTTTTTGGTTTTGTTTTAATTCTTCTCTGCTGTTCTTATAGGGCTGTTTTCTGTCTGGAGGGCCAGAGGACACTGACATAGAAGATGTGTGAGGAAGAAGACAGCACTGCCCTTGTGTGTGACAATGGGTCAGGGCTCTGTAAAGCTGGCTTTGCCGGGGATGATGCTCCAAGAGCAGTTTTCCCATCCATTGTGGGTCGTCCGAGGCACCAGGTGATGAACAACATTGATTATTCCTTACTGGACTTGTAGAAGGCTTTGCTGTCCTGACCCCAGCTCTTCACCATTTCCTATGTCTGGAGCTAGTCCAGCCTGGGGTGATCTGTGTAACACAGTATTTCCAGGCAAAAGAAGTCCAGCAGTGCATTCACCTGAGTCAAAGCAAGTTTCTTGCCTTATGAAAGGAATCCTTCTAAAATTTTTCTCTCCCTCCTATACCACCTTTTCTGTGCCCCTTAATTTTGAATCAACCAGAAAACTTGGTGAATACAACTGGTTTAAAAAAAAAACAACAAAACCCCAAAAAACCAAAAAACCAACCCCAATCCCAAGTAAGCCCAACAGAGAAATATATCTGGAAATTTTGACTGCCCTTAAAGCTAATGATAGGTAATATGTGGAAAACTAAAGGAGGAAGAAGTTTTTAGTCAGCTTCCTACTAACCTTCCTGAGTTTATTCATTTAGTTGTATCACAAATGGGCACCTTTCTAGGGTTGAGTTTCTTTAGCTTCAAGGTTTACATTTGAGTATATGATGCATTCCATATTTTAATAGTTTGCAAAATACATTTATTATCTGAGCTGTTAAATATAGGGAGTTTATGAGATGGATCATCATTAGCATGAACTAGAGCAGCTTGGCTAGGCCACAACAAACTAATTCACATAATTAGCAGATCCACCTATTTGCTTCTACGTCACCTAAGGCCCTGGTGGAAAGAAACTGTTTGTAAGCTGGTTGTAAGATGTGGCACTTTATATACCCAGCAAATGCATTTTAAGTTCTTCAGGACGGGAGAAATATCTGCCTGTGAGTATAGAAGCTAGGACTACAGGATCCATGAAAATACATATAAAAAAGCCTGTACCATTAGATTTAAATAGTCTTTCTCTAATTACAATATTATGGTGTTCAAAAAGAGGATTAAAAAATGTTGAAACTTAAGCTTTGGGAAATATAAAATGTGTATCGCTCCATCTTGACCCTTAGATGGCACAATATCACTTTCTGCTTTTACTCCACTTTATTATAATTTAGCAGACATTTCATCCCTAAATAATAACAAGTATTAAAACAACTTTATTTTTCCACTTTATCTTGATGTATTTAATATTGTACTTGTTCTGTTTACTTAAACTGTAGTGCAAACATGAACTCCAGGGATTTAAGTGAACTAAACATTTAATATTGGCAATTTAAGAGCAACGAATAATTCTGCATTTGTTGGTATTTGTAAAGTATGTTGTAACTAGCATAACTGGCAACTGGATTTATTTCACAGGTAATGTTTTGTCTACTTTGTGACATTTCTCCCTGAGGGACTAACTCAATTTGTATTATTTTATAGGGTGTGATGGTTGGTATGGGTCAAAAAGACAGCTACGTAGGTGATGAGGCTCAAAGCAAGAGAGGAATCCTGACCTTGAAATACCCCATAGAACATGGCATCATTACAAACTGGGATGACATGGAGAAGGTATTTCAGTTTTGAAAAGTTGATGTGTATCACTAGTAAGCAAAACTACTTGAACCAAATATTTCCCCACTAAATTTTAGATGAAAGTGTCATGCTATCCAGTGTGCTTTATTGAGAAGCTTGTTAACAGCCAAGCTTAACTTGCATCTAAAGCTTGAGTATCACTAGAAGTCCATCAAAATAGTCATTGGGAGTTCTTTTACTCCCATCTGATCTTTGCTGATTACTGGGGGGGGGTGGCAAGGTAAGGAGAGGGAAGAGAGAAGAGAAAAGAAAGAAAAGGAATATGTCAATTTGCTAGTAAGAAAATGGAAATTAAGAAGGTGTCTGTTTCTGCAAAAATGCAAAGTGTGTATGTGATTCTTATGTGAAGGGCACTGTTTATACACACACTTTTTAATGTTTGAAAGATTAGCAATATTGCAGTGCAATGCATCCATTTCAGAGACAGTATTTGGATGAAGGGCTTCCAGAACTATGTGTATAGTCATAATTTGTACAGATAATATAATTTCTGTGATTCTAAAATGGTATCTCCATTTAATGTTGTTCTGTGAAAATGGGGCTATTTGGAACAGTGAGGACATCACAACACACTGTAAATGTGTGGAGTCTCAGTACTGTAGATTTTACTTGAAAGCAAAGTCTTTTAGATCCAAACATATTAACTGATCCCTAATCACCACCACCTTGAAAACAAGCTTAGCAAAAACTTCTTGGCCTTTAGACTAAAGTTTCTGGTTGGTTTACTTCTTATTGGTGTCTTAGCCTCCTCATTGCAATCCACTTGGCCTCACATTTTTACAGCTTGTAGGAATGAGTTGTGTGGAAGTGATAAATACAAGTTGCCTTGCAACCCCACAAACCATTTACCTTCATTTCTTTTTATGAATTCTCGGGCTGGCCTCTACAAACCAAATTATGAAATTGTCAAGAAATCTATTATTTGTTGAACTCTGTGTATGTTCTGGAGTTGGTTAACTTTCAGTAGTTGAAATAGCATTGCTGGAACCAAGTCTGTCCTGCTCACTCTTTTCTACTGTAAGAATAACATCAATTTTCATTAACTTATGTGTCCTTAAAGTAAATCATATATTACTGGCAATAAAACTTGAGGATAGTGCTTTTCTTTCTACACTTATTCTGGTAATCTCTATGAAGGCAGTAAGAACAACTGCATGAGAAACATCACTAGTCTGTATCTAGGGCTGTAAGCAGAGTGCTGGAGCCCAATTCCTGTCTGGAAGTGATCCTGACCTGCTGGATGATGGTGTTTCTTTCCTTTGGCTTCTTCCATTATCCTCAGATCTGGCATCACTCTTTCTACAATGAGCTCCGGGTTGCGCCTGAAGAACACCCG
This sequence comes from Manacus vitellinus, assembly GCF_001715985.3. Lineage (NCBI taxonomy): Eukaryota > Metazoa > Chordata > Aves > Passeriformes > Pipridae > Manacus > Manacus vitellinus. The sequence continues at coordinate 7,404,150 of NW_021939122.1, read as the reverse complement.
ACTCTGCTGACTGAAGCACCACTGAATCCCAAAGCCAACCGTGAGAAAATGACCCAGGTGAGCTCACACTAAAGCTATGGGATAATCCAACTTTGCAGTCCAACAGGATGTGACCTTCATCATTTCAGTTAGTCATGTTGTCCAGCAGTCTCTCTCCCTTTGTTATGGAAGATGGAAAGTGCATAGTGACCACCTGTTTTATTTACACATTATTACATTTACTTTAGAAAATCAGTGTATCCACTTCACATATGAATACTTTGGTCTGTCCAAGTTTTATGTCATCTTAATCGATTTTTATGCCCAGGCCTATTACAAAATTATCTTTAATATGAGCATGTGTCTATATTAAATACCTTAAAGATATAGGCCAAATACAGGGACATACCTTACTGGACAAATATTTTTGGATTTAGATTTTGTGTTTTACTTCCTTGTAAAACCTTGTAAAACCATTGAGAAATATGAAAATCTTGTATCCTACCTCTCTTTCAGTCAATTGCTTCAACTAAGCTAAACCCCCCCAGTATTAAGACAATTATTTTCATTGCATTTCAGATTATGTTTGAGACATTTAATGTGCCAGCCATGTATGTAGCTATTCAAGCTGTTCTGTCCCTCTATGCCTCTGGACGTACCACAGGTAGGCCTCTGGGGAGTGCAACATAGACTTAGAAATAGTTACGTGTGTTGATGAGGGCCTGGGAATGAATCGTGTTATCTTCTCAAAGGGATCGTGCTTGACTCCGGGGATGGTGTCACCCACAACGTGCCGATTTACGAAGGCTATGCCCTGCCACACGCCATCATGCGCCTGGACCTGGCGGGCCGTGACCTGACAGACTACCTCATGAAAATCCTGACAGAGCGTGGATACTCCTTTGTGACCACTGGTAAGGACATGCTGCTGACTGAGAAGGAGAGTGCAATGTTTCTACTGGCCTTAGAAGGACTAGCAATGGTCCTGCAGTTAAACAGGCACAAGAAGGATTCAACATGAAAGTCTCTTGCAAGACTAGCAATGATTTGTTTAAAATATGGGGAGGGTGTTGGAGGATGAAAGGGAACAACCTGTTAGTATGTCTGGGTCCTTCCTTAATGCCATTGTAAAGACTGAATCCTCTTGACAGCGGAACGTGAAATTGTCCGTGACATCAAGGAGAAGCTGTGTTACGTGGCCCTGGACTTTGAAAATGAGATGGCCACTGCTGCATCTTCTTCCTCTCTGGAAAAAAGCTATGAGCTTCCTGATGGTCAGGTCATCACCATTGGAAATGAACGCTTCCGCTGCCCAGAGACCCTCTTCCAGCCATCTTTCATTGGTAAGCTGAATGACTGTTCTGCCTTGGTAAACTGCACATAAATAACAAGTCCCTATTTTCTTTTGACTGTGTTCCATTACTAACTCATTCAGACCTATACACAAGCTGTCCTAGAATCCATTATAAAATAATCTTTCAGAACAGTACTATTAATGTGGTGGGAAGAACCTCATGTCAAACAATTAGGCAAAATGCTTTCCCAAAATAAACCCACAATGTTTATTCCTGGCTTCTGGCATTGGACCTGTGCCATTTTGAGTGTTTGAATGTGGTTGCCAGGAGTGAGGAGGGGTGGCAGGGGAAGGCAGGCAGGAAGATCTACTTTTATTTTTCCAAAAGACTGCTCAACATGCAGTATCCATGGTTCATCGCATTTTCAGAGCAAAGCCAAGGCAATGCCATGCTAATCAACATCCATGAAGGCAGATTTGCAACTAGGTCACACAGAAATCCAATGTCAGTTCTGCCAATCGGCAGAATTTCAGCTCAAACATAACGTAGTTGCATACCTAGAGGTATTAGGACATATTTTGACTGTTCTGTGTCTAAGCTAACTTAATTTAAAAAGAAAAAAGAAAACAAGTTATTCCAAGACCATATAAGGAGTTCTTAGTACAATTGAGATTGCCTGCAAAAGCCGAGTGGAAACTTTACTATTCCAGACCCCCAGCTTTCTTTTTAAGGAGATGTGTGTGTAAGGGGGAGAGGAGAGCTGTACACCAAGGAACTCTTAAGCAAATAATTTAGGCAACTGCAGAATGACTTTCCAGATTTCCAAAGCTCTGAAGACTGATATCTTCTAAAGAGATGCTAAAGTTCATGTTCTATGTTAACAATTTTAAGTCTCTGTACAGAGCTGCTTCCTCAGTGTTGTTCTGTACCTTCCCCAGGCATGGAGTCTGCTGGCATTCACGAAACCACTTACAACAGCATCATGAAATGTGACATAGACATCAGAAAGGATCTTTATGCCAACAATGTGCTGTCTGGAGGCACTACAATGTACCCGGGTATTGCAGACAGGATGCAGAAGGAAATAACTGCTTTGGCTCCTAGCACTATGAAGATCAAGGTATGTAGGGTGGAATAATTTGTAGACTATATAAGCTGGCATTTACAAAGTCCTTAAAGATCTAGTGAAATAGTGACACTTTACAAAGTAAGTGCTTTTAACATATTTTGAATCACATGTGGACTGTTTAACAAATAATCACCACCTGGTAACTTTGGTGCTGGAAGAAGAGTCCTCTTATCTCTCATTTCTGTGTTCATGTTGAATTCTGCCAACTGCCCTAACATGGCCAAAGAAGAATACTGTGGACCCAGCAGCATAAATTTTTCTCTGGGGCTGTATGTGATATTTTTTCAGTCCTTTTTATCTGATGGACATGGGAGAGAGAAATGCTGGCTTTGTCTTTGGCCTACAAGTTCAAAAAAGGAGACCCTGACAAACCAATCTTTCCTCCTTCTTGTTTTGACAAGTCCTCCTGAACTATCATTATTTGTTTCCAGAGCAATTATCTCTCTTTTCTCACATGAGGCAGTGAGTATACAAATACATCAGGGATAGAGGTTAATGTGGAGTCCGACTCAGGAAGAGAAATTGAAAGTATACACTTATATAACAAATTGTTAACTTTACTGCTTGCAGCAAAGGCTAGATATAATGCCAGTGATGACACTAGCACATATATGCAGTATTTTTGTTAATATCACGTGTCACTGCTTTACTAATTTTGTATAAAAAATGCATTTTGTTCACAGTAGACAATTGTAATTAATGCTTTTATTTTTTAAACAGATCATTGCTCCTCCTGAACGCAAGTATTCTGTCTGGATTGGAGGTTCTATTCTTGCCTCCCTGTCTACTTTCCAGCAGATGTGGATCAGCAAACAGGAATATGATGAAGCTGGCCCATCCATTGTTCACCGCAAATGCTTTTAAATTGCTTTATCGTTATATGTCTCCTTCGTGTGAATGTATTCAGGAAAATACATTCTTATAATTTCATTCCATAAATCCTTCATCATAATTAATCTAATTAATTGGATACTGTGTATTTTTTTTAAATAAATTTTAATTATGCTATGAAATTGCTGCTCCTATTTAAAAAACAAAACCAAAAGCCAAGCCGTGCATGTGTGGAGATGCCATTACAGCTGGTTTGAAGCACCATCTTGTGACATGAATTTGTTACTACACTGTACTGGGCTAAACAGAAAAGGGGTACCTTTACCTCAATGATACTAATGCCAGAAAATGCTTACCTATCAGGCTGCACGTTCTCAAAGTTCAGCCTCAGAAAACATTTTAATCTGCAAACAGAACATGTTGTGATTTTTTCCAAAGTTCTGGGCCAGTACCAAAGGAGCATAGCATGTGTTCGATATCAGGATGAGCATGGGCACTCTGCTTTGCATCTGCTCTATCCAGAAATATTATCTCTCCACGTCACTTCTCAATTCACAGCTGTCATGCTGGAAAAGCTAATTGCTTACAGGACATGGCCCAGAGGTGTACAATGTGTACCACAACATTTCTTTGAAGAAACAAAACCTGTTCCTTTGGGAGCATATCTAAACATTAATATTAGGTTGAACATATGCCCTCAGGATGAGTGCAGCCTATTATTTTTATGTTGTGATTTCTAGCAAGATCTAAAGAGTAATTAAGCTGGCTTAATACACTTTCTCTTCAGAACTTTTTTTTGGGGCGTTGGGTGGGTGAGTAATGTAATCAAAGTAGCTAAAATAATTTAGACAATTTTCTTTTTCTGTGATTTTTCTGATTCCTTTTATAATCTTAAATACATCAAAACTGATAGTCAGCTAAAAGCATATGCACAGAAGCTGAAGCCAGTAATATTATCTGAAAAGTATATATATATATATGAATAAAGAATTCACTGAGACAGACCTGGAAAAGGGCACTTCTAAGGAACTTGCTGCAATCTGTATTCATTAGAGTTCAGGATAAAGGATGCTATTTATTTTTGTTAACCTATTTTCCTCCCTAAACTCAATAGTTTATCTCACGTGCCTGTTACTTGTTATCTTTCAAACTGTAAGCTCTTTGCAACAGCACCTTTTATTTACCTGCATAACCCCGGCGTTCCAGATCTTGTCCAGCTTCTGAGTGTTAGCACATGTTGCAAACCTCTTTGTACTAACCTCATTATTTAAAATATAGGTCATCTAAGTTCTTGGAACAATTACTAAATAAACTCTTGTAAAAGCAAATAACTTTGTATGGTTCTTCCTTCTAACTCTATCTAGATCCTTTTATCTAACTCTAGATAGATCCAGGGAATCCTTTGCAGGATAAGAAGTGTCTTTAAATTGAAAGTTTCTACTAGAGGATTGCTGGAGGAGACACATTTCTCCAAAGGACTCTGATGCATCTTTGCTATCCCAAGATGTGATGGGGGTCAGCTCTCAGGTAAAGGATTTGTGTTTTCCTAAGTGTTTCCTGTTAGCTGAAACTTCAGCTATACCAAGTTGGAAGGGGGGAAAGGATGGAAAAAAGAATCGCCCAAACGGATCTATTTGCCACTACTACATAATGTAAATTCACTGAAGCATTGAATAGACGTACATGGCTGGAAATCACAAAAAAGCCAACACCTGTTAAAGATCTCTGATTCTCAGAAGTCAATTAATTCCAGCAAGTGATAAAAGAAACATTATTTATTTCAATACAGTTACTGTTGTTTGAAGTTCATTTTATTGTGTATTATAGGTGAGGTTTGTTTACAGATTCAGGGGTAATGCCACTGAAGACCACCTTGACAGAGCAACAAAATAACTCCAAAACAGGCTACAGCAATAAATATCAAACTATTCAATCTAAAATGTATAAATATAAAAGTAATTTCTGAAAATGTAGGAAAAACAGGAATCCATTTTTCTGTTTTGGCCTTTTGTAGAACAACATCAATATCATCCGTCCGTATCACCTCAGATCCAGCACAATTATCTTTATGTCTTTCCCAACCACATGGGTACATGGCTGCAGAAGAAGTCAACCCATTACTGACAGAAATCAGTTTCAGTAAAATAGCCAGTAACTTCATTCATGAATCAGGTTTGCAAAGGACCAGTGAAAAGGGCCCACTTGGAACAAAAAATCTTAACATTTTTCAGAGCTGGACTACCTTCTCATTACCTCTATAATGAACAATAAAAGAACAGAACAAAACAAAGAACCTCAACTTCTCCTTCTTTTGAGGACTAATACTGACATTCAGAAAGTCTGACAACAAAGTAGTTTCCACTGTCTCTCAGCATTACTTCTCTGTATTTGATCACTTTATTTTGAGCTATATGAGATGCTTCTGTATTTAAAGTGAGGCCTACTTAAAAACCCCAAATTCTTAATTATTCAAGGGTAAAGACTTATAAGAAATATTACTGTTATCTGGAAGACAACTCTGACTGACTCTACTGTTGAGCCATACATATAGCTTAGTATGTTATTACAACATAGTTGTTATTATCAAAAGATATGGTAGCCAGGGGAAAATTATGGGCAATGAAAAAAATAGGGCTTAACCTACTCATAGCTGCACCTTTTAGCAGCTGGGATGTTCTGTTGGGACACTACAGTTGGAGAGATGAACAGAACTGATTCTTTCTTTAAAAACTGAAGAGCTCAGGAATAACTCCCATTTGAAAATGTGGTTTTTGCTCCTTCAGAAAGCAGCAGGCAAGAAGTGTTGACTGATGGTAGCTGCCTCTGGTTAGCTACCATTTAAATGGCAGCATGTAACACTCATTTCATGGCTGCTATTGATTGCTTAAGCAGTATCCTGCTGTCCACCTTAGTCAGTCAACTAAGGGTAATGAAACATTAAGACAGCAGGAAGGTTATTAAAAATCTAACCCCAAGCACATGTGATTTCTGCTCATAGCAGATTCATGGGCAAGAATTTAAATAGTCAAAACCGTGTTGGATTATATACTTACATTAAATAACCTAGGGTCCTTTGTATGTGGATGGAATCCCTTCTTTTTACAAGCAGATACTTCTAGCATGCCAGCATTAGTAAGTCTGAAGATGCCAGTGCTGGAAAGCAAAACAAGAAACTCCTGTTACACACTGCTCCCATAATACATGTCCAAGGTTTCACACACAAATGGCTTAGCTTAAGAGAAGGGCAACAGAATGGCACTTGGTGACCTTCGATACACAAGAGCTCAGGCTGAGTTGGATTTTTAAAGGTATTTTAAACCAAAGGGAGTTGCATTCCTATAAAGGAAGAGGTGATGAGGGGAAGGGGTTAGAAAAAGGCCACTGGCAATGAGGACTCCAGAAGAATAGCTCTTGTCCTTAATACTTTGTCGAGCAGAATTTAAAAATAAACAAAATTTAAAACCTGGGTCTCGGAAGGGAGGAGGAGAGAGAAACCAAAAACAGTGTTGTGCATAGGGACTGACTGAAATGCAAGTCTGAGCTACATATAGAAAACAAACACTCAACTCAATATTCATGCCCTTTATCTGAGCTGGCATGTACTCTTTGCATTTGATCAAATTTTATGAGAAGGAGCAGGGAAAAATATCTAAATATTGCTTAAAAAAAATCAGAACTCACTCATTATGCTTTGGTGAACAAACAATTGCAATGGCCTCTGGCAACATTAGCTGATAAGAACAATGAGTATGAAGATCAACACTGGATAAGAATGCAGTTTGTGTTGGATGTGTCTAGAAAAAGAAAGGGAAAACTCAACATCATGAAATAATTCTTATAGATCAAAGTCAACACAAATTCAAGAAGGAACAATAATTTGTGACAAGTGAAAGCATCAGTACTTTCTCAGGTTGGTTTCTTAAGTTCTTATTAACCCAGATTCTTTATTGTTAGGGTGGCTCTTCAGGATGAGATTCATGGAGGCACATTCAGGGTCAGGTACATAAGCAGTTTTCTGATCACAGGGAGGGAAAGGTTGAATGAAAAAGCACAAGACAAAGGGAAATTCCTTGACTGTACAAAATCCCTAAGAGTAAAATGAATATGAAGTTTCAACAACACAATACCTCCCCTCCCCAACTTTTGAATACGGCATTAGAAAGTAATAAAATACCCTTAAATATAAACAAAAGTTGCACAGGCAGAAGCAGGCCCATTGTGTCAACAGGATGCTTCAACTGCAATAAGAAATACTCTGTGGACAACATTAGTGCTCATTTACATCACTACAATTAGAATTAAGTAAGCAAATTCATTTGGATTATTCCAGTTGTTTCTTAAGTTTATTTCCAGGTTTCTTTTTCACACAGTATTTAGAGCCAATATAGAAAAGTCAGAATTTATGAATCATACGTACATGGATCCAACCCAAAGTGAGGAGATTATACTGATCCTGAATACCAAATAATTCTTCCACGTTCTCCATGTCACAGTAGTCTGGTCCTGCAGTTTGCTTTGGCACTATTACATGTGTAATAGTAAATTCATTATGTGTCTGTAAAACAAACGTTGACTTAGAGTGGAACAAACGAACTAATGAATAAATGCTGAATCAGAATCTGAAAGATATCAGCCTATCAGCTAAAACAAAACAGGATGGGCTCCACTGATTCCAGTGTGGCTCTACTAACACACTGCACCTGAAAATATGCCTCAGCACTTTATTATAAAAGCATACAGAGTAGCATTAGTCACAACACGAGACTGTTGTATTGAAGTATTCTGAGAGATCACTGTGAAAAGATTATCCTTTAAAATAATTAAAAACATATACAAGAGGTTTGAGAAAACTATAATTTTATTTTCTGTGAAACGTGGAACATGATTACTGTTGCTATTCTTTCTCTCCATACAATTCAAATACACTTGAGATCATCTTTAAAATTCTTTGGATGCCAGCATCAGCCATGACATCTTTTCCTGCTCTGAAGGACATTAAGTGTTATCTAGGTCAAAGGGAAAAAAAACAGACTGAAAATCAGATGTTCTACAGTTTGATAGAGGGATTTTCTTCTTCTTTTTTGTTGTGGCACTATGAATTTGATGACTCCAGTGGATTCTAGCAGTCTTTATATTTCATTGTCCTGTAACTAAACCTCACTTACCTTAGATGAATGCCAGAGAAAGTACTCGCAAAAGCCTGTGTTGTACACCAGCTGAAAAACTTGCTACATTTTATAACAACAGAGTACTTTGATCAGATGTTTTCCCAGTAAAGCAAGCCCACAATGCTGAAGTGATCACTCAGATTATAATATGAAGTTAATTACATTAAAGACTGATCATTTAGATCTAATCTGAAATCAATACATCACAGGATAACACAGTACAATCAAATACATCTTCCCCATACAAATGTGAGCATTAAACTGTACCAGTTTTCCACAGAGAATTCCACATGTCTCTATTCCTCTTACTGTATTTGCCTCTGCTAGCAGCAGAAATTTGTGACAGAGATCCCTGGGCAAAATGACACCTCTGAGCGCTTCAGCCAGTTGAGCTAACCAAGAATAAAAAAAATGAAAAAAAAGAGAGAGAAAGAGAGATAAAAAGGCAATTACAGCTTACACAGTGAAGATCCTTAAAATAAGGAAATACACAATGTATATTATATTCTATTATTAAAGGGGAAAGAATTATATTTACCACATCATAGATTTCTAATAAGAATAAATCTCCAGAACGAGCACTTCATCTAAATTGATGTGGCCAGCCCATAAGATATGCTCACTAGCCTGTCCCTGAGGTGACAGTGAGCTGATATCATCTCCCAGGCCAGGGCTTTTCAGGGTGAACCACTGCAGGTTCTGCCTCTGCTCCCTTGAGGTCCCATGGCAAGATTCAGACTTCATTCCAGAGGAACACTAAGTCTCACTCTCTAGATCCATTCATTGGTACTCAACTGGAAAATGTGAAACTGTAACTAATGTCCTCTCTTAAAATAAAGAAACTGGAGAGAACTATTGTGTGTACACTAACCGATTAATGTTTATTTCCCTATGGAAATCCTCACAATGAATAAATACATATGCACATAGATAAAAAAAAAATAGGGGAAAAAAGAAATCTCTGCACTTACTCTGAACAGCACTTAGAGTAGCAGCTGGCTTTAAGACCCGGTTTACTGGAGGTGAATGTCCAGCACAGCCAGATGTGCCGCTCCTCTCTTTTTTCTCAAGCACTGCAGTAGACAGGGAATTGTTCTCTGGTACAGAAATACAAGATAGCATACTTCCGTCTATCTGTTCAGACATAGCCACGCTCTCTTTGATTTTCTGATCTCGAGCTAGTTCTTGCTTCTTCAGTTGATCCTCAAAGAATTGAAACTGTTCTGATTCAAGCTGCTGTTGCCTCATATGTGCAATTCGTTTCTTCTCTGCCTCTATGAGCTTTTGATGCTCTAATTTCTTCAGAATTTCAGTGTTACATTTGTTCTGAAACATATGCAATATAATGGCATTCTCAGAACACAGAAAAAGTTACCAAAAATGAAAGCAAAGCAGCAATCTAGCAGTTTAATAAAGCCATCAAATCCTGTCATAAAAAATGGAGTCTTTTGGAACCTATTTGCTGAACTGGAAAATAAAACTATACCCCCCAAAGGTAGTAAGAAAAAGATAATAAGTATTTAAGGGATGGAAAAAAAATACATGTTTTCTCAGATGCTTTTTCCAAGACAAGTTTTTAAACTATAAATCCTGTTTTCAGTGACTTCAAAACACAAGATGCTGGTATTTACAGTTACTTAGAGACTCAATTCAAACTTGAGCATATTTGGAGTCAAGGGACTTTTTCCACATACTGACATAAATATCAACTGAATCCTCTTTATAAAACAGAATCAGTGTACCAAAGACCTATCCAGATATTTGTAGACAGTTATTAAGTAAATATCACAGGATATGTATTTCCCAGCACACACTTGCATCACTTATTTTCAAAGGACAAGCTGATTCTAAAGAAGAAATGAAAAGTCATTACTAATCAGCCCAGAAAATTATTAGGTTATTGCAGACCTGGCATTTTACTGCTTAATTTTTAATATTTAATTTAAATATTCATGCAAACCATTATTTAATAACCATATAAAACTTACTTTTTTTTGCATGTATTCCTGGTATTCTAAGTTGTATTTTTTTAAAAGATCTCTTTTCAATTCATCCGTCCGTGGAAACGCAACCTCCTTCAATTTCTTTGGGATGGAATGGGGGAGAAAGATACGTAAGTTTATTTTTCATTTTTTAAAAGAACCACCTGGAAAACAAACTCAGCTGTAATAGATTTAAAAAAAATACAAAATAGAAAAAACCCCTGCTCTTCTCCCAGGAAAAAAAGAAGGAAGAAATACATAGTAAATCATCAGCTTATGAAACTTCTATAGTACACTGATTTCAATAAATTTTCACTAATTTATATTAGTGAAAGGTGTGACATGGCTACTTCTCAAGGAAAGATCAGCTCTTTTAATAGCAATCTGTTATCTCTGTTTTGTTTAAACAGAGTGTGGTGACTAACATTTTTGTTGCAGGTGTAATTTATAAAAAAGCTAAGGCCAACTTTCAAAGTTTCAGGTAGGATCATTGCATTGACTTCCTAGTCATAAATATGTCTAGATATGCCTGTTTCCAGGTGGGGAAAAAAACCCCATTTCTTTGAAGAGCCCTGTAGCTTACTGTGACAGCCCTGGAAGACAAAACAATATGGTTTGTAAAACAAAACCAATGCCCAGTGTTTTCTACTAATGTGAAGGCTACCACAAAATAATTCGGGGGCTGTAGGCAAGGAAGGGAAAGAGACCATTTGCTTAATCCTGCTGAGTGCCATAGGGGAGACATGTTGGATGCCCCTGAGAGATTCTGTGCAAAACATTTCTTAAATGCCAGGAAACCATAACCCTACCTTAATAATATCTTGTTTTTCTGGTACTGCACATTGGTGATAGTCTCGGTGACTGGGTAGCTTTTCTACAAATAATCTAGAAAATTAAACATGCATGTGTTTGCCTCAGAATTCAGAGAAATATCCATAATAGCTTTTATGCTGGCAGAAAAATCAGTTTCACATAACTGTTAAACACTGAATTCCAGATGACTTGGAGCAGGTTTCTACACACATATTTAAAATAACACATTATTGTATGGACCTGCATGAGACACACAGGATGAAGACAGGAGATTATTTTCCACATTTGATATATAGTTTGGCTTTCGTTAGTAGTGGGTTGGATTAAAAAAAAAAGGACTAACTAGCAGCACCTAAAAATATCCATGAAAAGCACCCTCCACTCTACTCAGCGTTAATAAATACTATTTCTACTGTCTTTATCTATTCTTAGCCAAAATGCTGAACCTTAAAGAAAGAATGTGACACTGACTATCATTAAAGCAGTTATTTTTACCAGACCAAGCTGCACAGCTACCTGACAGATAAATTATGGCAACACTCAACTCCACAGAGTTTGGAATATACAGCTGCTATCATTCTTTCAGCAAGTTGCACAATGTTCACCTCTAGACCCTCTTTTTATGGACATAGATAAATTTAAAATCAAGTGGGATAAGAAAGGTTTGGTCTAGTTTTCAGAGCATGGGGAAAATAAGGAGGGAGGAAGGATGTTTCCTATTATAAAAATTTTAGAATATGCATATTAAAAAAAACCTTTCAGAAGTAATAAAACAAACCAAGCAATACTACAGCAAAACTAGCTAGGTTAAACATTTAAATCTGCCACTAATATATTTTTTGGCTGTCTATTTTGAGAGTTGTAATGAAAGCTGGCCAGAACTGGTTTTTTGCAGTGGGGAGAATAATCATACAATGAACATATATTATAGGTTTTGCATTTATTCCTGTAACAAACTTGATCCTTTTGGGGAAGAAAAGTGAAAAATAAGCAAAAAGCCATTTTTTTCATGTTTTTAAAGTGCTGTGCAATACTACCATCTTTAAGATCAGTAGACACCCATAGAGCATAACTACTAAAGGCTCAGAAATCTTATTTAAACATTGCTTTGTAAGTCAGACACTGTATTTAACCAACATGTTGATATATACAGAATAATCTGTAGGCAACAGTGCTCATGGTATGGCCTGCACAGTAAACTCCAACCTCTGTATATTAGGTTAATTCATGCCTAGCAGTTAAGAGATGGGTAGGACTACCATACAGGTGAGATGCAATTTTAACAAAGCCTGTGCTTAGCATAAAGACCTCCAGAGAACAAAGTCATTCTGCAAGAACACACTGAACAATTTTCTCCTCATCTAAAGGGCTTTTCACTGCAGCTCTCTATTTCAGTTCACTCAGAATTATAAGCTGTAAAGACTACAGTTGGTTTCTTACGTTATGAACTTATTATAAAAAACAAAAGCGTTCTCCAGGTTTCCCTCCTCCATGTACACTGACGCCATTCGCTCCATCTCCACTCCCGACCTAAAGTAGCGGCGCGGCGTGATATCTTCATTGATTGTGATATTGCTGCCCAGTTTGCTTAAGGCACGTACTCTCTCTTCTGGAGTCACAGAGATGTCTGTGTGGTCAGGAATAGCTACTAGCTTTTTCTGAAAAGGAACAGACTGATTAGCAAAGAGAATATTCCGTTTCACTGTCAGTAAGCGGTCTCACAGTCAAGAAGCTCAAGGGAAATCTTCAGCTAATTTTTTTCTCATAACAGGCATTGGTTTCCTCACTGCTAGCCACAGCTGAAACATTCTAACATGTTTCTCAGTTGAAAAATAAATTGTGATTACAATTAAAATAAAAAGTGATCTCATCCCCCTTTCCCCCTCCCCCCCAAAAAAGACAAAATTAGGAAAACCCCTGTAGAAAAAAAGAAAGAAAAAAAAGATAAAATCAAGTAACCCCCCAAAGGCAATAGAACCCTTTAGAATGCCCCGCACATGAATTCTACAAGGGTCTGTCTTAAGTATTGAAATTATTGAAATAATTTGATGGAGGTCCTGAATACTCAGACTCCTATCACATGATGTATAGCTTTGACTGCTTGGAATAGTTCAGGTAACAAAGAGTAATAAGTTCCCCTGATTCAGTCAACAGCTCACTTCAAATCTTCATTTCCAATTTTAAATGAGGCCATTAAATAAGTTAGAACTAACTACTGAAGAAGAAGCATAGCTGCTTATTGTGGTCATTACCTTCCTGTTAAGTAGCTCAGTAATTGGCTACTGCAAGTTGTTTCCTCTCACTTTGATGAAATTTTTTACTCTTTCTACTCAAAATGTCCATTTCAACTTTTTAAAAACCTGATTGCTGAAACCCCCTAAACCACGCATATAGAAATAAAAAAGAATTCCAACAAAACCATCAGGCAGAATGTGGGAGGAACTGGCAGCATGCAGAAAGAGACCCATGGAGCTGATAGCCAACATTGCTAAACAGCTCTCTTGAACTGATTTCTAATTGAAAGAGGAGTTGCTCAGCCACTGAAGCATTTCTTTGTAATACGCACCAATGAGCTGACAGTGAATGGTTGTTCCATGCTGTTGTCTGCCTGCAAACCAAGGAGATTGCTCTTTTCCTCCAAAGTCTCCATCTGACTGAAAAGGGCAGTATCAATCCAGCGCTCAATATTTGCAACCAGATGTCTCAGGGTTTAATAGCCCAAGGGAAACTTGAAAATAGATATGTTGATTGTGGTTGTGTGCTGGAAAAAATACGACAAGTCATTCAGATTAGAAATACATTCAAATGTCACATAAGTTTGCATGCCAGCACTCACTCATTACTTTGATGACACAGTACTTCCATGTTTAATAACAATTTAGAACTCACCAAGCATCTAGAATTTAAACTGGGAATGCATGGGGGCTTCGGTGCAGTTGTGGACTAGCTGACCTGCACTAATGTTATTACAGTGGGTTTGAACATGATATAACAAATTATTTTTACAATTTTTACAGCAACTTAAAAAACGCCCAACTTTCAAGCATTAAGTGAAAAACTCAGAAGTTTGAGGACTAATCACAGAATCTGTGCTTCCTTGAGCATATGTTTTGATGAACAGTGTGAATCTGGCATCTTTATTTCCTGCTAAGCCTGTAATTAAAAATAAAATTTTACACACAAACTCGTATCAGTAACATAAAGCAGAGAAAATACTTCAAGCACCATGTGTTCCACCTGCACAGCTTGCTGACTTCAAAAACACTCAAAATATGATGAACTCTGATGAGTCAACTGATAATAACTGCTCCTTGCACAGCTTTGAACAAGTTAAGACGAGTATTTAGATGTTGTGGTCTTCAGAAAAAAACCTGACCAAAACTAAACCAAAACCAAAAAACCCAACACTGAAAGAGGAATGAATTATTTAAATTACACGGGAAATCTGAAAATTAGGTTTCTAGTGTGTTTTTTCCCTTCTGTGCACTCAGTCTAAACAGATTTGATCCTGAATGTTGAAGGCACTTTATATGTTGCAATAAATATGCTTATGCTTCTGTAAAAGCACAGAGTGGGTTCAGCAAAGATATTTTCTCAGCCTACCTCTTTCTAGAGGCCAGAGAACTCTGAGTTAGAGAAAAACAATCCTAATGTGTTTTTAGCTGGCTGTATTTCTCAAGTATTGATTTTTATATTTGTGTCTTCCTCATTTTTTTCCAAAACCAACAGTATCTATTAGATTAGTCCTAAACTTTAACCATTAGTGCCAGTATTATAGGAGACATTAAATTCATTTAAGTAATACACTTTATTTGGAATAGTCAGAATCATCCTGTTTTACTTGTAAAAGCCCTTAATGGTATATTCATTCCACCTTATTGAATCAATCTTACTCCAATTTTATGTATGACCTCCCGATCTCAATGAGTATATTCTTGACTGCCTTTATACCAATGTTTTTCATTTTCAAGATTTTTATTCTCATCATAAGGTATGTCACAGATATGTGAATTCAATTTCAAGGCCTGCTTTTTGGAAATTTAGGTATTCAAACTGTTTGCACCCTTTGAAACCAAAAAAAAACGGAACATAGCTTACACACCCAAGAAAGCAATCTTAGTTGTGGTTGCTGTGCTAATGGAAACTGCTCTCTAAACAATTCAATTTTATATACATGGAGCTCTGGCATAAATGATCAGCCTGGCAGGAGAGCCTACTCATTACCTATTCACAAACTGTGGAAAGGCCCTGTGGGACAACAATAATGAAATATTTTTGCTTTAGCCTACTCCAGGAAATATTCTGCTTTACACCTAGTTCCACCTGAAGCCCTTCTTCAGCTGAAGCACTGGAGATGTGGTAGACTGTGAAAGGAGAGGGCTAAAAGCTTGGCCAGTGCAGAGCTCATGTTAATCTTCTGCCTATGCAGCTCAGACTCTAAGCAGAAATGAAATCATCAGTGAGAGACTGCATTCATATGATCTGTGGAGCTCAGGAACAAAAACTGAAAACCAAATCAAACAAATAAATAAGCAAAAAAAAAAGGAGCGAAAAAGCATATATTTTAAAACTATTTATCCATTCTCTTATCCATTACTTTTGGATTTTTTATTTTATTTCCCCTAGAAGCAACTGCGACATCTACAACACCTGAATGAAAGGCTGGATTTGGTCTAAAGTATGCATCCAAGCATAACAAACTGCAAAATATTCTAGTCACTCAACATATAACAAAAATTTTTCCTTCAAAAGTAAAGCAGCAGAAATGCATTTCTGTTCAATTCCTTATTTCAGTTAGCAGCTTCTGAGCCAGAAAACCATTTTTCAAGGCTTTCTCTCTCAACAGACTTTCACCAAAGTCTAGTGAGGAAATGGACATTGAAGAGACTGTTCATGCTTCCCTACTGAGGACACGGGATATCAATCAAATACTTCTTTGAACTATCACCACTGCTTGAAGACCTCTCAGCTGAGCTGGTAGGCAAGTGGAAAAAAGTTGGTGCAGCAAGTGGCAAACAAGAGCCACTAATTAGTGGTTTGGTTTGGTTTTGGGAGGCCAGTATTCCCAGAGATCTTTGTTAAAGAAGCCTATGGTATTCCCCAGTCAAAATCTCTTTAAAAACGGCACAAGGAGACATCACAGAATCCTTTACTTGCAAATATTTGTCAACTTGGTTTCCTCTAATATTAAAGTTACAAACATAAGTTAATTCAGTGAATTTTTAAGCTAAAGAATAGTAATAGCATTAATTTTAAAAGTGTAAGAGTGGGTATTTTAAAGAGGAGACATCTGGTAATAGCAGAAACTCACACTTCCTCAGAGCCTGGAAAGGATGAAGAAGCTCTGCACAGAGCATATGACCAGTCACAGTGCAAGAGCTTAGCAGAAGAATGGCCACAAATAAAAGAGGAAACAGACTTTTTAAATTTAGCTTCAGGAACACTTTAAAAACCAGACATTGCAAATAAGGAAGAAATACTAAGATGAATTTGTATCACTTTTACCAAAACCTCAAATAAGACTCAAATATACTAGCTATTACAGGTGGCAGTGTAACTTAAGAAAAAAATTCTAAAAAGAACTCTGGCTGTCTTATGACAGCACTTCAATATATTATATGTGGACACACTGGCAGGATAATGAATGATTAAAATGCAGAAAGCTAAGCTTTACTAAAAACACCACCACAGGCATGTGTGCCAGCTCCCTGGAATGCCTCTGTGCATAATGTTCTTCACTGCACAGCCTCACAGTCACCTTTAGCCAGATGAAGGGCATGACACTGCCGAGGGGCTCACCTCACCCTCACCATGCTTCTTTGTACTCTAATTTTGTTGGCTCCAGTGACTTCAAGGCAAGTTGTAGCTGATCCAAATCAAAATTAAATGGACTTTTAAACTTAACTACTTTCCTCTCAAAATCAAAATGCAAAGGAGGAGGCAGAACCATGAAGCCAGCAAAACAGATTAGTTCCTTTCTGAGGCAGTGCTGTCCTAGGCTGATATAAACTGACTTTGAAAAGACACTATAAGAGCTTGTATAGCACCTACAAAAATTGCCCAGTCCTGACATGTTTTCTGACAATAAACTTATATTTTACTTTACAAGAGCAAAGACAAATTCAAATACCCAACCACTCAGTATAACTGATTATACTCAAATATACAAAACAGTTAAGCTAATACAGTGAACTATACTCCAACCACAATAACAGGGGACAAATAGCAACACTAGCTTGAAGCTGTCTTAGGCTATTAGACTGTAAAGTGCTCTAAATTCCAAGAGTAAAGATGCATTTTTCTGCTTTGCTAATTCAGGCATTTCAAATTAACTTAGATCGACTTAAGTAATGTTTGTTTGAGAAGAAATGCCTGGACATTTGTCATTCAAATCAAGTTTTTTCTAATTATGAGTTTTCTGATAGTCATTACCAGAATACAATCATTTAACATCCATTCAACAGTTAAAAAACTTTTCTTGATTTCACTGGTATAGCATTCCTCACCAAATCCCATTTCCTCCTCAAAACCCATTGTTTTGCTATATGATCCATCTTATTATGCTATATATTAATCCTTGAAAAATCCAGCTTTATTAAATCAAACCCTTCAGCCACAGGAAACAGTGCAAAGTGAGAAAATCAACATTTTAAATGGCATTGAAAGTCATTTTTCTGTTCGGGCTAACAAGCATGGTACCAAGCACCAGGGGAGTGAAAAGCAGAGAGAGCAATTTTAACTGAAAGTATATGCAAATAGTAGTACATGAAGACAGAATAAATATATCAAGACATATAAAGTACCTTAGGACCAGGCTAATAAGACAGAGGTGGTATGAGAAGAGCTGGGGAATGCATGCACAAACTCTCGTGCTTTTCTGAGAGGTATAATGTCACAATTCATCACAGGTTCTCCAATGCCCTCACAGTTTGCTGCATGATGATGTTTCACACAATTGCCAGGATGGATGTGGACAAATGAGCCACCCTGCCTGTTCTCAGAGCCCAAGAGGCACAGCCCTGCTAATTTTCCAAGCTTCAAAACTGCGGTGTGATAGTGAGGGGTGGTGCACGTGGCTGCACAGCAAGGCTTATCGGTTCCAGTGCAGGATGAGCTATTTAAGTTGCAGTTTGTGTCTGCAATGCCTTCAGTGGAGCCAGCTCACAGCCTGGGCAGAAGGAGCTTGTATCTGTCTTCACACCTTGCTATGACAGACTCTGAGATGTCTGATTAGTACGGTGTGTCCTTCACTGATACAACCCGACTGAGTGAGACGACTGTACCAGCACGGTCAACAAAGCCCTGCCCAAGGATGCACACAGTGACTGCGGCACCCCAGCGGGAGCTGTGTGATCCAACCTTCTGGAGAGGACACCGGCACAAAGAGGAGCTCAGAGTGTCAGGACCTCACAGAAAGTAGCTGACTGCAGACTGTGAGGACTGAATTTCAACACCTTGTGATCATCTGGAAGCTGCGTTTCCTTCTTCAGTTCTTCAGAAGAGGCTTTTAAATGTTGAATCAGCTTTTCGGATTTTTTTAAACAAGTAACTGACTAACTTCAATAAATATTAGTTTAATACTTAGTTTCACTTTTTAAGATTACTTTGAAACATTGTTATTAGTTAATTTGAAATATTAGTTTCCTCTTTGTAACATTTTTAAATTCTAAGGGAATTATTCATAACACTGACTTCACTGCTGTCATCAACATTTGTCAATATTTTGCCTATTGGTCTTACTAAAAAGCTGCATTAAAGAGATCACTGGTAAAATTTTCCAAAGCACTTTTTTCATTCAAAGATTAGGTTCTGTTAAGAATAACAGGAGCTTACTTATGCAATGATTTATTCTTTGCATATTTTTAATAGCGGATTATTTCAGAATTTCTCATCCTTTTGTCCGATATTTTGGTGGAATGTAAAGACCAGATGAGGTTCCCACAAAAATCATTCACTTCAGTACATTGGGATCAGGATCCTTACAGTATATCTAGAAATACTTGCTAACATAGGAGCTAAAATGTGGTATAGTTCTACTTTTTACAAACTGCTTTTGAGAGAACTTTTTTGCATTCATCCCACGGCACGAAAAAGCTTGTTTCAATATTGTCATGAGAAGTTAACACAGTCAGACTTCAATTTACTATTCTAGGAAGTGTGATGATTACAGAATCCTAGAATAAAGATGCAGCTCAAACCATAAAGAGGCCAGTTCTCATTAAAACAGCCAAATTAGTAAGTGCAAATAACACCTTTTAATTACCCATAATGGAACTGAATTGTCTCAGCAAACTTTAAATAGGGCACACCAGCAACTGCCAGATGAAGGTAAGGGACTGTTTCATGCCAATAAGTCATCCATGAAGCAGATACTTCGACTTCTGTACTTGGAAGTGGATGTTCAAGTGAATGTGGTGAAAAATAGGTTAGAAATACAGGCATCTACCTCACTCAGCTCTTTTTGAAATGCCAGGCCATGTATTGGCACAGCGCATAACAATTTATATACACACTTGGGTTTGATATATAAATATGCTAAATACCAGTCTAAATAGCAAACACTGGTTCTCTCCAAAAAGAAACAGCCTGTTCATCTGTCAACATGTTTTTTGTAACAACCGTTCAGAATCACAGCAAGTGATTCAGCTGGTATAGTAAGGAGTCTCTTCTGGAAAAAACACAGCAAAGCACTGAATGTCATGGCAAGATCATTCTCTTGTGCAGAGGAAATACCCAATCAACAAAACCCAACAGAATGGCCTTTCAATGAAAGGAAGCACTGCGAGGAGTAGCTTCCTAAAAACCCTGCACCTTTCAATGGAGAAGTTGCTCTTCACAGTAGGAGCTACTAAGCTTGGCTCTAGAAAAGCCCATCTCAGTAATGGTTCATACTTTAACATTGGTCCTTAGCTTCATGGCTTCATTTAAACAGCATTGCTAAGACCTCCTCCTAAGCTCCCCTAACTCTCAGAGGCAATTTCCAAGCTATACTATCATCTCTCCTAGAAGCCGGTCAAGATTATTTCCTGTTTTTCACTGGTGAAGGACCAGTGCCACCATGTCCCAGCACACCGCTGAGAGGTCTCTCTGCAGACCATGTCAGTGGTGTACAGACAGTAGCACCTTCATTGGCTTGGGTGCTGAGAGGGAGAAATCACATGCAGGGAAGATCCTCCATGCACAGATCTGCCAAACCCATGCCTTGCTTATATGGTTAGGCCACTCAGTGCTGTATCTTACATCACAAAACTGAGCTTTATTTTCATCTAAAGAAAAAGTGGGTGGCACAAGGCTCTGTTTTCTCACAGTTAAAAAAGAAGTTAGAATAATTATTTGAAGGCTTTTAAAGTTGGTCTGCAAATATTTGGATGACTGCAGTTAGTCAATGTAATTCCTTGAATATAATTGATTGGCTGTCTTCTAGGGACAGTTCTCCTTTTGGCACAGATATGAATATTAGTGAATAAAGTAACTATGTCAATAAAATTAGTTTGCTACTGGGTCTGTAAGAGTGATAAACCACTGCAATATGCAGGTAACATCCACATACAAGAACCTGCCTATTACTCCCTACAGAGTATGTGAATACAGAACCTACAAGCTTTTCCTCTAGCTTCAAAGCACAGAGCAGACCTCTGACTTTCAACTGTTTTCTCATTCATTTTTAGGCAGACTGTTTTGAAATCAACATTTAGTATGTTTGTGCTATTATAACATAACCCTATGCACTTGAGCTGTACATCTTGATGATGGCTTGCTACCTGATTTATTAATATGCTCTGTCTACAAAAATATTAGTTACAGGATATTTAAGAGAATGTCCTGAAAAATGGACTGGAAATATTGAATATTCAAACACGCATTTGTGAACTGACAGTTCTTTCTCTTGAGGTTTTTTGCGTTGAAACAATCCCTCTCCTCTCTCCCTTTTTTGGTAACACCTTTTGGTTGCAGCAGAAAAGTATTTTTAAAATAATGGATAAAGTATCACCAATGGTAGAATGTCTTGGATTACAAGCAATAGCCTTCTTAGGCATTCAGTGAAATATACTTATGCAACACAGAACAGCATCTTTCCAGTGACCCACTAAAAGGATGTTCTAGACATGGTGTAGAAAAACAGTGCCATTTCCTTCCTTTAGGAAATCTACAACAATCCCCCATCAAAAACTGTGTACCAGGGCACAGTAACCCAGAAGAGGGCAGAAATAAAAGAAATAGCTGTTGTTATATAATTTGTTCTTTGATGACTCAACTGAAATACTGAAAAAAGGAGATACCTGCAATACAGAACATCATTGACAAAACTAACTTCCACCATGAAGACAAGAAGCTGTGTTGCTAAGGGAAGCAAATGAGAGGCTAAAAATCAGCACAGAGGCCTGCAACTTCATAGACTTCCAGGACACAAAGAAAGCATGATTCCTTGCAAAGTCTTAGGTTTCACAGTTTTTTTCTGCCTGTAGTCCTATTTCTCTCAGAAGAAACTCTCCTTCCCTAGGCTAGGAGGGTTAAGAATCTTCTGGGTTTTCCTATAAAAGGTAATGAGTTTTCTGGCAATATTTCCTACTTCATTTTGAACACTTTCAGACTCCATAGCCTCTAATAAGGACACTTGTTAATTAAGTGCATAACTGGTTGCAACAAGCAATTTCTATCTGATGACAAATTCCTACTCCGTCTTACTTCTTAGGTTCATAATACAGGCTAGAAAATAAAGGAGAACCAAATTTACTCGGCATTTCTGACATACAAATTCACAGTTCATCTGAAGTCTATTAAATTGCCTATTATAAAGAATGAAGCTTGTCTTGTGGCCTCAAATCTAGAAAAAATAATTTGGGGCACTAGTTCCAAGGATTCTGACTGTTTTGTACACTAATGGTTAAGTAATCAAAGGGCAGGTAAGAAACGGATAGTAATATTACCTACAGGATAAAGTGTGATCAACCAATACAAATAACTACGGCATGTTTCTGTAGTATGATGCCTATATTAAGATAATACAGTTAGTTGATTTCATAATGAAATCTTTGACCTTCTGCCCTAGCCTAGATGATTCAGGATGTCTCATGCTATGAGCAGATGGGAAAAACAACAGGAATGTCTGGCTCTATGAGGAGAATTTAGACTACTTTTTCTACTGGGATAGTTACAATATTTAATTTCTCTTATGTAAGTTTGCTAAGACTGACAATGCTAAGCACAAGTTTTACAGCAGCACAGTGATCTGTAACACAGTCAGCTCACAGGACTGCTTGACAGTCAGCTGAATTATCCAGAATATCAAAGCTGAGTGTAATGATTTGTGGTTAACATTTTATACGCTTGCAGGCCACCAGGCTATTCATCCCACTGAAGGTACGCAGACTACCTTTGAGTCTATTTTCAAATTATTTGCTTTTCCCCTCAGGATGAATTCATTGATCTTTGCAGCCTATACAAACTCTTTTCCAAGTCAACACAGAGCAATAGAGATCTCTGAGGGCCTTTTGACAATGGTTCAGAGATGCTAAAAGAGGAAGACACTTCCTACGTTGACTATGTAGTGAGCCCACAGCTTCCATAATGTAATTCCGTATGTTGTGTGCTGAACTGTGAGTCATCTGGAGCTGCCAGTAGGAAGTGGTAGGCAATGGGTTGTGTCTGAGGAGTTTACTGACTCACAGCATTACCAAGAGGCATCATCAGCCATGCAAGATTGAAAATGTTGGATCTTTATAAAAGGGATTTCTATGCAACAACAGTACTAACCAACTACATATCCAGGAACTGTACAAGCAAGATCATTTGCTTTTATGGACTCATACTTCTATTTATAATGGAAACTATGACCAGAAATATGTTTCCTGGCATGAAAATCCAGATGTTCTAATTTTATTAAAATTGTATAGATAAAGACTTTCTTTAAGTGGCAGCAAACTACTTTTAAGAACACAAATTGGAGGTGTAACCTTTGATGCAAAAATAAAATTTTAGGAGCTAGATAAGAGCAGAAAAAACCCACTGTTCATACATGTCCAGCAAACAGAAACCAAGTACATATTTTTATACAACATTTTCTCTGTGTCTTCATGCCATTCCCTCAGCAGCTGAAGATTTCATGACCCCTCACCTTGAGCTATACTCTTCCTCAGCTTGGTGATTAACTTCAGAAAATGCCTTAAGGCCTGAACTTGAGCATGCTTCATGCACATAAGGAAAACCACATGAAAAATGCCTTCATGGTA
This sequence comes from Manacus vitellinus, assembly GCF_001715985.3. Lineage (NCBI taxonomy): Eukaryota > Metazoa > Chordata > Aves > Passeriformes > Pipridae > Manacus > Manacus vitellinus. The sequence continues at coordinate 7,380,723 of NW_021939122.1, read as the reverse complement.
TTTGCATAGCAGTACCAAGTAATACAAATGATTGCAGGACTGATCAAGATACTGAAACCTACTTTTTAAATGTAACACTATCAAATAACTCCCCTGCACTTGTAGCCATTTAAAAATACTATAAACAACCTCCCCCCCAACTATGAAATTTGTAACTAAATAATGATACAGATTTTGAGATGAATGCTTCCTACATTCCTACAGTGTCCTGTGATGTATGAAACTCCAGATTTGTCAACATTGGCCTTCAGTTTAGTTATTAAAATATTTAGCACTTAGACATGCAAGATACCAGCAGAAATTATTTTAGTATGTCAGAAAATCCAGCCTGTTTCAGAGTAACACAATATATTGCCTGAGCAGCACCCACAGGAACAAACTTAGACTCCATCCTCCTGGGAATATTTCATGAAGTTCTGGGTCTGCGTCCTATTTTCTAGGACCTGATGGTCTAAGGCAATTCATCAATATATGCTAAGTACAGCTTTGGACAGTCATGCACCTTAGCTTGCAAAGAGGAGAAAGCCCACTTCCGTGAAGACAGAACTTTCTCAAAGCTGGTCTTCACCTGGGGATGAACTCCCTCGGAACTACTGTCCATCCAAGATCTCATAATCTTACCACTTCCCATTCTCAGTAAATGGTGGTGTTTTTTCTGCCCACGACTTCTCTGAATATTCAGAACCATGTGCATATTAAATAAAAATAATTTCAGACCAAGAGGAATTTCCCCAGAAGAGACTTTTGGGTACCCTTCTGAAACAGAGCAGACTGTGCGAGAGGAGTGAATTACATTCCTCCGTGCACTCCGGAAGGACACCTTCGATCCTACAGAGGTCAGAAGGAGGCAGGTACAAAATGAAGTACATGAGCAGAAACCGAGAGTTACATATACCCAGTGAACACAATTTCTACTTTTTCACATTCTTTCACTTTCTATTCCGATGATAATCTTTCACACGTATACGGAAATCATTAAAAAAACTAGAATATTGTTATCAGTGTGATTTCTCCCTGGAACACGGTAACACTCTGGACTCGGCTCCCCACCAACCTGCCACCACCTCTTTGCGTAGCCGCAGCGGAGTCAGCAGCTTTAGGCGGCCCGGGCTCGCAGGCCCCCGCCTCCCGCACACCCCCAGCGGCACCGCGATGCCCGCGCTGCATCCCCGCACCGCCAAGCCGCCTCCCGCTCCCCCGCCGCCTCCGCCCGGAGGGCCGCTCCCGCCCGAAGTTCCGCCTCTGCGCCGGAGGAGGGCTGTTTGCCGACAGGCCGCTCCGTGCGGTGTGGCCGCACCTGACAACCGGGGCGAGGCAACGGGGGCGCTCGGTTGACGTGGGGACCGGGGGACGCCCGGCGCGGCAGCCAGTCCGTGAGGGAAGCTGCTGACCGGTCCCGGCTCCCCACCGCACTCCCGGCTCTCGGAAGTGGCTTACCAGCCCTTTTCCCGTCCTCTTCCCGCTAGGGAAACCGCTGCGGCAGAGTGTGCAGCGGGATGGGAGCCGGGAGACGGCGGAGGCACGTGGCCGGCGCGGCAGCTCCGCGTCCCGCACGCGGGAAAGGGCGAGGCCGTCTTACCGGTCTGGGCATTCCGCGTGAGCGGGCTCCGCCGCAGGACCATAAGCGCGGGCGGGGGGAGGCAGAAGCGTGCGGGGCCGCGGCCTGGGCCTCGCTTCCCTCCTCTCTTCCTCCGTCCTCCTTCCTGCCCTCTGCTGCCCGCCGGCCTTACGCCCCGCCGGGAACGCGGAGCCCCGGGCGGCCGTGCGCGGGAGCCGGCGCGGCAGCTGCTCGGCAGGTGCCGGCGGCTCGCGAGCCCGAGCCTTGCGACCGCCGCAGCCGCCCGGGGGTTACGGTGCGGGGCGAAGGAGGAGCTGCGCCGCGCCCGGGCGAGGCGGCGTGGGGCGCGTCCCGCTCTTGCGCCGCCTCGGGGTCCGGCCGCCCGCCGCGCGCTGCGAGCCCCGCGGGGGGCGAGAGAGGGAGCGGCGGCCGAAAACGCAGGGCAGATGGGGCCCGGGGGGTTGCAGCTACCTGGAGACACGTGTGTGTCCCCCCCCTGCACCTCCGGCGGTCGGCCCGGCCACGCCTGTGTGCCGGAGGATACACACACCTCACCTGGGCTCTCCTGAACTTTGCAGCGGGCTAACTGGGAGCAAACACTGTTAGCAGCCTTGCTGAGGAGGCTGTCTGTGAGCAAGGAGGAAGAGGAGAAGGGGTAAAATGAAGGAGTAGTGGTCGGTGTAGGGCTGTGGTGCCTGGGAAGAGGGATGCTGGACAGGAGAAACTTCCTCCCCTAAGGCAAAGGAGGTAGGGGGTCACAGCTTGGGTTTCTGTGGAAACTGGGCAGTGCCGTGGGCTGGCCTAGGTCTCTGATGGGAATGTCCTGCCAACACAGCAGTTACTCACGCCATGGTATGTTTGGATGACCTGCTTGTTGTCTTTCTGTTGAACTTGCTCAGCAGATGTTGATCATACTGATGTCTTTCCTGTGGCCCAAACCTGGACATGGAAGTCTTAGATGTGGTCTAAGATACTTGGTTTTGGCTCATTCTACCCCCCCAAACATGGAAAGGGCATTTCCCTTTTAGTCCTTTCGTTGTGTGCAAGGCCGTTCTGGCTGCTGGGCATCCCAGCTTTGAAGTACCACTCTTGGTGCTGGTGGCTGTGGAGTGCAGCGACAGGTCTTGGTCCTGCTTTAAGAACAGGAGGGACTGATCTGGGCAAGGAACAGCTTGTTGCTGGTTGTTAGAGGCTCCAGCCTATGCCATGGAAGGGCTTCAGTGGGGCTGTTGAGTTAATCCCATCCTGAAGCAGACATGGAAGGGACACTTACAGTGCTGCAAGGAGTTTGTCTGGGTAGCTAACAGTTTTCCAAGGTGAAGTGTGAAGAGTGGGTATTCTTATTGTTCAGATAGGAGACTGCATTTCTGATGAATGGCAATAAGAAGATAAAGTTTGGTTGTAGGAAACTTTGGTAAGTGCAGCGCCTATCTAATGAGTATTTGGAAATTGTCTTCTGTTTAAAAAACTTGTAAAACTCTGGTCAGAGGTGATGTTAGGCTGGTTTAGATGTTCAGTGTTGAAGACACTGCACATTGTGTTCTTTCCCAAGCCGTGTTGGTCACAGACCTGAATGCTTCACTGTAACCTCTTGCAGGGTGTGTCTGTGGCTGGTTCCTGTACAGCACAGGAAGATGCTCTAGGAAAGTTTGAACTTGATGTCCTGGAGTGGCCCTTGGTGGCTGTTTCCAGGCTGACTAAGCCTAATTTCAGATCTCTGTCCACACAACCAGATTTTGAGGCACTGCTAGATCCACCTTCATTCACCTCCCTAAAAGGGCAGTCCCCAGCATCTGCCCAGTACTTTCTATAGTTGGGCAGAGCTATGTGCTCTGGTTCATGAGGAATCTGAGTTCCAGCTCACAGTTAGCCCTGATTCTACAGCAAGGAAAAGGCACAACTGGTCAGGGTGGAAGGAGTTTGCGGTTGCAATTCTCCTTTTTCTCCCTCCCATTGTATGTTTTGTGCAACATCACATTGTCAGGTTCATCCTGTATGTGTTGTCTGAATGTTGAATGGTGCTGCAGGCATGTGAATGGGAGCAGAGGTGAAGGACTTTGCTGCCAGACACTTCAAAGAGGTGGACACTTCCTCTTTGGCAAGCTGGAATTCTCGGTCCTACTCCTCCTGTCTTCAGACCAGAACTGTTGTCTGTTTTTAGAAAAGTTTTGCATATTTTCCAAATCTCAACCCAGAAAATCCTCTATGTTTTTCTAGCTCTCTGTGAACAAGAAAAACAACAGAATCAATGGGGAGACCCACCTACTGATCAGATTGGAACATGAATCATTGTGAATAAGTGTCCTAACATTACCTGCAGTTGCGCCTTCAGAGTGACCAATATAATACACATCCTTCTGTCCAGTTTTATTCATGATGAAGTACAGCTCTGCTGGAATATCAAATTTACCCATTTCATCAAAGCTAAAGGGAGAAACACAAAAAGCTTGCAGATAATTCAGTCATCACAGTGTGAGTTAGTGAATGTCAGTTTTGTTCCTTGCACTCAGCAGGACCCATTGAAGGATGAGGTTGCAGGCTGTGTCTGCTTGATTTGGGGAAGTGGGCAGAGGGATGCAGCTGTACAGCCAGGCTGCCTGATGCCTTGGGCTTTCTGTGGAGGAGGTGCAAGTTTTGCCTGACAGCTGCAGCCCTTGGGGAACTGAATTTAATCAATGCTTTCACCAGCATGAGTTACAAGAATTATTTTTCTCCCAGTTAACATCAATTGTGGTAGATCAGATTTCTCAACAGAGCTGATCAGTCTCCTTTCTGTATTTGGGACATGGTAATGGTCAAGGCTACAGATGCCTCCCAGTTTCGGAAGCCTGTTCCCAAAGAAACCAGCATGGTATATGGACAGAGGTGATCTGGGTACTTCCAGCTTTGCTTCTGTATGTGCTGATTCCAAAAGAGCCCATCCAGATCATGTAGTCCTTCTTATGAGCCCCCTGACATACCCAGCATTGACTGTATCTGTGGAAAAGAGTTGGTCTAGTCTTCTTAGATGTTGCATGTCCCACTTGGAAGTCAGATTATATGGAAAACAGCAGTGTTTTCATATAGTTCAAAAGGTATTTTTTTTGTAGAACCAGAAGGGGAAAGGTTCTGCATTTTGATAGTAATCACCTAATCTTGCTAGTTCCCTGAATGTTGCTTTCTTCAGTAATTCTTTTTCCATAGAGTACCTGAACTACCAGAACTCTTTCTGACAGGGCTTAAGGGTCTTGTGTTTTAAAGACCAGGTGTCTCCTTGGCTGTTTCCCATCCAGACATCATAGCCAGCGTCTGCAAGAATGAAGCCTAGGCTGTTGACAGGCAGGTTAGAAATCCAGTTAATAGAATCTGCTAGAACACCATGGTGTAGCAAAAGTGCAGGCTTTTCCCCTAAAACAGAAGAGGTTTTCTTAGGCTGTAGTAGTAGCTAATGTGTAGTTAAAACTGGGGTGCAGAATCTGGTTTTGCAGGAGTTTTTTAACCCATGTACAGAATTTAGACCACGTTCTAGGCTGAATGCCTAGGTGCCTTTGCTGAGATGGAAAGGTATGGAACATGCCATTGCGTGTGCAAAGGGGAAAGATGGGGAACCCATGTAAGAGTTGTCTCTCAGACCTTCCTTATGTCCTACAACTGTCATACCTGCATTTTGGCAGTTCCTTCCAGCAGGAATTCTGAAAACACCGAGAATGTATCCATCCTCTGTTGTAACTTCATGTTCCTTGCTGGGGTATCCATGATACCTGATAATTTTACTCTGTGGAAAGCCAAAGGACAGTTTATTATACATTTACAGTGTAGATATTGGTGTAGAAGGTGTTTAGAGGCTGCTTCTGTCCAGGAACATGAACATAACCAAGAATATGCCAGTAAGATAAATGTGATAACATATTGCTAGCTTTTCTCTACTGCTGTGTGTTATACTGGTAGAAGGGTACACCAAAAGGGATTCCTGCAGGGAAAAAACCCCCCAAACTACATCTCTCTCTTTCATGGATGATCCAAGATATGCCATGCCTTAACCACGGAGGCCAGAGGATGCAAACAGCAGTGAGAGTAGTTGGGGTGTGTTTCTGTGATGTGGTTTGTGTACACTACATTGTGCTGTATGATTCAAATTGTAGTAATTGCTGTAGCATTGGTACTCAAGCACTACACAGACTTACAAGAGTAGCAGAATGCAGTAAGGTGTTCTTCAGACTTGCTTAGATGGTAGCTGTCTGGTGTTTGACCTCCTATTGTGGGACAAAAAAGAACTGTACTGAGTGACTAACCTTTTGGGAGATATTTTGTCATGTTTTGCAAGGCTGATATAGGTTGTATCTTTCTAGAGAGTAACCATGCATCAGTATCTCTATCTTCATGAGGGAGGGACTTCTCAATTATTTTTATTTTTTATTAAATCTATCATATCCCTTGAGTCACTAGAACATTTGGATTAAACCACAATTTGGATATATCCTTAGTATTGATATCCAAACTCACTGTAGTCCACTTTGTAGGAGAATACTCCAATTTTTCTGTCAGTAGAATAGAAATCCTTCCACCTGTGTGCTCTGGAAGCTCAGTTTTATAGTAGATATTCCACTGCTTTCTGCAGTTTCGTTCAGTTCAAGCAAAAGTAAAACACATTCCTCTATTTCTGCATGTGGAGCATTGTTTAGGAACAAAACTGGAAAGTTCAGCATAGGTCACAGTTTGATTTTGTACTAAAGGTAAGGCAGTAGGGTAGCTAAATTGTTAACATTTTTAGGGTATGTTTTTTCTGTGTATTGAATAGTCACCTGACTAAGCTGGCATGTTTTAAGCCTTTTATCTGAATGTTTTCTAAATTAGATATAATGCACCAATTAACTCTAAGGCTTGGCAAACACTGTCTCCTTAATTTCAATGGCCAAGTCTTGACTGTTGGAGCCTGGAACAGTAATCTAGTCTTTTTATGCAATGAAACAGTGCCAAACAGTGGCATTTACCATGGCAAACTGGAATTAACTGAAATATTTAAAAAAAAAAAAATAGAGGAAGGTATCTGAAAGATACATTGAAAATGCCATTTCTGGAGACTTTTGATATTTAATGAAAATAACCTTAAAACTTTTAGAAATACATCAGAGTACTCTTGAGAGGATCATAACGTTTTTTTTTCTCATGCACTGTAAATGGGACAGAAAGGCACCGGGTCATTTAATGTGCTTACCAGATGTTAGAATTGCCAGGTTAACTTACAAGGAAAACTTAAATGGATTCGGAGCTATAATAGCAAAATGTTCAATTTATGTACACGTTTTCAATGCTGAGATTTTCATGCATCCACAGTGATATCCCAAGGGAAGAAAATCCAAGTAGAACAAAATTAAACTATCAGTTATTCCTTTTTCCCATTTCCATGGGTCAAAGACTTCTTCCTCTTCTCCTTTAGCAAGCATGCACTTTGATGCATAACATCAGGCTTGCAGCTCTGAAAGGATGCAGGCTGGCTGCTCTGACAAGCGACTGCACAGAATCAAGACAGCACATCTTTATGGAGACAGGCAGCAGAGGAAGGGACCACGGGCATATATGTACATGTTTCCTACATGCTGAGTAGGTGACAGTCTGCCCATGTACTGAATCTTGGCACCTTTTGGACAAAAAAGAAATATTCAACAACAACAACAACGAAAATCAACATTTTCAGGATTCTAATGTAATTATAAGCATGGCAAAGAACACTAAAGCATATGTGTAACAGAAGTGAACCTGTGACTATATAGCTTTGCTTGAGTCTCATGCCTCATCATGGTTGAGCTGCTTATCTGTTCTGCAACTGAAGCTCTAACCAAAGTGCTTTTCAAGAGGACCTGAGATGTGATGCTGGATTAAATATAATTTACAGTCTCTTGGGAGAAATGTTGCCTGAAGCTATTACTCTGATTTGTAGAGGATGGTCTTTTTTTTTTTTGTTAGTTTGTTTGTTGTTTCTTTAAAATAGTTTTCTAGATTACTATACATTTGTTTATTTGTATTAGGAAAGGATTAATTAAATTACTAAATTGTTATATGTAACTTCATAGTGATTTGACGAGTCTTTCAACAAGTTGTAGTTGAGAAATTTCAACAACCTGGCCAGCTGATGCAGGAAGATGTGAATTCCTTAGGAGCTGGATGTGAAGAAGTACGGGTGAGGAATACCTTTTCACCTTTGAGGTGTTACTCACTCCTCCATGTTGTTAGTCCTACAGAATTTTCACCACGTGCTGAAAGAGCAATCTATTGTGAGGATCCTAGTGAGTTTGTCACAGGTAGATGTCTGTTTCTGTTACATGTCAATGTAATTCTCTTCAGATAAACAGCCACTAAAACTGGTGTCAGCAAACAAACACTACAGCCATGGTGCTATACTAGTACTTTAACTGGAGAAGGATAGAGATAGTGTAAGTAATTTTATATGGTCCTCCACCTCATTGGAGAATAAATATGAAGTTATGTGGAAATTAAAGTTCTCAAATGTAAGGTAAAGGGCTTGGATTTAAGATGCATACTTACATGCATATGTTTTAAAACTCATTTTAAAATTTGCTTGAAATACAGGAAACATGAATTTAAAATATAAAGGGAAAAGATATTTTGAGGTGAGTGCAGACACTCGAAATACACATGCCCTACTCAGAAAGCCTGAGTGTAGTACAGCATCTTATCATCAGAGCCATCAACAATAATTCTCTTCTGAATTAACATATAAAATTATCAGGTTAAACATGAATCATATTCATTGTTTGGGCTGGGCTAGGAAGAGAAGACTGAGCAAAAAGTGATGAAAGCAGATGGCCTGTTTAATTAGAGACTGAGGATAATTATACTGGGAGGTCTCATTAAAGGCGTGGGATTTAGTTGCTTCCCTTTTCCTGACAGGAGTCTTGAGACGTTCTTGCAGAGCATTGGGAATATGTTTTAGTCAGAAGTAGCTTGTGTGGCACACTAGCTACCATTTGTAGTTACTTATTTTAAGTTTTAGATTTCATGCTTTTTATTCTATTCTCCATTTCTTCACTCGTGAAACTTTCTTCCTCTCTCTCTCCCTCCTCCTCTCCTCGACCTGTTTTGCTGCTTTCCTTTTTAGGCAACTGAAGGATGTTATTGCAAAAATGACAAAGGAAAAAGCTTCTGTGTTGTAACTTGTTCTGTCAGTCTTCTGCAAGCTGCTGTTCTCACGTTTACCTCCCTGGGTTGGGTTTCTGAAGACAATTGTTTTATTCTACCAAGTAGAACGCACTGAATGGAAATGTAGCATAAGAAAGTGTGATACTTTTAAGTTAAATATTAACCAGATTCAAACAAACTCGAGAGCATTTCAAGTGTGGTTAACTTGTTGGGCGGTTGAAGAAGAACGAACTCAAGCAGTGAAGAACAGGCATGGGGATACTCTACTCAGAGGTACGTGACTATTTTTTGCACAGTAACTGAAGCTGTTGAAGGTGTGGATATTCACTGGGTTTGGTTTGTTCCCTTCGCTGTCCCCCATACACAGGCTTATACAGATCTGGAACATTTTTCCCTTTGGAAATGTTTTTCTTTGCCTGTTGCGAGTTGTCAGAAGTATTTTTTGTAGGAGCAAAGGAAATGCAATAACCAGTGTAATTATTGTGACTTCACGAAGTATGTGTTCAACATTTTTTGGTGTTCTGTGTTGAGATCAGAATGATTTGGAATGTGGTGCAAGCAACAGACAACTTTTCAAAATCAGACAACCCCTTGGCTTACATTGAATATAGATAATAAAGCTAATGCCTAAGAAAATATTCCCCTCCCTGCAAACTTGTTTTAGGAAGGAATTTCTTTTTTCTTTGGACTTATCTTTATGGTTTTGTTCACGGGCCATGCTTCATTTAGTATTTTCCTAGACTTTAACATAAATGATACCTAAACATATTGTTTTATAAACTTTCCATTTGTACACATGGGAACAAATAAGGATTTTGGTCCTTTTTGACTATGAATAGAGTGTGTTGCACTGCTATTTCTTTTTCTGGAGATAGCATCACATAGCTGTTCCTTTAAAAGGGTACATTTCTTTGCTGAAAGACACTCTTTTATATTTAAAAAGCTATTCAATGAAATCAAGTATCTTCTCCTCTTTCAGTATTACAAGGACCTTGAATCTGTGCATTCATAAGGTGATTGGTGAATAGACTGTAGCTTATTCTGAAACGATTTTTTGCCTCTCTCCAGGTCTACTCTTCTGAGATAGTATTGCACAGGAAACCAGTATCATCTAACTTAATTAAATGGGTGTTTAAAGAATGTTCAAATGCTGTCCATATTTTCCATGCTTATTAGTCAATATTCTCATATACATTAGCTTTCTTCCTTTAAAAATTTTGAGATACAGTTTTCTAGGTAAAGTATGGTTCATTTCTACAGGACAGAAATCTAGAGAAATAAAAATAAGACAGTGTAAGTTGCCTTTTCTGAGAAGTATGCATTGGATATTAGGGCATTCCTCAGCATCCTAAACATGATTTAGACTTCCCTTTTAGTTCATACTGTGCCTTTGAATTAATTTAATACACAGGAAGAGGCTGTGAATTGGTTCAGAATATTTTGACATTGCAACGTATCTCCTTTTTGTCTAAACAACTGCAAAGTGTTGATGTAATTTAGGCAATCCCTGGCTGTTCTCAAAGGAGGAAGCAATTATAAACCAAAATTGCTCTCCTAGTTGCATGACAGGCTTTACCTTCACCTCCTCTCTACTGGCTGAATGCTTTGTCCTTCATACTGTGCCTTTAACCTTTATTTCATGTGTGGTAGAACTTGCTAAATAGCTTGAGGTTTATCACTAGCTCAGCAAAACTAAGCAGAGAGAGATACAAGAAACCCTGAAAACAAGAAGACAAATTCAGATGTGGCCGTTCATCTGGATATGAGTAAATTACCAATCACATGTCCCACAATTAATTAAAAATAAAAAAATAAAAAAAAAATCAAAGAATCTGTTCTGCAATTGAATTTCCCGACAGTGAAAGTTTTTTTGCTACTCTTGCACTCCTTATCTGGTTATCATGTATTGAGTGATCTCAGCCATGAAAACTCTTGTCTCTCCTATGAGTACTTCTCACCTTTCCTGAAGCCTTAAGTAGATACTGAACAATTAAATCCTGGTCTGAAGGGCTTGCAGAAGTATTGTAGAAAAAGAGATTTTAAGCACTCAATCATTGGCATATATAATCTTCAAACTCCACCCTCCAGTGTCTGTTCTTTGCTTTTTTCAGTCGGGCAGGCTGTGCTCTGGTTCATGGTTAGCCCTGATGCTATGGCAGGGAAAAGGCACAACTGGTTGGGGTGGAAGGAGTTTGCTGTTGTGATTCTCTGTTTTCCCTCCCTTCCATCGTGTGTTTTGTGCAGCATTGTGCTGTCAGGCTCATCTTTTGTATCTTGTCTGAATGTTGAGTGGTGCTGCAGATGTGTGATTAGGAGCAGAGAAGGGCTTTGCTGCCAGACACTTCAAAGAGGTGCTCTCTTCCTCTTTGCCTAAACTGGAAATCTTGGTCCTGCTCCCCCTCCCTTCACACCTGAGCTCATGTTTTTATTGGGTGCAATGTTTGTTGTGCCTGTGCCAGGTCTGCCCTGCTACGTTATGGAGGTGGGCCAGGTCTTTTGTGAGTTCTCTGGGGCAGTCAGGACACGGGAATTTATAAATAATGTGGTGTAGGCAAGAGTAGCCACTCTTGGACTGCAAACCTCTCCAGAAGTTTTGAACTCAGTTCCCACTGATACTTTCTTCAGAGTTTTTTGTTGTGGGAGCACTGGCCCTTGTTTCTCACACATACCTAAAGGAGACGTCATAGACATTATATCTGTGCTCCAGTTGCCAGTGCATCTCTAAGAAGGGAAGCTGCAGGGGCTCCTGGCTTTCCTCCACTGCCATCAGATTTCTGCTCTCATACTCCTGCTCTACTCCACACCTGAGCCCAAGTCTGAGGTGTGAACTCTGGATTCTTTGGACATGGCTTCCACCTTGCATGTGAAGCCCAGTTATTCTGAGTACGTATCCCATAGGTTTATTCCCCCCTTGTGTATGATGGGTGGATAACAATAACATGAAAATCTGAAGCTGGTTGTTAAGCTGTATCACTGCTGAGGCAGTCTTCTAACACTGTAGATAATTGAGTGAGGTTTTGCAGTCTTTTATCCTCCAAGCTTTTCTGTAGACTTAAAGAAAATATGTTTTCTTGGGTTTTGGATAGAATCTACTGCTTGTACCTAACATTGTTCTAACTCCATAATTGGCCTCCCTGCTGATCTTCCAGATAGATGCCATCTAACTGTCTGTAAGAAACTCTATTAGTCTTGTAAGCAAAGTTTGGAGAATTGTTTAAAACAGTCTTAAGCACAGTTAGTCCTCCTTTAGAAAGGACTGCCAGAGAGGCAACCCAAAAAAGTGAGAGATGGAAGAGTGATTTGTGGCAGAGACTTCACAAACACAGAAATCCTGGCACGTGCTCAAGCCTGGAGCCAGTAAGGTTTTGTGTCCATTCTACTGCTACTGAAAGCCTGTTTTGTTATTTTACTCTGCAGATTAATAGAAATCTCTTTATAATTTTCATGCTAAATTTCTTGGCCAGATATACCACCTTTTTTACCTTGTTCCTTGAAACCAATTAACACTTACCCTTTAATTTATTTTGGAACACCTACAACCTTGTCTGTACCTGGCCCAGCTAAGCAAATCAATCTTTCTTCAGGCTCTTCATATTCCTCAATTGTAGAGATGTTTCATGATCCTGCCATAGTCTAATCTCATTTTTGGACACAAGTGAAAAGAACTGTATTCACTATCCCAGTTAAGTGCCTTCTATAACAACTCTCTTCTCTTTCTGTGAGAGAGACTCTCTAATACAGCATTTGCCACTGGTTGCTGTTACTGTTGCCTTTATTAGACAGGTGACTGATTGCCACTTATTTGAAATTTATTACAAGTTTATTACAATAATGCTGATTTGTGTTCTTTCCTAACACATTTTCTGAATCTCTATTGTTATTGATATCAATATAATGAATTTATAGTTGTCTGTATTGCTTTGTTCCCTTACTTAAATATTCTGCTACTATGTTTGTCCTTCCAGTCATGGAGTTGTGTTTGCCAGTTTGGGAGGTATACTATGAGTTTGATCCATGGGACTTTTCCATTTTTTTTGACTAAAAGAGGCATTTTCTAGAATATAAACCAGCAGAGTGGGCCTCAAAAAAATCCCATAAAACCAGGAAAAAAGTTTGACTATTTTTTTTCTTTAAACACGAACAGAACATATTAGTGCAGGAGAGAATAATTTCTACAAAGAACCACCACTGCAGTGGAATAGCAATAAGTAAAAAAATACTTCAAGTACATCAATTACCTATGTATTAGCTGTAGGAATGGATGAGAATTGCTTCCTTACATTCTCTGTGCCCTGGATGTTTTCTGAGAACAGCTGGTTTCGGTAGGTAAAATAGCATGAGTCATATGTGCTGGTCTCTGTGCATGACTTCAGTCCTAAATAATGTGGTCTCCTAGGGAGTGGTATGTGCTCCATCATTATTCATGGCTCTAGAACTGAGTTCAACAGTAGTGTAAGGTTTAGAAAAAGATCCCATGGGTCAGTGAGAGTATCAGTCAGAAATGCCTTGGGTTTAATGGCCTAGCAAGTACAGAAAGAAAAGCAAAAAAGCATGTCATTTGCTGACATGAGCTGCTGAACTAGCAAGTATCATTCTAGGAAAGAATAAGACTGTATGGTAAATGACTGCAATTTGATCAGGTGTTCAACCAAGCAGCAAATCTTTTGCATCTTTAAATAAGCAAAGCAATACCTAAAAGCAAAAATAGAAGGGAAATCAGAGGTGCAGACAGACTCCACTTACCTTCTTTTTCCTGGACCTGAAGATACAGTACTAGACACTGACATGACAGAAAACTGATCGTTTAGATGGCACCTACATGCTGGTCACACCAAAAGAGGTTTAAAGGAGGGGTTTCTCCTCAAAACCATTAAAACAGTTCTGATTCTGGTGGAGTGCAAAATAGCAAATGGTATGTGTAGGCTTTTATAAGAATACAGACAGATGTGCAAATTTACAATATTGCAGGTATTTTCTGTTGATATTTATCTGAAATAATAAAAACAAAACAAGAAGTGGTGCAAGGTCTGGTAAACATGTAAATATTTTCTTAGGAAACAAATCACTTTCTTATGCAGCTGTCCAGAAGCAGTAATGATGCTGGAGGTAAACTTGTGTTGTAGATCAAAGTTTGCTGAAGTGAAAGTATAAATAAGAAGAATAATTTTAATATGGGGGGAGAGTATGAGAGGAGGGAAGTAACTGCAGGCAGAGTGAGGAAACAGCTTGGAGTTCAGGGCCATGTAGTGTATTTAGGATTTGAAAAAAGGAAAATGGAAAGGAAAAACTGCAGACAGTATTTAAAGAAAATTACTATTTTGTAAAATGTTGAATAAAATCCTCAGTATCAAAGACAGAAAAAAAGAAAATTGTTCTCTTTTTGACTGGAGAACTCAAATACTACCAACCTGCTACTTTCTGCCTGTATTAGGCTGTTAGAAACTTGTATTACTCTTGCCATTCTCAGCCTCTCCTTAGTCTGAATTCGTGCTGCTGGAGAGGGAAGGAATTGCAATTTAGGTCAAGGATGTGTAGAAATACTAAGCAAAATTTGAGCAGCAAGCAATTCTCCAAAGCCAATCAGGGTCTGAGTTGTGGGCATAAAGACATATAATTTTTAGGTAAAAGTTTAGCTTGAAGCTTGAAAAGAAACATTGGGGGGGTTGTTTTCTCAACTTTCACCTGAAGTGTTGTTCTGTTCTGAGAACTGATGAGTCAGGAGTGGTACCTTCTGTTCAGAAGTGCTCAGACAAAGGCAAAGCCTGTTGTAAACTCAGAGAGAACTTGGACTTGTCTTTGCTTGCTGCTTAATACAGTGACCAGCTCCTATGAGATTGGACGCCGTTTTTTTTTTAAAGGCTGCAAATAAACCGGATTTATTTCTTGAATTATAGAAATAACATCCAAAATTAACAGAAAACTCATTCCACTGTGCAAAGGCTGTGACTTCTGGGGCTGAGGGCTGAGAGCTGCTGTGTGGCAGCTGCAGGAGTGTCTCCTACCACCATCTTCTGGAAGTCACCAAGAACTACAACCTTTGTCAATTATTTTGGGATGTGCAAGTAGTAAGTCAGAATAGGAAGTATGGATGTCTTAATGAAACATACACTGATGAATATTATCTTCTCCCTTCAGCCCATTTGTCAGGCAGCTTATAACAACGATTTCAATAAAGTTCAGTTCCTTTTGGAGCGCAACTGCAACTATCTGAATATCCAGGACAGCTTCAGTGGAGACACCCCCTTAATTTGTGCATGTAAAAAGGGAAACAACAGGATAGTTAGCTATCTTCTAAGAAGACATGCTGATGTCAACCTCAAAAATAAGGTAAGTGGACACTGACTCCTTTGCAATGACTGTTCTTTCAGATTCTTGGAGTGCCAGTGGGCACACTGGCAAGCACAGCCAAAACTGATGTTTGTTTCCTACTGAGGCATAACTATAACCCCTAAATTGTAATTCAATAAACCTATATGTTTCTGTTTGTCTCCTAATGTCTTTTCCTAACTTGTTAATGCACACAAGATAATAAACATTGCAAACCTGAATTTTTCTCAGTGTTCATGTTCCCCATTAGGTAACACTGCATGCCATCCCCAGTCCCCAGTGGATTCTGACTGCTTACCCATGCAGCACTCCACATTCACTTTGCCCTCCACCTTGTGTCTGTCTCTTCTGTAGTTTTTTTCCTCTGCTTTTTTCTTCACCCTGGTTAAAAGGAAGGTCTGAACAAGAACCTGTTGACCTTTCACAAATATGTCCCCGAAGAGAGACTGACTCTATAAAAACCTTCCTTACTTCCTTGCCAGACCCGCAGCTTGTCATAGTACAGAGCAGTAGCATCCTAGGGGGCAAGAAGAGAAACCTTCTCTGTCTTCCTGCCCTGTTCCCTAATTTAGGAAACCAACCTTCCTTGCTGTTGTTGTTTAACCCCAGCCAACAACTAAGTACCATGCCTAATGTGATGAGAAAGTGTGGTTTTGTGATAAATTTTCTAGTAGGTTACAAATAAAAAGTGGCTGAAAGATGTGTGTTCTGGCTTCATTAGTAATTTATTCTTATGATGTCAAGGGTGCTAAAAAGGAAAAACAGCACAGCATTGTCAATTGTATTATATCAAGGCAACGTTTATCAAGTTCCTACACATTTGTGGGCTATCTCACATATCTGCTTTCCAGTGCATTTTTTCATTTCATAGAAGGGCAGCAAATGTTCATGAGGCCAGTGGAATATTCTATCCCACCTATTCTTCTTAATGCAGAAAGCTGTCCATCTTACCTCGAAGTCCCTTTTAAAGGGTTCAGTGTTTTGCATTAAGATAGTTTAAATGTCATTGGTAGCCATTTGCTAGCCATGCCTGGCATTCTTAAATGCCTCCCTGCTTCACCTTCATAGATGGAATAAGGCCCTTAGGCA
The DNA here is from genome assembly GCF_001715985.3 of Manacus vitellinus. Lineage (NCBI taxonomy): Eukaryota > Metazoa > Chordata > Aves > Passeriformes > Pipridae > Manacus > Manacus vitellinus. Next base: position 7,364,612 of record NW_021939122.1, on the reverse strand, counting down.
CAGAGCTTAACTGTGGTGCTCAAGACTGAGAATGAGGAACAGCAGGTGGCACAGAAGGGCTTATCTGCTTACTTTGGGCCCCTGTGTAACATAACCTAGTTTTTCAAATTCCAGTTTGACAATCTGGGAGAAGCTTAACACTTTAGCATGAAACTTTGTAGCCCTGCCCGTTAGTTGCTTTGGTACATTCAGTATTCAAAGTTTCTTTAAACTCTCTTCTCACTAGGAATTTGTGGTGGTTATTGCTACTTGCCTGTGTTTCTCAGATGTCCCAAAGGAGATGTCCTAAAGTCTCATATGTCCTTGCTTCAGTAACCAGCACCTCCATAAGAAGAGGAGCTGTGGGGATTCTTCCTGCTGATTTAACTTGATGGGTGGTGATAGTACCCACGAGATGTCCACTCTGTGTTTTCAGTCTCTGCAGCCATGTCTAGGTGTGCAGACATACACATGGAATCCTTTGGATCCCACATCCTCCTTGCACGTGTAGTCCAATTTCCATGCCCCTATATGTGTTAAATATGCTTCTACTTGAAGGAAGCAAAATGCAAAATGTGTCCCTTTCTGCTTGGAAATCAGAGGAATATTTCCAGTAGATAGTCTAAAAGAAAGCTTGTGAAATCTAAAATGGTCTACTCTTGTCGATATTAAACAAATAAAGTCAGATCACTGAATCTGGTGCTAATCAGAGTTATTCTGTGTTTAGAAGGACCGCACTTGCCTGCATTATGCTGTGAGAAAACGGTTTACCTTCCTTGACTATGTGCTCATCATAATCCTCATGCCAGTTATGCTTATTGGATATCTTCTCATGGTGAGTCTGAATGAAAGCAGGAAAAACACTGTATCTTTCCCTTTCCCTTTATGACATTTTTCATGGCAGTATTTCAGGCTAGGAACCTGTATAGTACACAGGACTGCTTTCTTAAAGCAGGGACTAGATGAATACAACAGAAGAAACAGGAATTTTGCTGTGAATATAGCTGGTGTAGGAACAGAATTGCAGCACTGCATCAGCCTGGTATTTGCAGAAGACACTCTTCTTTTTGGAAAAAACCCACAGTATTTAGCCCAAATTTACTTAGCACTATATATAGATGAACTGTCTTACTGTGTTACTCTTTCTCTTGCACCAAACAGGTCTCAAAGACTAAACAGAATGAAAACCTGATCAAGATGTTGCTCAGAGCTGGAGCTGATGTGAATGCTATAGACTCTGTAAGTGGATTTATAAAAATGCAAATGTGGTTTGCATGCATGCAACAACTCTAAAACCAGACTTCAGAATCTTCTAGCAACATAGGCCTGCTATAGAATGGGATCAGGGACTGAACTGAGTGTGACGTACCAGGAAAATTCAGTGTTTCCCCTTGATGTTTAGGCAACAGTTTTTTAATATGCTAATGTACACAGAAATAATCCCCACTGATCAACTAATTATTTTTTTTGAACAATGCCTGCATAAGAGAATCTAGGTAAGCTGGGCTGAAATACTTATGTGTGTGTCATACCCAATCCTATAAAGATTCTACTGACATAAGGGTCTCAGTTTATCAGCATTTATGAGTTCTTGAACTGGAGCATATTTTTAGGCAAAAATCATGCCACAGGGCTAAATCCTGTGTCTACTCTTGGTCGTCAGAGTGTGCTGATCTGCCATAGGCAGAGTCCTGTATCCACTAACCTACTTGGGTGTGGTAAAGACCTCCTCTACTCTAAGATAGAAAAGAATACCCAATTTTATCAGCAACCAAATTCTAAAATGCTGAAGTGCAAGCAAATAGTATTGTTGGGATCAATATCCTGGAATCCTCTGAAATTAGTAAAGAACTACTGGCTTCCTGCTGAAGGTATCAGACCTGTTTTAGCAGCTACTTTCCATGGAAGGAATGATTTTTATTTGTTGGTCCTGTTGCTCTTATGATAATGTATTTGTTTTACTGTGTAGTGTGTTGTGGTAGAAACTGATATGTGTGTTTTGCATCCATCTGTTGAGGGAAACTGATAAGGCTACAAGTACTTGCTTAAGGTCTACTACAGAATTCATAGAACTAAAATTCATCTGCTTCTGTATCCCTTCAGTCTAGTAGCACAGCCCTTCACTATGCTTGTGAAATGAAAAATCAGGAAGTCATTCCTCTACTGCTTGAAGCTCATGCAGACACTTCTGTAAAGAATCAGGTAAGAAGGTGAAATTGGTAACTGTATTTCCTTATCATGAGGGTGAATCAGTATGCTGGAAGTCTTAGCTGGTGTGCAGCAGTTTAAAGAAAAGGGTGCTCAGCTTCCTGGCAGTGGAGTTGTTTCCTGTTTGGTATAAAACGTTTGATCCATTGCTTTTGTTGGCAAGAGCAACTTTGAAGTACAAATCCTTCACTGATGGCTTTCTACCAGTAAACACTGCCCTTATGTCCCCTGGTTTGGCACATCTCATCTGTCTTTACAGTACCTCTTCTTAACTCAGAGGTGCTCTACAGTTCTGTTCCCTAAGGAGCAGGCTACAGGGGAGTGGTAAGAGCCTTCTTTGGTGCTTTTCATGCTGTTGTACACCATTATTCTGCGAGAGGCTAAGTCAAGCTGCTCCTGTCACCAGAATAGCTCAAATGTTGCCCAAATCAATACTGACCTGGGAGTATCTGCATTACTGAGTTGAGGTGAGCAGTGTATTACCCATGTTGCTCTTGAATCCAGATCTTAGCTGTGCTAAGATTTAAAGCTGTGCTAATATCCAAAATTGACTTTTGGATATTAGTCCCAGGAAACAGTGGAATGGCTGTCTGTCTTCAAAGTAGTATTAGATCCAGCATGTTCTGAAACCTTTGTTTTAGAGCATGGATGTGACAGGGGAACTTACACAGGAGACCACTGCATCTGGGTGACAAGTTCAGGAAAGCTCCTTGTACTTGATCGATATCTATGATATTGCAATGTGTTTCATCTGTTTCTTTCAGGATGGGGAGACTCCCTTAGATATAGCAAGAAGACTGCAGTTCCACAACATTGAAAGCATGCTAAGAAAAGCTTCCTAGTCATCAAGGACTCTCAAACATGCAGAAAATTACCTCATCTGACAATGCATCTTGCATAACAGCAAATGTCCAACAGAGGGTGAAGGCTGTTACTTGATAAAAACTTGGTCCACATCCACCCATTCCTTGCTGTAGACTTTGACAACTTTGTGTGAGACTTGTCAGTACCCCCAAGGCCATGTGTGGGGTGAAAGGAGTTAATTTGATTTTACTGAGCCATGAATGATTGCAATAGTGGTCAAAATATTGCCCTTCCCATCTGCTTCATCAGTCTTATTACTTGACTTCTGCAGTCTGTGGATTTTGAAAGCTAGCTATAAAATATCTGGAAGCCCAAATATTGCATATGGTTGGCAGCCAATGCAAAAATAAAATATCCTTTAGAGTGCACATTACTTGTTCTATAGGGGAACTAAACAATATGCTACAGCAGTTGTACAAAGTCTGGTACCCTTCCTCTTAGTATTTCTCTTCCCACAATGGGAGTGACTGGGAAAATAGGTCTCTCAACTGAGCACTTTTTCCTTCCATCCTTCCTACAGACACCTTAATTCTCACTATGTTGCTACAAGGGTAGGATTATCTTCTCTCTTTTTTTTTTTTCATATAAGACACAGCAAAAAGGGATTCAATGGCTTGCTGGAGACCATAAAGAAAGCAAATTCCCAGATCACTTTAATGCATTAAGAAATAATAATGAAAATATGTTTGGCATCGTAGAGAAACAGGTCTCTTGACTACCTTTCCAATATAAACAGTGTACTAAAGAAAAAAAAAATCAATAAATGAAATGCTGTTGACGAGAACCAGATGAATCCTTCCCATGGGACTGGACAGGATAGTATGCTTTTCAGAGTGGTGCATGCAGCAGGGGATAATACCAATAATAATAATAATATATCCATGAATCTTATCTTGCATAGGTAAAAGCAGAGGAAAACCCGCATTTGTAAGCAATGTATTAAAATGTCCTGCTGCTTTGTGATTTAATAATGCAGCAATAAAAGGGAATCTCCTTTGGAAGGCTGCTGTATTTTGCCTTCTTGATCTAATGGATCTTTGTTTTTGTTAACAATTTTGGCCTTTTCCCATAAGCTGTCAGAAGTGCAGTCGATAGACGCCATGATTAGCACTGCTAATGGGTGCTACACTAGGTGCAGGAACAAGCTAGTGTATTTTTCCTGTGTTGAAGAAGACAGATATTTTTCAGTGTAACTATTCTGTTGGATGCCAGCTCCGACTGCAAAGGGTCTTGGTTGGGCAATTTGAGTTTGAGTCTGCTCAGTTTCTTGTGTTTGAAGATCTCTGTGAGGAGGGAAAAAAATAAATAAAAAAAAAAAAAGCCAAGTCCTCTGTCAAGGGGATAAATAATTTAATGTAAATAAAGGTGCTCATTTCAACAGAGAAATGATCAAATTACACTTTTAGGTCTCCACAGGAAGACACAAATTGGGCATGGGAATGCCTTGATGGAGTACATAAGATAAACGTGAAAACAACAGAATGTAGGCTTAGGCAAATCAGTCTCGTAGAAATAAAAGCTGTTCAAATTAAGTGATCCCTGCAGTACATGCTTGAATACATTCATGTTTTCTGTTTTCATTAATTTCAAAAGTATTTTTTTATTAGTTCAATGATTTTCATATACATTTTCTCAGTTGCATCAAGACCCCAGATGAAATCAAGATGTCCCCATGTAGGAAACTGCTCATGGTAAATGAGATTACTAATCTGAGGAAGTAGCCTTGCCGTGTCTTTTGGATCTGCAAATGTGTCCTCTCCTCCACTCCAAACAGCAGTTGGTATGGTTATCTCCTCTATCTTGTACACAGGAGGAGCAGTCTGTAAGAAGGGAAGAAGCCTGAGTAAATGCTGTTGTATCAAAAGTTATGTTTAGGGAAGGATTCTGTGCAAACATCTCTCTTTCTCTTTCCTGATATTCAGGGTGTGAAAATCTATAAGTTTTGTTGGGGCATGGAGTGCAACTGTTCATTTTAGTTTTCATGCTTGGAACTTAAGTGACAAGGAAATAATTTGGCCATTTATAATTTCACTCTAGAAAATTTCTGAGACAGTATGCGAGATAGAAATGGACTGATTACATCTCTGGAGTCTTTCTGTCTGTGGAAAGCAGACAGCACAGGACACTGCAAGTCAAATGTGCTGGTTAAAAGTGAAATGATTGTCAGTCCACTGGAGAGATCACTGTAGCTGTGAAATTCATTTCCTCCCTTAACTGAAAGGCAGATCCTGAAGATTTTGGGGGAATTGAAGAGCACTGTACTCATCCGGTCCCAGGACTTGGGTGTTGCTCTTTGCCTTTTGAGAATGACATTTAAGTTGGCATGTTATTGGACACATCCCTGCATCAGTAGGGGAGGCAAAAGGAACTTCTGTTAGTTGTCTGCAAGGATCGTCCATGCCATGTCTGTGAATAGACTTTTATACTTTTGTGTGTGATTCAGTTGAAACATTGCCTGAGACCCCTCTTTCCCTTGGTAGCATTCACATGTGCTAAAATTTGAATTTTTCTATTCTTAGTTTTGCCAGGACCCAAGAATGAGTTCTCAAGGAAAACATATTGCCTTACCTGGTTGTATTTCTTCATGTTTTCCTTAGAGCCGTAGTTGTAAGCTTGAAATTGGTCTGTATGTGCAAGCTGTTAAAAGAACAGATAAAATGACAGTGACAGGAGACCAAGAAGCAGAGTGCAGGAGGCATTTTACTGCCTATGATTTAAGTCAAGGCTTGGGTAGTGGACTGTGAGTTACTCCCCCACCTTTCTCTGGTTGCAGGCTTCCTGGATATTGAGGGTAGATCATAGGATAAGTGGCTTCATTGCCTTTTCTCTTGCTAATTTTTTATCATGATCCTTTTCTTCCACCCTTGGTATGTTTTATTACTTACAATTTTGCTTTACTACCTTGGGTAACTAAGGTTGGGGTTTCTGTTCGTAATACAGAGTTGGGTTCAGTTGTCCCATGGAAAGAGAACCTGAATGTCTATAATGTGTCAGGGCTATTACTAGTCTAGTGTAATATGCCTTGCAGGACTGATGAGTGAAGAGTTAAATACATATACCTGGAGTTTTTTGTTTGTTTTGGTGTTTTATTTTTTGCATGAACATGAAAAGTAATTTCATTTGTGAGTAGTTGTATGTAATAAAGGCTGAAAGAAAGCCAGGGCCTGTCAATTTAGAAAACCTTTGCTTCAAGGATTTAAGTAGCTGGGTGTGTGCTAGAAATCTGCTTGCTGTATTGTCTTTGCTATTTGATCTTGCTGTATCTGTGTTTGCTTTTATCCACCTGACTTTGTTAGAGGCTGGCAAAATAGACTGTAAAGTCACTAGCTGTCAGTGGGTTTTCTCCATTTCCTGGCTAGTTGTATCTTGTGGGACTGACTGCTGGGAATCATTGTCAAGGGTGTCTTCAAGAGCAAATCTACATTCTAGACTACATTAAGTGTGCAGGTGCTCATGGCAGCAGGTGAGAAAGTGTGATGGTCAGCTTCCCAGATCCATGATCTCTGGATTTCCTTGTAGGCTGTTGGTTGCATAAAAAGCAGTAGTAAGAGACCGTTTATACACCTGTGCGCAGTTATACCTGTTGCCAATGAATAATATTCTGTACTGATGTTCCAGCTGGGGAATGTCCTACGTATGTGTCTATTCGACTCTGAGGAGAAAGCAGAAATTTTATAAAGACAGAGACTCAGTGTTGTGACAAAATAAAAATGCAAAGAAACTGAGCAACATACTGCTGCTGTTAAACCTCCATATTAATGGGATATTCTTCGAATATCAGACAGAAAATGGAAAAGCAGACTTCAGAATAGCTGGTTAAGAGTATGTATCTGCATGCCCTCTCCAGGAAAGCAGTACATTCCACGAAGACAGTACTGCTGTGGGATCCTTTGCCCCACAAAATTAGGGAAAAACCTTCCAACTCTTTCAAAGGAGACTTCCCATTTCACACCAGACCCCCATGCATCTATAAGTCTTATGAAGATTTGGTTTTTTCTTCACTTCACTCCTAGTCCTAAAGAAGCCAACTTACAAAACTGATACATTTTGTTTCTGTTTGTATTTTTTGTAGTTCTATTAGGGAGATGTTCCAGTTCCATCTCCCCAGATTCTTCCTCAGCCATGTTATCTTGCCCTGAGGACCACGTGAGTGACTTAACAAATCAGGAAATATCCTTAATGGTTTAGCTCTGCAATTCAAAAGGGCTGTGATGCCTTTAATTTCTCTTGCATTGAACCTTTGATTCTAACTGCTTTCTCATATGTGCTTTTAAAAGTGGTTATAGATGGAAAAAATGCCTCCCCCCGTCATTACAGATATTGCAGTAATAAACATTATACAGCCAGCTTCTGCACTTTGGCCACTGTAAAGGGGATTGACACCACAGTGTCCATATGCTGGCAAGCACACGGAAAACTCTTCTATCTCTCCTTCCCCTCTGACTGATGCATTACTGTTCGTGAATCCCACTGTAGGTGTGCTGCACTCCTCAGCACAACGTAAGGACTTTGTGTAGCTCTGAACCTTGTAGATTGAGCTGTTGGGTCCAGTTCTAAGGTCAACAAAATGGGAAAATGCCCCTTACGGTTGTTCTTTGGGACCAAGTTTTGGTGCAAGTAGTCTTAAAAGTGGGAATTAAAAAGGGGCTTTTTCCTGACTTTTAGCTATTCCAGTGTTCAGAGGACCCCAGTGTCCACATGTCAAGGGAAGAAACTGGCAACTGTATTGCCAAGAATAAATCCGACTCCATTATTCACTGTCTCTTTTTAAAGTACATCTGTGTGTGACCAATTCTGGTTGGCTTAGCCCCCAGAGAGAGTACATCTATTGACATATACAATAGAGGTGTAGTCTGAATTCAGTCCTTTCTTTCTGGAATAGGAATGTGCCCAGTTGTTGGTCCCATCTGTCACTACCTCTAGTCATGCTGCTGCTGTTGACAGCACACAATGTCCTGGCATTCCCTCAGTCTGCTGAGAACTATGTTGTGGTTTATGTATGTTTACATGCACGACAGTAACTGGGTAAGGAGAGAATGTACAGGTGAAACTTCCAAAATCACTTTAGTTTTACTTTGAATAGGTGTTCTTGCATATACTTACCGTGTTCAGATTTTTTATGCTGCCTCCAGCTATGTAACAGAGAACATGGGCACAAAACTTATCCAGGTTTGTACATAACTGTGTCACAGGTCCTTTCAGAAATCCGATCTGGTGAAAGGCTCCTTTGGAGCCAAACATTAACTGAAGGAAAGGAAAAGTGCAACTCTTTTTTTTCTTGTTACAGAAGCATTTTATGCAGGAAATTGTAGCTAATAGCCTAGCATCCTAGAGCAAGGAGTGCTGAAACAGCTTACCCTCACAGTACCCCTTAAAACACCCTCTTCCCCATAGTGCATCATTTATTCTTCCCTTTTCATATTATTATAATCAATCCTGGAGGAAGCCATCCTTCTATTTCTAGTGTAATGACCCTAATACCTAATCATTTTTGAAGTCCCAGAGACTGCCATGGCTGCTATTGCACTGGTTTAGTTCCTCCTGCATGAGGCCAGCAAAATATTAGTTAAACTGCAAGAGTTCTACAACAAGATAGAGTTTCACTAGTCTCCTGCTTCACAGGGATCTGCTGCTGAAAGCTCTGTATCCTGACTGTTTTCCCCATGGAGTTTGGGAACAGATTTTTCAAAAGCACTCAATTCATCCCAAGCTCAGTGTCAGCAGGTCACTTGTTTGGGAACACTTCATCTCAGGCTGAGTGAACCTTGTGAAGGTTATTAAGACATTGGGCCCCTTAGAAGGAAAAATGACATACCCTGAGCAGTGGTTCAGGAAGATTTGTTATCCTAACCAGAATGCTTGTAGCATGTGGGCATGCAGTTACTGGACCCAGAGCAAAGAACACTTTCACCCGTTGAGCCAGCTCAGGGTATGTAGAAAATGCTATGAAGCCTGCAAACAGAGAAGAGACAGACTGAGTTAGTGAAGATATCTTCCACAGATAAATTAAATACATAAACAGTAGGTACTGATACCAGATTTGCTGTCTGTTGTTCATGTTTGTCTGTGCTGCGTGTTTTGCTTACGGCAAGTGTTGAAGATAAGTCTTGAAACTAAATTTATTTGGGAGGCAAAGTTCATTCTGAGGTTTAGAGCATGTCTGGGCATTGCCTTCATCAGAACAGTTTTTGTAGCAACATGTTAATGAGGTTTTCATGATAACATTAACTCCCTCTAAAGTTCAAGAAACACTCATTAAAAATGAGTTTTTCAGATTATAGTTTATTATATTATGTATATAATATATATATTATCTGTTTATGCTTTCATGAAGAAATTGTACAATAATCAGCTGAATACTGGGAGGTTTGAATGTTTTCAACTGATTGTTTGCATCACCAGTAGCTGAAGAAAGCCTAGATGGTTAGTTTGTTTTGCCAGGAGGGTCTTTAAATCTCTTATGAGAGGCAAAGAAGGTAAGATCTGGAGCTGTGATAATATTATGATTTTCCCACTCTTCCTTCTCTTTTTTTTCTGGGTTGTTTACACTAATGAACTGGCAGTTGTTCATTTCTGATCAATATCTGTTCATGGATCTTACATATAAACCATAAATATCAAGAGCTTTCAACTGATGCTAGAAGAAAGTTAGGTGCATTCAGAGGCCATGAAATAAATTAATGCTAAAGGTTGGGCCTAAGAGAAAAGAAGTTAATAATATTTTTTCTTTCCTAATTTTCAGTCTCTGGCACTACGCTTTTAAACAGTAATGTGGCCAGTTATAGCCACTCATGAACTACACTTTAAATTGTAGGATTGACATTAAGTCACATGACTTAGAAATGTTGAGGTTATTTTTCCTTGTCTTCTGTTAATTTAAATTATGTATTATATGTGCTGTTTTATATTTTTAGTTTTTCCAACCTGTTCACAAGGAACAGGCTCCCAAAGGAAGTGGTCACAGCACCAATCCTGCCAGAGCTCAAGAAGAGAAGAATTTGGACAATGCTCTCAGGCACATGGTGTGATTCTTGGGGCTGGCCTGTGCCAAGCCATGAGCTGGGCTTTGATGACCTTTGTGGGTCCCTTCCAACTCAGGATATTCTATGATTCTATGATTCTAGTTGTACGTCTTAATACAAACAAAGAACTTAATGAAAATTCCTATTGCTGAGAAAAATAGCCAATGGCAGTACCTGAAGTACCCAGTAAATGTTCACTTCTATGTCTCTAAATATTTAAGAAGTTAAACTATATTTGCATCTGCTATTATGTTTATTTTCTTATTAACGGTGACCAAAACTGTTTTTAGAAAAGTTTTGCATATTTTCCAAATCTCAACCCAGAAAATCCTCTATGTTTTTCTAGCTCTCTGTGAACAAGAAAAACAACAGAATCAATGGGGAGACCCACCCACTGATCAGATTGGAACATGAATCATTGTGAATAAGTGTCCTAACATTACCTGCAGTTGTGCCTTCAGAGTGACCAATATAATACACATCCTTCTGTCCAGTTTTATTCATGATGAAGTACAGCTCTGCTGGAATATCATATTTACCCATTTCATCAAAGCTAAAGGGAGAAACACAAAAAGCTTGCAGATAATTCAGCCATCACAGTGTGAGTTAGTGAATGTCAGTTTTGTTCCTTGCACTCAGCAGGACCCATTGAAGGATGAGGTTGCAGGCTGTGTCTGCTTGATTTGGGGAAGTGGACAGAAGGACACAGCTATACAGCCAGGCTGCCTGATGCCTTGGGCTTTCTGTGGAGCAGATGCCAGTTTTGCCTGACAGCTGCAGCCCTTGGGGAACTGAATTTAATCAACACTTTCACCAGCATGGGTTACAAAACACATTTCTTTCTCGGTTGAATTCAACTGTGAGAGATTAGAGATCTCTAGACAAGGTTGCTCAGCCTGTTCTAGCTGAGGTTCTTGCTCTCCCTCTCACAGTACTCCCTTTTCCTCAGCATGACATTTAATTTCCCAGTGTCTGAAATTCCCAGCCAGTTCTCCTGACTCTGAGTAGCTATGAGCATTGTTCTTCATCTGGTTCTTTACTCTCCTTGGTTGGTGTAGATCCTGTTATGATGCTGGTTCAGGTAAAAGGCATAAGGCTGAAGCTATCTAGTCCCCTTGGAGTTTCTATGTTGAGTAATTCTCTCTCTGCAGAGTACCTGAACTTCCAGAATTCTTTCTGGCTGGGATTAAGGGTCCTGTGTTTTAAAGACCAAGTGTTCCCTCGGGTGTTTCCCAGCCAGACATCACAGCCAGCATCTGCAAGGATGAAGCCCAAGCTGTCGTTGTGCAGGTTGGAAATCCAGTGAGTAGCATCTCCTAGAAAAGCATGCTGTAGGAAGACTACAGGCCTTTGCCCTGAAAAAGATTAAAATATTCTTAACTGGAGCAGTAATTAACATTGGAGTGCAGAGTTCAGCTTGTGAAAGGTTTCCTTCTTCAAGAAGCTCCCAGGAGAACTATACTTAGATATTGTTCTGAGAAACCTGGAGGTTTGTTCCATGCAAGCAGAAACCTTTTTATGACATTTCATAGCCATTTTATGACAGGTCTGGCAAATAAAGAATTTACTGAGGAGGCCTGTCCCTACCTCTTCTAGCACTGGAAAGCCAACTTACAGGGCCTATGCTGAAACCATCTACCCAAAGCTGAAAACTGCTGAGGGAGTAATAGTGTATGGAAGACAAAGAAAAATTCATCCAAAGAAGCATATCCACCCTTAGGTAACGAAGTGAGCAGGGCTGAGAGGCCCTTCATCTAACCTTGGTTAGCCTTACTGTGAGAGTCAGGCTGGTCCAAATGGTCTCCAAAGGAAGAGATCCAATTAGGAGAAGGCATCCAAAATAAATAAGTCTGTAATTCTAACAAGGAGTACTAAACAAAGTAGTGGTACCCAGGATGCTTCAAATTTCAGCTAGACATTTTTATTCCATTCAGAAAATGTGATGAAACTACTGATGCAATGCATTTGCTTTTCACTGATGACATAATTTCTTACCTCCTTCCTTAAGAATATCTCTGTCCTTCAGAAGCCCAGGAATGAATATTCATATGCCTAACCTCAGAGGCTTTGTTATCAGGCTTCTATTTTATATGTTTATTACTTAGTGTGTTAATACAAAACCTTTCCAAATCCAGTTTACCAATCCATCCCCACAGCTCATTTGAGCAAAAAAATCCCAAACTGGGATATGACAAAATTATTAGCAAAGTCTGAAATAAGGGCAGAGACAGTGAATGTGCAGACTTCAGATGGATTCAGTGTTCAAACCACATTTCTGATGAGATGCTGTTGTGGAGATAGAAAGGTGTGGTACACATGCCATTGCATGTGCCAAGGGGAGGGGACCCAAGTAGGAGTTGGGTTTCAGACCTTCTTTATGTCCTATAACTCTGTCACACCTGTATTTCGGCTGTTCCTCCCAGCAGGAATTCTGAAAACAGCAAGAATGTATCCATCCTCTGTTGTAACTTCATATTCCTCACTGGGGTACCCATGATATCTGATAATTTCACTCTGCAGAAAGCCAAAGGAGAGTTTGTTAACGTGCAAGTTGTCCTGTTCTGGAAGGTAACCAAAATGAACAGTGTGAATGTGAGATGTACTGTGATGGTAGGGCAAGGCCCCTGGCCACAAGAACCTTGGCTGACAATAAATATTACAGGTCTTGTAAAAAGACGCAGCAGAGTCCTCTCCAGACCTGCTTAGATTGTAGTCGTTTGGGTTTTGGCTCCCTATTATGGGACAAAGCAGAACTGTACTCAGTGACTAACCTTTTGGGAGACAAGTTGTCATGCTTTGCAAGGCTGATACAGATTGTACCTTTCTACAGATTAAATATGCCGCCCTATCTGCATAAGACAATGCTAAAAGCTGTGGGGAGGTCCATAATGAATCCTTTCTTGCCAAAGTGTGGTTGGGTAAGCCATGCAGGCAAGGCAAATAAGGGTGGAGACCTTGTCAAAGGAACTGATAAGACCACCTACACCTAATTTTGCATGTACTCTGAGGAAATCTTTGGTGATTCAGGGCAAGCTATCTTGGATTAGTTTGTGTTGTGAGAATCTGCTGTTTGAAGGAGGGGTTCAACTTCTCCTACCTCTGAGCAAACAGGTTGTTATGGAAGGGCAGGCCTTTGCTTCACTTGAGATTAGAAACCAGCCTTTGCCTCCACTGCAAAGGAATTCTTCTCTGTGGCAGCCCAGACTGTTCAGATAGGAGAATCAAGGTTTCTTCCAGGCTGTTGCTGGAGGGCTCTTTGTCCTCTTGCCAGGTTCGCACTCCTCCCTTTGTGCGGTAGCCCAAAATACCAACATGTGTTGAAAAAGCTGGCTGCAAACATTTGTCATGAGGCATGACACAGCTTCACATTTATCATATATCTGTTGGGGTTCATCCTAAACACATGCAGCAAAAGTCTGCACTTCAGTTTGATACGGACTGGAGCACGTAATCTGTGCTCTGGCCACAGTCCACATCTGAGTCCAGTTGCTGGGATCAAAATTCAGTAGCCTGGGCATCCAGTGCTCCTCAGGAGGTTCTAGGGAGTTGCCTAGCCTTGGAGCCAAAAGTAGCAGCCAGCATTCTCTAGCTGTGCACTGTGACACAGTGCTATGTGTCTGCCCTCGTGCAATATGTCCCTGGCACGTTCAGAGCCAGTCCTCATTTTGATGGTGACTCTAAGGCAGTGGTTTTGGAAACAGCAGATTGGGAAAATGGGAAATGTAAAAGGGGCCCTTCTTAGTTTCCTGACAAGGACTGTTGGTTATGGAACAGTGGTAATGGTACTGGGAGAGAAGCTTTAGAAAGAAAGGGGGAGAAGGTGATCCAACTTACAACATTCATAAAGCATTCAGGGTTGCGAGTCTTCTTGTATGAGCTTGTGTCTGCACTCAGAGTGGAGTGTGCTGTGAATCCTACTGAAAAGGCAATTCCCTGGGAGCAGAGCAGCAGGAGGAGGCACCACATCTTGGGGCTGTGTGAAAGAGCACATGCAGGGGTGTGTCTGTTAGGAAGGGAGTGGTGTGGAATTCCACTAGAAGACCTAGGTGAGAAATCTCCTGAAGGTTGCCCAAGGTCTGTTTCCCAAAGGGCAGAATAAGTATCTGTGTGAGAAGGGGCTGTGTACAGTTCACCCTGTTTAACAGGTAGGGTTGCAGAACAGGAGAATAAAACACTTTGGGATACGATGCAAGAGAATGCCTGAGCACTCTGTAGATTCCTAGAGAACTGTGGTCAGTAGGCAAGGCCAGCTCTTGGTATTAGTCTAGGAGAAGCTTGACAAAGAAGCATGAATACCTCAGATGACTATCACCCAGCTTGCCTGCCTTTATCTCTCTCCACTCTTCTGCCAGCAGAAGAGGTGAACGGAGAAGAAAGTAAGTTTGATTCCTGTCTCCTCAGGAATGAGGTGAGAGAGGATCAGGATGGGCTCTCTTTACACCTGCCCTCTCCTCTTCTGTGATCAAACGCCATTCCTAGGGCTGTCAGTGGCATGCTGGGGTGACGGATCAGATAATGAGGCTCATGAAGGGGCCAGAAGTGATTCAAGGACTCTGTGAGGAGATGTACTTGGCTTAGGGGAACATACTTGCACCGGTTCAGTGCCAGCTTGTGCTTTCATCACAGGATGATGTGCCCAAGACCGGGTTCAAGTCCTGCTTGAAATTAGTTCCTCTGAGAATATGAAGCAAACAAGGTGGCCATGTGCGGCTCCCCAAAATTCCCATGAGTCAGTTCCCAGTCAGCCTTACCTCTCAGCCACAAGCCAAGCAGCCTGAGCAGTGAGCAGTGGATCCCGAGACTGCTTTTGCGTTGCCAAGGGCCTGTCTCCTTTCTGTCTTAGAAATGGCTGTCCACAGTGCAAATCTTGTATTGGTCATGGGGAGGTGAGATCTTGCCCTTTCCTGGGTTGACTGATGGTGCCAGATTAGCTTTTCTGAATAGAAATTGCAGAGTGCAGTTGACCTAGTACAAGTTTATGTCCACTCCACCTACAGTAGGAGTAGGAGATATTGCTTCCAGGCTTTAGTCTTTATTTTCCAGAATCCAGGTCCATGAGAGCGGGAACGCTGCTCTCTGTGACCTTCCCAGACCTTGTTTTGACATGAAAATTTTGACTTGAATACAACCTAGGAAAGGGAAGAACAGATTCTGTGACCCAGAAAGTTACTGAGTGTGGGATTATGGGCTAAAATTGTTTGGAGAGCAAGAGAAGCGCTCACAACTTCAGTGCTCCTTGCCTACAAGACAGCTGGAGGGGATGGGATTTGGGGATGGGATTATTCTTTCTAAAAAACTGTACAAAAAAGATTAAAGCATGAAGCTCAGTACTGTGCTCACACATTCTGGAAAAGCTCTTATACATCTGATTTTTGCTGTATGCTGTGCTTGAATGTGGGAGGAGAGAATGAGGGCTGTGAAGGGAAGAGTAGCAGCCATTCTGCATGTGTATAAAGACCATAAAGATCAGGCAGGAAACCCAAATGTTCAACAATAGAATCCATGGGACAAAAGGTACACGTAATGCAGTGTAAGGCTTCAGCTCATCAAGGTGTCTTGTAAGATTGCCTCACCAGTAATGACTGGGGACATTACTGGTCTTGTGAGCTTGGTCTCCTTAGAAGAAGAGGATATGCTTCTGTGACCATGGTGTGTTTGTGTTAGTTCACCTTTCTGTCCATCCCATAATTAACTTTTGATGTAATTGTCAAATATCTGCCAAGTTCAGCACTGAGATACAAGCCTGTAAGGTAATGGGGTTCACAAGAGCTCCTGAGGACTGTTTGTCAGGGAAGGACTGTTCAACGGGGTTTAGCCTTGCATGAGGGGAGGCAGGCTGAAGGCAGATGTTGTATGTCCGGCAATCAGCTGAGTAGTCAGCAAGAGTGAGCAAGTCAACTTTTCAGTGTCCATGTAGCTTCAAAGTAGCTACAGCATGCATGGTTTGTGAGTGAATTTTGTAGGACATGTGTCTGTTGTACAGTTTTCATTAGGAAGTTAAGCAGACCCAGGAGACAAGTCTTTCTTAAAGCAGGCATTAGACATGGAGAATGTAATTTTTAATGAAGAACAGAGGTTCTCATGCAGCCACATGTTTATTGAGTCTGCTTCTAGCATAAGTCATCTGCTATGATGAGATATGGTGCTCTATGAAGTTTATTTGTACTTGGAAATGTTCAATATCAAGATCAAGAGAAAATAAGAAAGTATTCCCTGTCAAGTAATGGGGAATATGAACAGGATTTGTGGGAATGAGAGAGGGGTAACCAAGAGATTTTTTTAGTCTCTAAATGTCCTTATAGGAAAATATGTTTTGACTTTTTGTGATATTCAATTTAACCTTTAAAATTGACTGAACAAATTTGAAGAAGTTAAATCTCATGAGTCATCAAACAGTTGAAATGAGGCAGCATTTGGAAACACCCAAAACTTTAAACTTGGCATCAAAACACATTCATTTGATTCCCTTTGTATATCAAATACTTCTTAATTTCTGTTGTCAAAACAGGAAACCTCACAACTACATACTCAGGCAGTGCAACACTCTGTTTTGCTTTCTGCTGTTTTGTTCTGTTCTAGTGGGAGTAAAATATACCTCTCTCATTTGGGAATCTCATTTGGGAAGAAAAAGTTCCGCTCAGCTTGTTTCCAAATCACTACCAAGATTAGTTGTGGCAATGCAGAGGCTAAATTATTCCTCTTGTTAGGGCAAACTTTCCTCAGTGCACTCTGTCATCACCTGGCTTAGCTGGCATGGCTCATGGACTTCCAGGTATTCACCTTTTAAATGAGACACAGAGGGCTGAGTACTATCAATGTTGGCAGGCTGCTACTCCCTTAAGCTTTGGGCATAAAGACAGGAGATGTGAGCAGCTGTTTCCACCTAGTGAGGTGAAATAACTAAGTAACTACTGGGCATGGTAAACTGTCATAAAAGAACATGCTTAGATGAAAAAATGGTCAGAAAGAGAAATGCTCTTCAAAGTTCTTTAGGTACTTCTAAGATTTAGTGAAACCAAACTGTTATAAAAGAACATGCTTAGATGAAAAAATGGTCAGAGAAAGAAATGCCCTTGAAAGTTCTTTAGGTACTTTTAAGATTTAGTGAAACTAAGATAAAACCCATTCCGAAATTCATCCTTCTACCCTTGTGCTTTAAGAAGTCTAAAATTTATTTCACAGAAGCTGTAAGGCAACCACACACCAACCAGAAAAGCGACTGTGACTAAACACATATGAGAATTTGCTGCCTTACTCACTAACAAAACATACATGTGCATTACACGGCAGGAATGGGAGGTCCAGATTACACACACTGTTGCAATTCTGGGACATTCATTCCCTTGTTCTCAGACTGAAGAAAACAAGTAGAGAAAAATTAAATAGTTGCTCTTTTTCTTCCTTTTGTGCATGTCAAACTTATTTGCCTTCTAACTTGAGCAAAGAAGCACCTCTGTGCATAGCAATAAGCTTACAGATGAGAGAGGCAAACACTGTCTATTTTTACAACGAACTGCATAAAACCAAGACAGCACATCTTTGTGGAGACAGGCAACATAGAAAGAGACCATGAACACATATGTACAAGCAACTTACCTCTGCTTTGACTGCCTTGCTTGTGTCTTCTGCCACTGTGCCTCGTCCGTCTCCACTAGCAGACTGATTCACTGGCAGAAACCTGCGCAGATAAAAGGAAGTCAAAACAAAATGAGCACTTCGGGGAAGCAGCTGTGAGTGTCATGAGCTGGCAGCATGTATTGTAGAACGTGTTTAAGTGCTGATTTGGCAATGCTTCAGAAGTGGGGAAATCTTTGTGATGAAAAAGATCTTCCGGTTTAATTCACAAACCCAAAACGCACTATGGAGCAGGAGAGTTTACAGACTGCCTACAAATCAGTGGTTAGGATGTTTAGCTGGGACCTGGGTGTTCCAGTTTGCTGGGGCTGTGGCAGACCTTGACCAGTACTTTGCCCAACTGAGGGGCTGCTTCAAATATGATCTTTTAAGATGAAAATGAGGAAGTGTCCAGCTTCTCCCAACACAGTCTCTCAAGAACAGTCTCTGCTATTGCTTTTCATTTGTTTATGTTAACTTTGCGATTCCAGACTGACCTAAATCTGTTTCCCACTGAGCATCACAAGTCATGAAACACATCTTATTCTGCATTTATCACACTCCAGCACCAAAGAATGCTTGAACACAACATACAACCTTTCTCCCAGTGAGGGAACAAACAAGGGGTCTTGTTTATCCCAAGCCATTTTCATCAGCTCTGAAAACATGGTATCTTTGGAGATCTTTGCCTAATGGCTGAATTAGTTATAGTCAGCCTGAGGGCTCAGTCCTCACTGAAATTGGTTTGATGACCATGGGCAGAAGGACTTGTTCTGTGCCCTTGGGCAGCTGGGCTATAAACTAAGCAGAATCCTCCTGTGTGAGGATCAGCCTGTTCAGCCAATTCATTCACAAGTGTCTTCAGAAGAACTTGTGTTTCATCATGAGCTGATGAGCATTTAGAAGAACACCAGAAGAAAGGGGTGCATTCTTGGGAACACCATTGCAAATGATATGATACCTTTGACTAGTGGGGGAAGGAAAAGAGTGAAATAACAGGTGTCAGTGAAGGCACAGTAGCAGTTCTGCTTTACATACAAAGTAAATAATGTTGTTTGGGATAGTGAAAAATGTAATTTGGTATTTTCTCAGTAAAAAGCATTATAACTTGGCTTCTCTGATGTCTGTAAGTGACAACAACTTTCATTAAACCATAAATTAATCACTCAGAAGGACTTCTGCAACATGATGCCTCATCCCTCCTCATGTCCCAAGGTGAGATCAACAGTCCCCACAATGTGTCCATTGCTGTTTGCCCAACCTACTTTTACTGATTTTCCAGAAAATTCAACACCCTGCCTTCTCTATGGTGTCTCAGGTAGTAAAATAGCTGTACAGTTGCAAGCTCTTTCCTAGGTGACTTTAAGGAATGCTCTGGCTACTTTCACATATATTGCAATTTCATTTACCATTGAAAGTATGGAAAACTTATAATGCAAGCCTCAGTCCTCATACGTTTCCCCTACAAGCAGTGAGAAAGAGTGACTCTCTGAAGGGTATTTGACTCCAGGAATTTGTGTTTGGTGTAAGGAATGTCCTTGTCTGGAGGAGAGCTGTTTTGTTTGGATCAAACTCTAGTTACATTTGTGAAGCAGAAGGAAACAGAACAGGCTTCAGTAGTGGGCTTAGAAGATGAAACAGGCCTGTTGTTTGTTTTGGAAGGGAAAGGTGCAGAAGTGGCAACAGCCATGGTTAATTTGTTTGGCTAATGAACCATTACGCAGAGTGAGGCACTGGTCTTTTGGTCATACAGTGTCACCAGTGAACTGTCTTAGTCTAACAGCTGTACCTGCCCTGGATAGCATCCCACACTTGGCCCACATTAACATTTCATTCAAACGGAGAATGAAGCTGTCATGCTGAAAGGAAACCCCTAAATGCACTGTGTTTCTTTTCACAGTGAAGTTAATGGCATTTTATTGTGGAGGGATGGTGACCTATAACGCTGTAACCTAATAACCATGGAGGTTACCCTTCAACTGAGTGGTTTTGTGCAGTAACTACCTCTTTGAAAGAAGATTGGTAGAGTCATAGTTATCCTGAGAAATTAATAGGATGACAGTTTCTTCAGCACTGTTTTGAAAGCAGCCCTTTTCAGTAGTGGTCAAAGTGCTCTAAATACCCATGGGGTGGAGATAATGGATTCTTTCTAGCAATGTTTGGGTGCTTTTCATTTTAGTGTTTAAACTCCAGAGAGGCTGCTCAGAGCCACGATAAAGGTCAGAACAGCTCAGCTGTGTGGTAGCCAGTAGCTTACATGGGAAATAAAAGGAGATGTGAGATTCCTGCTGGGTTCAGGGTATAACTTTGAACTGAAGTGTCCTGTGGAAGTGTTGCCAAAATAAAATCGGCTCCTTTCTCCCACACTGGAAAGATCATGTACACAGATCCTGAAAGTGTTGTCAGCAGAGATAGAGTTTGTAAATATTTCCCTATCTCGGGGTGGGCCCTGAACCCAAGTTTCCCAGCTTCCAAGCGCATGCTTGAACCATGAGACTGGCTATTGTTTTCTGTTGGGTCTCCCTGTGTCCCTTGCTCTTCCTCATGAAAACAGTGAGCAGTCCTGTTTAAAATTAAGACAAATCATCTTCTTTTCAGGAGTGAGGGTTTTTTTGTATTAATTCAGGTTTTGCTTTATGGTTATCATCTCATTTAATAAGAAAATTAATAAATACTACAACTGTTAGAGTTAGTCTTGGCTTACACTATGCCTTTAAATAATTGTCAAACCAATAAACTGAGAAATAACACGAAGAATGGAAAACATCTTGAGATCACTGAATGTATCCAAAGAAAGTAAGTGCTTTTGTTACTGTTACAGCCTAAAGAAGAGACCAGGCTGCAAGCAAACCCTGTCCTCTGTTAGCAAAGTATGGTTATCGCAGAATCTAATCTGTATCAATCAAGAAAGTATTACAGAAAATTACCAGAAAATATGAAGTGCACTATCAGGATGCAAAAAGCATTGGAGTGACAGGGGGTGTGCAGGAGGAACCCTTTCTCTGCCTCCAGATGCAACAGAAGGTTTTTTTTTCATACCGAATGAAAGTGAATATTGTTGAATGAGTCAGGTAAGGCTACTGGCTGTGGGTTAAGGATACTTCTGGATCAGATCAATAATTTCATTGTACACATGCAAAGGTGCATCCAATCCCCAGATAAAATCCAGGTGTGCCCATTCAGGAATCTTCTTGTGATAGATAAGCTTCTTAGTTTTAGACAGTAAAATGGCCGCATCCTTGGGATCTGCGAGCAAGTCTTGTCCTCCAGTCCACACTGCAGTTGGTACAGTCATCTCTTCTATGTTGTAGACAGGAGGAATAGCCTAGAAAACATGAGACAGTACAGGAATGAATGTCCAGGAGACAAGGATGAAAAGGATCATGGAGTGGCTTCTGTAGGAGGAGAGGGAAAGTAGCTTAGGACTTCTGAGTTTGGAAAACAGAGGCCAGAGCAAGTACAGAAGACTAGATTATACAATAACAAATAGTATGAAGAAAGAACACAGGAAGTATTTATCCCATTACTTCTCATAACACAAAACCTAAAAGGTACCCAGTGACTTTCCAGGAGCAAGCAAATTCATGTCAAACCGAAAGAAGTTGTGTTTCATGCAAACCATAATTAAAACATGTAGCTCATAATGACAGGTTGTTGTGGAGACCTAAGGGGTAGGAGGGTCAAGGATGGGATTAGAGTCCTGAATGGAGATGTCCCTCAGAGTCTTCTTGAGGAAAAAGTCCTTTTGTCTCTGGCTGCCAGAATTTAGGAGTGGCTGTTATTTCTTCAGTTGTACTCTTCCTAATATTGTTTCTGTGAACTCTCATGCATTGTCAACTGTTTCAGATCCACTAGTAGGTAAGATGTCTCTATTCTTTTCCATTAATTTTCTTTTTCAAAATCCATTTTATATAATCTCTGCCCTTACTTCCTCTTATTCCCATTGATCATGAAATTAAAAAGTTTTGCTCTTCCCTGCTCTCTTTCTTCCTTTTAAAATGTATTAAATTTATTATTTCCATTAGTGCTTGTATGCTTTCTCCACTAACCTCCCAAGTGAAAAGTAGTAATATTTTCATCTACTTATATTTTGAAAATATGTCTCCTCCTACACACTTGCTCTCTTCCTTTGTGCTTCTGTGATGTCCAAGGGTGGTAATATTGTTTCACCAAAACATACCTGTTGGTACTTTTCCATGTTCTTCTTTGAACTTCCCCAGTCATAAGCTTGGAA
Source organism: Manacus vitellinus (assembly GCF_001715985.3). NCBI lineage: Eukaryota > Metazoa > Chordata > Aves > Passeriformes > Pipridae > Manacus > Manacus vitellinus. The sequence continues at coordinate 7,342,691 of NW_021939122.1, read as the reverse complement.
CTTCCCCGAGCGGGCCACCTAGAAGGGTGAACAAGAGAAGGGTAGTTATAAAGCCATTATTCAGGAAGTTTGTGCGTTCTTTTCCTGCTGAGCCTCTGACTCCAATCTAAAGCCCCAACAGAAGTTCTTCTAAGAGCTATGAAAGAGCCAGTAGTAAATTAATTAAAAATGTCAAACAGTGAAAAGGAGTCAAATGTTTTTGTCAGAACCAAAAAAATCATCTCCTCTGCAGAAAGACCCAGAGATGTCCTTGCAGGCAATTTGTTCAGGTTGGAAAACTGCTAATAACAACTGCCTTCAGCAAGTTCCCCTCACTGCTACTGTCTTGTCCTCTTCTGACAGTTGTGTTGCCATCACTCAGCTCTATGAGTGGCTCCATCTTATGTTTTCTCTTCCCACTCTATTTTAAGTACAGAAATCACCATTTCTAATTCTTCTTATGTGCTCCTTGGCTTTGTCTACAGCATGGATTATTACTACTGTGAGAGACACCTTCAATGGGATCTTAATATTGAAAGTCTGTTGGCTCCCTGAAGAGTAATAACAGGAAGGACAGTGAAGACTCAGGAATATTACTTCTGCATGTTTGTGCTTGCTAATCTGTGGTTAGATGCTGAATTACATCTGCGCCAGTTTACAGAACTTCCCCCACTGTGTTTTTGGGACCCTTTTTCTTTACAGGTCTAAGTCATGGTTACAAAAGCAACTTCGTCAAATCTAATATCTTATTTGAACAGCCAAAACTATTGTTTAATTTTGAGTAAATGTCTGCACAGATGTCACTCAGACATACCCATGTGTTTGCTGTGCTGAAAAGTGCATTCACACTCTTGCAAGCTCACTGTGCTCAACGCTGCTTCCTGCGGTGCAGCCAGGAAACCAGCCTTGCTACAGGGGCTTCTGTGAGTGAGCCCAGGCTTTATGAATCCTGAAAGTGTGAGCCCCAACACAGAAAGGCAGCTCCCATCAGCATTGCTGTGGCAGGAGTACTGTGGCAGTACCTTGTAGGTATGGGATATAAAGAGTCTACTAAATAAAGAGTTTACTATTTATGGTTATATTGCTGAGAGCTTTGAAAGCAAGAGATGAAACTATGTGGGCTTTTACTAGTAAAATTGATCATTTACATAGCAGCCTAAGTCCTGCTCATTTCTTCACTCCACACTGGAAATATGACTAATGTCTTAAGCGAAGTTCTGTACAGAACTGTGGACATCATTTATAAAAGGTACTAGATACCCCATAAGTTACATGTGTCTCCAAGAAATAAGCCATGGCTTCATAACAGGATATCTCTAAACCTCTCTATTCACCCCAAGGTGAGTATGTATTTTGTCTTCCAGGGGTTTGCTCATACCTGACTCCAGTGGACTATGTTCTGCACAGAAGTTCCAGCGGAGGTTTGGGCAATATACACATTGATTCGGTTCTGAAAGAAAATACTCAGTGAGCACTCTCTTCTTCCATTCAGATGTACATCAAAACATCTGCTACAGCAGTGTCATGGATTGATAAAACCAATAGAAAATGGGCTTGTGTGATTAGAGACTCCTTCAGATTTACTCCAGATATGGCAATGTGTTAGGTTAAGAGTAGCACTGGAAGAACAACCCCCAATCAGAATATTTTCCAGTATGACTGAGAATCTAAAAGAATCTACAGGTGGAAAGTATAGAATAGAAAGTCAGCAATTTAGACCCCAAACTAGGTGAGTTTTTTTCAGAAATCTGTATCAGATCCTATGTGAGAGAGCATCACTCTAGGACAGAATAGCAAAGGGAAATGTAATTGCCTTAGGAATGCATGACTATTTGAAAGAAAACACACTCTAGTCCTGCCAGGTTTCTTAACAAGCTGCTCTGCGATCCCTCCTCGGCAAACACACTCTGAGGCATTTTTTGAAAAATGCTGGAGCAAAATTTTGATGTGGTCTGACCTAGAGCTGAACATAGCATGAGGTGCCCAAGTATGTCTTAATAACCCCCTACAGTGTCTGCCAACTCTCTCTCAGGTATCCCCAAGGTATCTTGTGCCTCTGGGCATGGGGGAGGACAAGGGGAAATATATGTGCTCCTTACTCTGTTGCAAAGAGAAAACATGAAGTGTTTTTTTTCTTCTTCTGCAGTGTGCCAGCATACTAAATATTTCTCATGAGACCAGTGGCAGACACAGTATGAACCAGGAGTAAAATGTGCCCTGGGTGAGGTCTGGCAGAAGGCAGACTACAGAATTTTGGGGGGCTCTGAGCAGCTGTTGACTGCAGGGATGCTGCCAAGTGCTCCTCTAAGGAGTGAGGCAGTGGTCCCCTGTTAGTGATAGGGCAATCAGCACATACTGCTGTCCAGTAGTGGGGACTGTTCCCTGCAATGTCACACTAACAGAAATTCAGGATTTACACTACAGGACAGAAGGTGAGTTTTGGGAGCATAAGCTTAAACTCTCAGTAGAGCTGGCAAGAGTTATACATACCACATCAATGTTTTTCAAGTTACAGCCACCCAGACTGAAGAAGACACTTCTACAAAGGCTGGCAAAAGCTCGGTGGCTGCAGACAGGGGCTATTATCCTTGTTAGACCCTCAGTCTGGGGAAGGAATTCTCTTTTGCCAAGCATACCCTGTGAAATACAAAGTATCACTCACTTAAGAGTATACATTGTTCCTCTTCTCCAGCACTGTCAGTGGTTCTTGCTTGCTTTTCTCCATTTGCCAAATGATGTTCCCACAAACAAGAAAAAATAACTTGGTTTTGCATTGCATCAGCCTTCTTGGGCATTACTCAATTTCTGTTACATCACTTTTAATGAAGAGATACGTTAAACATTAACTCCAATTCACAGTTAATTTTAAGCTTGCATATCAGTTGTGGTTTTGTCTACACAAATCTTGGACACCTTTGAGGGTCTGCATCTCTGTGCCTTTCTGGGTGACCCATCCCAGTGCTGCAGTATTGTCTTCAATAGAAAGCTTTTCTTAATGCCCAGTCTGAACTTTCAAAGGCTTCAGCCGTAAGGTAAACCTACCCACATGCAAACAAGTAGACTTCGCAAAGCCCGGTACTTTCTGTTTAACCATTTTAAGAGCTGAATAAACAAGTATACAGTTAAACAGTCAAAACCAAGATATCACATACCCTGAGCACTTTTTCAGGAAGGTAGAGGAGTTTTGTGGCAGGGCCTTTAGCATACTTGATAGCAGTGACAGGTGCCAATGCAAAATAGAGTTTGATTTTTTGAGCCAGCTCTGGCATTGTTGAAAATGCAATGAAAGCTGAGAAAACAAAAAAGATGAGTTAAAAAACCATTGTTTGTACATTTCCTTCATTATTAATAAATGCTATTCTGAAACTTCAAGCCTACGAGCAACCTTATTAGTTGCTCAGAGACTATGGTTCAGTCTAGATTTATGTGAAATCCCTCATCTCCATGAGTACCAGCTTGTAGGTTTTTTCCCTTTTTGGAGAAATTTCTATATTTTGCCTTTGCAGCTTTCTTGCAGGCCTGTTTAAACAGAAATGTATACTTCTGATGTATATTCATGCATTTCATATAAGGAGAAGTTGTTTTTCTTCCTGTCAGTCCAATTTCATGTTTTCTTTTTTTGTGTGTACATCCGGTCCAAACTGGCCAACTTCTCTGTCTGTACTCTCATCTTCCCATTTTGTTTATTTTGGTCAACTGACCAGATGCTGTTGGGCACACCCCTGCATCTTGGAAAGAACAATTTTCATGGTCCACAGTAATTTCCAGTATAATTTTAAGTTGACAGACTTCCAGTAGCAGTGCATTTGGTCCATTACATTTTACTGTCTTTATAATAAATGTAAAATGTGTTTTTCACACCTATAAAGAGTAAATGAAAACCCCAGGTACATTCAGTAGCTCAGTATCTCAAATCACATTTTACTCCTGTTTTTCTGAAGCATTCATCTGTTGTGTGTAACTTACCATTGGTAGTACCTTGTGAATATCCAATATAGTACAACTTTTCCTGTCCTGTTTTCTCCACAATAAAATTTATTGCTGCTGGAAGATCAAACCTTGCCATCTCATCAAAACTGCAGTCAGGAGATTGAAAGAGAGGCATGCATAAACGAAAAATCAGACTTTGAATTGAATTCCCAATTTTATTAATGGCCTGTCAGCAAAGAAACAGTCTGAACCATTTAGTGAATCATTCATCTGTTTTTGGTTCTGTGTTTTCCTGACACTGGATATGGAAGATACTATTCAAGATTTTCTGGGGTAATTTCTCCCTTGACTTTAACAGAAGGACCAGAGCTTCAAGAAGTGTCAGGTTGAATTGTAACTGAATATACAGAAGAAACAGGTGATGATATAATAACAGAACTCCTTCCTTGGAATCACACATTTTATACAATTTGGCATTAAAAAAAAAGGTCTGTTTCCAAACGGTCATTAAAATAAATGTAAAAATTATTTACATTTTTCCTTCTGCCACTTTTGTGATATTGTAATATACAGACTAATGTTTTTAATAGCTGCCAAAATTGCCTCCAGGGCATAGGAATGGCTTGGAGATCACCTGTGCAGGTTCCTCTGAGTTGCTCTGCTGCTATGCCTCTAGTTTGAAGAACCTGTTCTAGCAGTAATTAAAGCAGTCTCCCTTACTATTATAGTTCACATGCACGTATAGGGGCACCTCAGCAAAAGTGAAGGTTAAGAATGCTTTTTAAAAGGTAGGATTTTTGGCCAGCTGAAATTAATATGTGAGGATGGGCAATGGATATGCCCTTCAATGGTTCTGTCTACCTGAAAGCCCAGAATTCATCTTGATCAATGGAATATTTTTGATGCTTTCTTGACCAGCGATTCCCTCTGCTATTTCCCATCCAAACGTCAAAACCAGCATCAGCTAGCATGAAGCCCAAGCTGTTGTTGGGCAGGTTTGTGACCCAGTTACTAGCATCTCCCAATAATCCATGCTGGAGAAACACAACAGGTTTCGAAGCTGAAAAAGCAAATCAGAAACAAAACAACAATTCATAACTTTTTTTTCGTTTCCTTGTAGTTGAGGGATATTATTCAATACTGGGATTTGTTCCTGCATCAACTAATCATAAGAACAAAACATCCCTGTGTGTAAGAGAGAACTTTTAAGCTTCTGTAAGGATTTACAGAAAGATCTGCCTGACATCTAACTGGGCGCCCTCTGGTCATTGTTTGTGTAGCTCAGCTGCTTCAGCTTGAGATTCTCAACTCTGATACAGAGAATGAAGGTGTGGGATTGTTTGCAGAGGTTTCCTTTACTCAAAATATGAATCAGTCACTGATATTAACCTCATGTAAGCAAAACCAAAGCAAAATTAGAAGCCAGAACTGCTTTCTCGTAACAGGCTGATTAGGCAGATTACAACCTTTATCCTATTTTTATTTTTTTTTAAACTTTTACTCATCAACTCTTATTAGGAGGCATATGCTTCATATTATAATGGATTTTTATTATAAATAGGTATATTTGACATTAATTTTGTAGATCTTGCAGGTTGTTCAGGGCAGCCTGAACGCTCTTAAAATTTCACTCATGTATACAAGCTTTGGTGGACATTATACAAATACAAGGTATCACTTTTTAGAGCATGCCCTATCTAGGCTGGTCTTGTGTCATATTAAAGAACTGTACCTGAGCTTCCTTGATTCTGAGTACCATAAGGGATTCTGTTAATGGTAATGATATAACCATCTTCTGTCATCACTTCATACTGCTCGCTGGGGTACCCTTTGTAAGTAATGAGCTCATTCTAGAAGAGAAGGTACAAATGCATTTGCTTGCAGAACTCCATTTCATGTATTACATGCATAAGACAGAATGAAGAAATGTTAGAAAGCAGACTGGGCATTTAATCTACATATATTAAGCATCTGAATAAAGCATCATCAGACTGGATATTGTAACCCTCAAAAAACCAACAAATTTTCTTTATTGTTTTTGTAATATCTAGGGTTTTACCATTCAGTTAAAATATGTCGTGTAAAACTTGTATTATACTCTTGCCATGCAATCATCACAAGATCTTGCATTCTGATGATAAAAGAATCACTATAAACTCATAGCAGGAGTTTATGAGCTGAGATAAGGTGTGTTGCTGAGATGAGGAGCTGCCTGAGTGCAATGCTCCTGGTCTGCTGCAATGGAAGCTGTAACCAGTTTATTTAAACTACCTTCAGAGAAACCCAGAAAGCTTCACAACTACCCTATTGTGAACTGCATAGATTCAATGAGTACTACTGAGAAGCTGACTACATTATGAAAAAAACAAGATCGGGCAGTTGCATAGTCATGAGGGAAATCACTAGCACAGCCCATCTTAAGATCTGAAGTAAATATTTTTACCCAGTAACATTCAACCTGTTTTTTACAAAAGAGAGTTGTTTTTATAACTTGTACTCAGAGAATTACTCAATGTATTCTGTCATGCAGGACAGAAACCCCAAGATTTTAAAAAGTGACTAAAGACCTAAACAAGTTTGCTTGGTGAGAGGTGTTCTTCTGAAAAGCTGGCCATTTCTGATCTATGCTGGTCACCACTAGTTATTTAGAGATTTCTTTGCTGATGAAATGTTGACATTCCAGATGGTCATTCTTTCAGATATGCAGATAGTACCAGCAACAGCAAACTGGTAAGTGATGTGTAAAAGGAAATTAACTCCGGAGATTTACTAAGGAAGGGTGTTTGCCTCAATTTCTATCAAACAGAAGATGTGCTGTTAGACATGCAAACAGAAGAGAAGAGAAAGCAATACTATATACAGTGACTACAGAGGATAGGTCAAATAAAGCAGCTTGTTCTTTCTAACACTTAGAAACCTCTCTACTATAAGACATGCATTACGTCCACCCTCAGGTCACTCCACCAAGCAACTTACAACATTCATAAATGCTTCAGGATCCACAGCTCTCTCCATTCTTCTCAGTTCTTCTGAATAAGTAATTCCCTGAAACAAACACATCACAGCAACAAACAGCCATATCTTCTCCCTGCAAAAAGCAATACATTCATCTGTCAGTAGTCCCGCTCTGCACTTGTAATCCAGACAGGTCCCTGATGAGGGAAGTTCTGCCTAATAGTAAATGGAGCCAGTCTGGAACACTCTACTTGTTAATTAAACAGAACAAAGCTGATTTCAAACACCTATCTGAGGGAGTTTGGCAGCAACCTGGGTTCTCTGCTAATGTGTGGATCAGGATGTTGCTCTTGATAGGGCAAAAATATCAATGAATCCAAGAAAAGGAATAAAGCTTTTGGAGAAACGGATTTCACTCATTTGTCTGAGAAGTAGGTCACTTGCATTACCATACCACACATTTGTTCTGTGGATGAATTTGGAAACATTTCTGGCTAACCCTGGAAACAGGTGTTATTGGGCAACTTGTAAGTAAAATCAGTCACTGTCAGTGAAGTTTTCAAAGTGCAGACAAACAAGTTATTCGATAGTTAGCTGAAAAAAGCAAAGACAGTAATAAAAAAAATAAAAAAGTAAATAAAGTGAAAAAAGTAAATATCATTTAATCGAAAACTTAAGAACCTTAATAGAGCAGTTACTTATAGTTGCCTGGTGAAAAGTATACAAAACTGCTCAATGGCAAAATTTTTTCAACTCTGTAGGATGAGGATGGAGAAAGGAAAAGAAAACTTTGCTAAATCTAATGCTAGGTAGAGACTGAGTGCAGGGACATCCAGTTTTGTTCAGCAAGTAAGGAACAAAAAAACCTGAAGGGTAACTATGTTATGTGTGCTTAGATGCACACGTAACAGCTCCACTGTCTGTGAAGACCTACATACTCACAGCTCAAAGAAAATGCAGTGTTTGAATCAGCATCCTCTCTACATGACACAAACCCCTGGAGGCCACATCTGAACTTCTGTTGTCCCAGTAACAGATCTTTAAGCCAGACTCAATTAGTCAAAAAACCTACTGCATTTACTGTTCTACTAATCAAGAAGACTTCTAAACTTTTTCTCCAGAATAATATGATAGCTTATTTTTTTCTTATGACAGAACAACAATTTATATTCTAACTTCGTAGTACTACATTCTGGTACAATCTGTGTGTTGAAAATACTTGGCTCCTTTTGCAGAAAAAGGAACAGACATTTAAAAAAACCTGTTTTACCGAGCTAGACTCCTTTCTTCTGGTTTAAAGATGCTGCTTTCTTATTCCCTCACTTTCCATTTTCCCATACCTCTGCAGCTATCCCACAGTTACCTAAATTCATGGTAGGTGAGCCAGGCTACTTCTCTTTATCCAAAAGGAACTTTTAAAGAAATTGCCATATGGTCACATATGAGCCATATGAGTTACAAACAAAACAACACAATGAAATATATTTGTTTCCAAATATTAAACGAAATCATCAAGCTCAGGTTTGATACCATCTTTTGCAGCTCCCACAAAGTCTTCATTAGTTTTGGATCAGAAATAACTGAAAGCATTACCGACCTTGTGTCAGAAGTCATGAGTTTGGCTGAGCAACTGTGGCTATTGAAGAATAGAAACTCAATTCCTGGCTGCTAGGAAGTTGTGCTGGGTAAAGATGGCAGTGAAATGATGGTCATGCACTGCTTTTTCCCCAATCATGCAGCACCTTGACAATAAGTAGCTATTTCTTCCCCACTCCTCATTCCTTCTACTATCATTTCAGCTTTTCTCTAAAGTAGCACCAGAGAGAGGTGACTCCTTTTATCCTTAAACCTCGTGCTTTCCAGCTCCTTAGCCACAACAACTATAACAAGGCTCTTTTATTATCACAGATTGCTGGATTTTTAAGGAGAATACCAGCCTCTGTGGAGTGGCAGAGCAGGATCAGGAATTTTGAAAACAAATATATTCATAGATATACCTTATCATGCCTAATGAAATTGTCAATAAACCTGCAACAATTTTCTCTTTTACTAACAACCTACCAATTCCAGCTTCTCATGTTATCCGGAAAGGATGGAAGGAACTCTGACTCTTGATACCTCTACAGATGCTATTGCACATATTTTTCTTTTATTCTTTTAATGCTCTTGTTGCTGTTCTATAATTCTACATTGTTGCAGGAGTGGTTTCAGGACATTTTCCTCTATTTATATTTTCATCTCTTAGATGGCCATAGAATTCAATAGATTTTTTCTAAATGAATAGTTATGAAACTAGTATGCTTTTCTATAATCTGTATGGACTCAGGAAACATTACCATAACGGGCAGACTTGTGTCAGTGGTCTCAAGCATACTGGGAGTGGGCCAATATTGTCCAACAATGGAAATTAAGTAGGTAGTTCTGAGTAGACAGTTATGTCTTCGGGATAGTGGCCTTTGTGAGGCTCTTTTTGTGGAGCCATGTTTCACCACAGGAGTGGTGTCTTCACTACAACTACAGTACAAACTTTGCATGATTGAGTTGAGGCTTTTTTTTTCACTTATGTACTCTGGTATAAACTTGGTGGGTTTTACATTCTGCCTTTCCAGCATGGTACTTTTAAATCTTTAAACTAATTATTCTTTCTTGTTCATTTTGCTATACTTGTTTGTCCAAATATTCATCCCGTCTTACAGATACTGTTCATCCACATAGAACAGATCAGCTTAAACACTGAGATGAATGTTGAGCAAGGTTTTGAACAGGCTTTGACATTTCTATTTGTTTTATAGCTTGCATGCTTTCTTCTTCCAGTACTGGCTGTTGTTAGGACTAAAAATATTTAATATATCCTTAAAAGTTATTTTCTTTAATATTTACAGAAAGAAATATGAAAGAAAATCTCAAGAGAAGACTTGTTCCTACAAGACTTGTTATCAGGCCTTCAAAGAGAAATAGAAAGATCTGAGTTCAGTTTCTGGCAAGGAATTAGGAGAGGAAATGATTTTCAAAGAGCTGGTTTAGGACATGGAGTGTTTTCAAATATTGACTCTACACATGGGATGGGGTGCTTTTTTTGAATCTTCTCATTATTTCCTTCCATATACTCTAAGTTCTTTCATCTTCCCTCTGAGAAAAGCAGGTTTTCCCCTTTTTAAAGTCTCAGTGTCTTTTGAAGCTTGACATGAATTTCATGAGTGAAGTGTTTAAATGCATACTTGCCTTCGAGTACCTCATGCTATTCTAAGTCATTAAGATGTGCTATTAACTCGTGGTGAACAAAGCCAGCTTCATTCTTTAGTGCAAAGCAATGCTTCAATGACAAAAATAACTCAGTAAAAAAAATATTGCATGAAAGGACAAGGTATAAATGGCATAATACCATAAATAGCAAACTATTGGATAAAGTCATTGCAGGTTATTGGCAGTACGTGTTTGAAGCGAGTGTTTGAGGTGGGGAAAGAAGATGAACAAGAGTGGGTATTGGGCTGATTTTCTAAAAAGATTAGACATGCACACTGTTGTAAACTGAGAGGTTTCAGGGGAAGTTACTCACATTATAATCAGGTGTAGAATTAAGTGGAAATGCTTAAAGGTTGAGATGTTGCTGTGAGAGGTGTGGTTGCATCTTCACAAATGTAGTCATATGTAAATGAACTTTTAACTGGTCTCTCTAGGTGCCCTTATATAAATAAGTGCTTCTGTATAAATTGTTGACTACACACTCAGTTTATGAAAGTCAACTCCTTCAGTGCTCCTTATGGATGAAAGCCCCAGCAATGTCCAGCATATAATTGCTAGCATTTTGATGTTTTCTGTAAACTTTTTGCTCTCCCCATTCTCTCCTATTTTGGGAATTAGACCTGGCTCTGGAAGTGACTTAGGAATGAAAGATATTTGTATACAGCTGAATATAGCAGTTCATCATGGATCAAATATGTCCTTTTGGCTTCTTCATCCAGCTAGTGTACGTACTTATCAGAAACATTTGGCTATTTTAAGTATGTTAAGGAGGGCCTTTAAGGGGAGGTATGCTTTATTGAGAGACAGACTTGTTTTTGTGAAAGCTGCCATCCAGGAGTCTCCAAGGGAACGTAAAGCAGCAAAAAACAGAAAGAACCCCTCAAGCACTCATATGGCTTTAAAAACATTTCATGCCATAATGGTGCAAGCAGTTGCTTCTTGAGAGTGAGTAAAGCACTGAGAACTAAGAACAGGGTCTAACAGTGTGCTCTCCACAGTGTCCCTGGGATAATACAATTAATAATGCAACAACTGCCCTCAGCCACCTGCCCCATACTGTTGCCTTGGCTGGACCACTGTTGGCCCCCAGGACAGGTGTATTTTGGGGGGTGAAGGCAGACCTTCCCTATTCAGCAATGGACCCTACAGGTCCAAACAGTGAAGGAATTCCTCCCAGTGGAGTCCACACAAAGAGAGACTGGAGTGCAAAAGCATAAAGCACTAGTGAGAACACTTGCTGAACACTAATGAGAACAGGATGGAAGATTCTCCTCAGCACTGTCAGGCCTGCAAAAATATTCCTGGTGCTCATCATCAAGGTCAACGGCATGGGCTGGCCTGTGGATTTCCAGCAATGAGGTTGAGTGGCACAATATTCATAAGTGATGAGTGAGGTAGCTCTGAGCTGGCACTTAGATAATTATGAATCTTGGGTGTATAGGTATAGTAAGAAGTGTCAAAAGGAAAGGTTCATGAAGGACAGAGAGGGCTGCATGCCTGCCTCTTCTGCTCACACTCCCAGCTCCTCGTCTGGGAATGTCCCAAGTAGTGTTAGCCTCCTGCCCAAGCACCAGTCACCCATAGAAGGGGCAACTTGCAAATGAAAAGCTCAGCACCGGCCTTTCTTTTAACTTATACAAGGAAAATACAATTTGTGAAAACAGCAATTATTTCTACAATACTTTTTGGCTGATGCTGAAGTTTGTGAAATGTATGGAAGTCAGGGTTTCTTCACCTCTGAGGGTGGATGAAGTCTGTGTTGCAATTTATAAGCTTTGCATAACTGTTCAAATTGTTTTGCCCCACAGTCTGCAGGTGTAATTTTTATCTCTTTGTTGATTTTGTAGTAATGTAGTAATGTAGTAATGTATAGAGTAATACCTCATCACCCCCATAGGTATCTATTGTAATTAGAGAAAAAAGGAACTCACAAATCTGCCTACATGTGTGGAAAGATGAAAATTAAGTATGCTTTATTTCTCTTGCAGTTGTTGCTAAATTAAAGTCTTGGAGGGGCGGGGAGTGGTGAATTCAAATCCTCTGGGAGAAGAACTGGAACCAGTATGAGCACTATGCAGGACTTAACGCTCAGTGTGCACCCGTCAGTGCTAGTGAGTGTCCTGGTGAGCATGAGCCATTAAGCTTTGGCAGGCTTGGACTAATGAATGAGAGTGGGGCTGGGTCATGCAATGTGCTATGGTCAGTTTTGTGTTGGCATCAGTAGGACCTACCCAGCTATTTTTAAGGATGGGTCAGAGGGATTCTGGGCAGAGTGGCTTGGGTTTTTCTTAGAGCTAAGAATTAAAGTAACAGGTTTGCTCTGAGACAGAAGGAGGTCGCTGGGGGGGGTTAGAACAGGATCACAAAAACTGTTCTCCACTCAAACTGGGATCTTTGCATACCTGTAACTGGGCTAAGCGAGGGTCAAGCTGGCAGCAGCCTGGAGTGGGCAATGAAATTAGGTCAGGGCTGAGCATCGAGGTGGCTGGAAGCTGGGACCACTGGCTCTCTTCCCATGAGCATCTTTTTCTTCCCATGAGCACCTTTTTCTTCCCTTCTTTCTGCTGGAAAATTCTCTTCAAATATGAATTCCACTACTAATCATCTCCATCATGGTTTGTTGAATTTTTTCATGCATAAAAAACAATATCCCACTAACTTTTGCTATGTCAACAGGTTAGATAATCATAGATGTGCTTTTTCCAAATTGTAAAGCCCTTATTTTTTCACTTGCACCTTTACACACAGTAGGAATTTTGTTTGAAACAGCAAAGGTATTGCTAACTCATAGATCCAATACTTTTTCTTTATAAAGTGAAGATACAATTACCAAAACAAACTGTTGTTCTATTCTGGGTGTCAACATTAATTTTCCCTCATTGTCTTCTACAAAAAAAACCAAAAAATGAAATATAAAGTAATTATAAAATTAGGATGATTACTTTGCACTTAAGACTTACAATATTTTTTGACCTTTTGTAAGGAAAATGGAACATGATAAAAATATTTTAACCTTAGATATAGAAATGCACTTTAAATAGCACAGCTGCTTATCTAGTATAGTCTGTGTTTTCAATAGAAGCTTTCCCTTATAAAGACAAAATTTGTCTGCTGAGCCCAAAGTGATTCTTTTCAAAACCAAATGAAGAATCTACATGTTCTATTTTACTTATGTCAACAAAATATTTCATTCTTTTGCTACGTGTAGGAAGTTTACTTCTAAAATGTTAGTGCCAACACACAGTTCCACAACATTGCACAAAGGACAAATGAAACTTATGGACCACTTTCAACTCTGCTCCACTGGATGTTGCACTAGACATTCCAAGTTTTCATGAAGCAAGAGAATATTCTTTAATTAAGACAAGTAATATCAGAAAAGGGCATAATTCTGACTGTCACAAAGGAAATCCATGTGTTTTTTATGATCAGGATGACCTTTAGAAGCATTTTGTGAAGTGTCTTGAAGCAGGAAGATCCCTTTGCAGAGGGGTGTCATGGTTGTTTTGCTCCCCTGGAGCAGGTAATAGTGACCATCTGAAAAGTAGTGAGTTCCCAAGGTCTGTGTAAGAGGACACTGTCCCTCAGCAGGGATGCCTCATGGATCCATGCTCTCTGCTAGTGGGACTGTCAATCTGCAGCAGAGAGGCTCCCATATTAGAGGATGAACAGGTCTGAAAAGCTGGTAATTTGTTTTTCCTTCTGAAAGCCAACAGGAAAATTGGTCACATCTTCACTGTCCAACAAGTTGTGGTGCAGTGATCCTCGGGCTGATTCTGGTCTGAGCATCCCTACAGTGCAGCATATGGGGTACCAGCTAAGACCTGGCTCTGGCAGCATCATTTTTAGGAGCTGTACCCCTGACACTGCACCCTACCCCTCAGCTGCAAAGCTGGGCTGACACCTCCCTGCTGTTGCACTCCCTGGCACCCTACACCACTGCTCAGCCAAATCACTCTGCACTTGTTATACTCCTGTTATCTCATTCAGGTCATCCTGACATCTTGAAATAACCGGTGTCCAGGTCTAATGACTAGGACATTGGGCCACTCATCGGTGTTATTCAATCTTCTCAAGGAATTTTGGTCTCCAGGGCTTTTGTTTCTTTCCTGTTTTCCAGATGGCACCTTCAATTAGGAGGATTTTGTGCACGAACTGTCCCTGCTACTTGTCTGAACAGCTTCTAAGGGATATTTCAGTTCAAGCTGCAGTCTTGCTAATCTGAATGAATATTCAAATAAGTAAATGAAAATTGTGGCTGAAATCCTTCCTTTTGCGCCCTAAGGGATGTCAGATTTTATTCATATAAATCATAAAGACAGAAATGTCCTTATTAAATTGCACTGACAGAGACTTGTGAGAATAGACTACTGGAAATAAAGAAGTGATTTTCTTGACTTAAAAAAAAAGAAAATATCTGAAAAAAAATGAAACAAAATTTTAACAGGCAGGTAGATTCTTGGAGTTAGCAATGCTGTCAGAATTTTCATTCAATCCTACCAGAATTCTTCTGTGCTTAATAAATTGTTCCCTGAGCACCAGGTGAAGCAACACTGGTTTCCTGTCTGTACCTTACAGTTGATTGCAAGCTCCAGTTAAATATTTCCAATGATTGGGGTATCTCTCTTGCTCTTCTTCTTCCTCTTCTAATTTCCTAATCGTGCTACAGTCTTCACTGGTCAGGACACCTGTAATCTTTCTCTTGGTCAACTTTTTGTCATGCAACACATGAATATTCAGATATTTTGTGGAGGACTATGCTGTTACGAGTGAAAACCAGGAAACATGCAGACGAACACACAGACCACATAATCCCTCAGGAAGGTAGCTAAACCATCCTTCCTTAAGCCTTTGAATAAAATCACTGTATGCTTCTACACTGCTGCTGGATTGCTCATCTTCATGTTTTGAAAAGGGATTTTGTCGTTGCAAAAAAAAATTATTTTTTTTAGACTAGTATAATTTTCAAATTATAAAGATATGTACCAGTATTTTTAATAAATGAGTCATTCCAGTATTATGGACCCTCTGATATTACTAACACAGCCTGATGGGCAATGAGCCATGCAAAACTGGTATGTGATGTGTATACTGGGTACCTGCTTTTTTAATTTCATAAGAAAGCATTTGTTTCCATGGAAGGCACTGGCTTAGGAAGCACACTGAAGTCTGCATGGTTGTGCATGGTTTAATTTCAACAAGGGAGGAACTGAAATAAGACCTGTTCAGAGAAGACAGGATCCACCAAAAAATGGATGGGAGTTCCCAGTCTCTGAGGGGTTTGGAATGTACACAGAAAGATACATTAGCATTCTGTGTAGTGTGAATTCTCACCTGGCATGTTCAACACCCCGGTGGCTGTTCCGGGTGGCACAGAAGTGAACCGTGTCACCATACAGTGTCCTTTTCACACTGTATGTCTTAGCAAGGGACATTGAGGAGGGCTGTGGGGATTACCTGTGGAAGGAGACAGCCTTCCCTTTCCCACTGCAGGATTGCCTGGCTCAGCAGATCTCCCACACGATGCCTTCCCCGTGCGTGATGGCTTTGATGCCTTCTCCGCGCTGTTTGTTGCCAGTGGCGCCAGGGAGGGGGAGCAGTATCGGGCCGGTCAGCTCTGAGATGGCTTCTGTGGCCATTAGCCTGTAATTTTCACTTGGGACTGCAGAGAATTACAGCCTTGGAGTTTATTTACTAGAAATTTAAATCAAAGCCAGAGCTAGGTAATTGCTTACGGCAAACTGACTCCTCTGCGTGGTACACCAGCTGTCAACTACCAGCAGGTGAAATCATAAATACAAGGTGTATATGCACACAGAGTGTGCACATACAAATCCACTACTCACAATGGCTATTTTTTTCCCTTAGATGGCAATTCATTTCAGAGAGAATTTTGGGGAAATTTTTTTTTTTGCAGAATCACAGAATTTCAGGCACTAATCTGTCTGCTTTTTCTTTTTATTTCAATCTTTAGACATTGCTACCTAACACTCGACAAAGAAAGGAGTGTAGCAAAAGGGGCTACTCAACACACCAGTAATCAGTCCCTGGATCCAACAATAAGAAGTAACCAAACATGGGGTTTAGTGCCATTTCAGGTGCACTTGGGCATCCTGCCTGCCTCTGGGATTTGTCTTTGGCTTTCTATGTAGTAATTTTGGCTGAACCAGTTTCTTGCTAGATCATGTCTGGAGTCTGTGAAGTGTTTACCTTATGTTTTATCCTTATCTGTTAAAGATTGCTTTATTTACAAAGCTATTAGTAAATAATGAAGACTGGATTTGCAGGTAATCTTCACTTGGTTTATGCAAAGCACAGCCAGATTTTCAGGTGTAGAAGAAATTGTCCATCTGTGACAACTAATGGACACGAGTTGGTTAAACTCATGAACATCTATTGTCTGCAAAATTTATGCTATTTGTAGCTGAACATTATAGGGAAGAAAGGGTGAAAGCAGGAGGCTGTTTATGAGAAGAATTCTAAATATTTTCTCTTTAACAGGTGATGCAGACTAGGCAGTTCTGTACATTTAAAGACACGAACAAACTCTCCAGGATCAGCAGGTGTTCCCAGTTTTCAACCTTCTTCTGTATGACTGAGGTATGACTCTTTCAACAGAAACTCAGTATATCCTCACATGACTCCAGGAGTAGTAATTTTAATGGAAATTACAACCAACTTTTCAATAAAATCTTAGTAAATTCATTAATTTATAACACAATTATGATTTAAATTATGGCTCTTCATAGCTATGACAAGCTTGAAAATTACTACCATGATCATATAGGGTTTGATATTATCCTTGGAGTTAAGAATATTTTGTAGGTAATATAGTTTTTTATCCAGTTTTTGATGTTATGCAGGTTAGGCGGTTTTGGTTCAGTTGTGTTGCTTTTTTTTTTCTTGTTTCTGATATATTTGGTTTGGCATTAACTCTGGTGGTGAGGCTGCTTTACACCACTATTACTTTTCTAGCCATGGTATATTACCTTACATGCAACAGACCATTTGGCTTGAAGAGATCTGTGATACACACTGTGCTGCAGAGGTTAGCATGTGAATCCCAGAAGGTTTGCACCCAGCATGCACACATGCATTGCTGTCTGGGAAATCACAGTCAGAAATACTGTCACCGTACCTAATTGGAGACAATCATCTTGATATTTCCCATCAAAGCAATGTGGATTTACTGCAGTGACACAGAATGAAATAGCAGGGTCTTATTATGCAATGCACATTTGTCTTGTTTATTAGTAGTAGATAGGGGTGGTCATTTAGGGTGAACCTGGTTTGTTAAATACAATCATAGCATGAAGAGGCGTGGTACCTCCTGTATGAGCTGAGGAAATGCTGGTTAGCTGCAGCCGTGGCACTGTAAGGACAGGCCATTCCCTTCCACAGCCTGATGTGCCATGTCTCAGAGTCCCATCCAGTCATCTCCATCTGCACTAAGAAGTGATGCACATTGTCCTGCTGCTCTTGCCACGAAACCACACAGCGATGCTGCAAGCAGCAGAGTATTGCACAAGGTGTTCAAACCATCTCAGAATTAAAAAGCTGATGGAAAAGTTATACAGGGCAATTAATCATCATGTATCCACGTTTGTTTATGTTTGCTATATATTTGCTTTTTTTTAGTCTGCCTTCTGGTCTTTGAAGGGGAAAGAGCCACTCCTAACATATGTGACAATTTCAGTTCCAAATTCAACTATAAGTTGCCATATTTCTGCTCAGGATGAAAGAAAAAAAAAATCTCCATTTACCTCTCCTGCTTTTTGTACACATCCATTTGTGAATGATTCACCCAAGGCAGAGTAAATTTATAGACTTGTGAACTCAGCGGTCTGTTAAAGTTTCTCATGACCATTTTGAATAAATCAGATTTTAAATGTGATTAAATAGATCAAATGAAATATAAACCACAGTATAGTAAAAGAGAAATTCTACTTGGCTTCAGTTCTTCTTAGCAGCTACCCTGCACAGGTACAGAGCCATATACACACCTACTCAGCTTCACAAAAAAGTTTCCAAAGATGTCAGACTCCTTCTTAAAAGAATACAGCAAAAGGAAAATGCTATAAAAATTATCTTTCATCTTAGTAACTAATGCATTAAAAATCCATGGAATGTGTTCAGAAATATGATTCAACTTGTAATTTCCAGTTACTGTTAAGTGAAAACTCTACTTGATTAAAAATAATCATTAATGATTTTGTACTTGAGCCTAGATTTGATTGCATGCCATTCAACTTGTAATTTTCACGGTGCTTGCCTGAGATGTACAATCTTTTTTAGCAAGAAAACACTCCCATTTGAATGGCTGATCTGAATGCCAGCAACATGGAGTTACAGTCCTATAAAAAAGATTTAACACATTGCTCAACTTGATTTTTCTTACACTTTTTTTTTAAACTGTTTTACTGATTTAGCTGTTTGTGGGGCAATAACTCAAATAATTACTTTTTCAATAAAAGTATTGAGTAACAAAGGTTAGCTTTTGCACGGCAGTTCCATGCAGTCCTGAGTGGCTGTATGAGCGTCTCACAGGTGTGAGCCACACAAGAGTGGGAGCCACAGAAGATGCTCAGGTGGGCAGGCAACTGGAGCTGAGCTCTGGGGATCTCTCTGCTGTCATTTACAGCTATAAGCAGGTAATAAGAAAGGAGAGAGTCTGTCCAGAATGGCACACAGGACACTGTTTCAGGGCAGAACCAGCACAGTGGCTGCAAGAGAATTTCATGGCAGTATAAATTCCATATGGTATTTTTGCCTTGTATTGCATGATCTGTCATAGTGCCCTGTCTAGATACACAGTATTAATGGAGTAATTCATACATATGGCACTCTTTCAGGAAAGAGCAATGCTACAATTAATGGGTTTGGGGCATTCTTAGTTGTAGCTTCAGGACACAAAGCAAAAAATATTTTGCCATTTTGTGCCAGCTTTTCCATGGTTGAAAGTGCTATGTAAGTGGAAAATAAAGGCATGTAATTTTGACTTAGAAGAAATCAGCTTAAATAAGGAAATGTTTCTGCCTGTGACTACTAGTTGGAAGGGAAGAAAACTTGAAACAATGAGTAACTATGATAAAATAATTATAGCATAAATGCAATATTTTAGTACTGGATAAGAGCCAGGAAAAGTAATGACAAAAGCACAGCCTTCTCCATTTCCAAAGCAGTCAGCAGGAACTTGTTTGCAATTTCCTTCTTAGGGCACTTCCACGAGAGATGATGACAGTAAGATTGTTATATTTTTTACACTGTCACAACATGCACTCTCAGTGTGGAACATATAATATGTCTATGCTGGGGAAGACACTTGGATTTTCATTTATGCAGCTGATGATTTCTTCTGTGCTTGCATGTGCTTACATGAGAAACAGATGCTGAGATGGAATAATAATTAACTTGAGAGGAATAAGATGAGGTTCACTTTCATGTCTGGGCCTGGGTTTTTGAGGGGAATGTGTGGCTAAAAGTTGTAATTCCATTCTCAAGTCCAGTCCCCCAAGAACCTCCCAGATCAAGCTTCCTTGCCATGCGGCTGCAAATGTATCCCAGAAAAGAGCTTCAGGTTAAATGGCCCATCTGACTTCACCTGCTAAATCTGGGAGCATGGAGAGAATCCAATGGAGAGAATACACCTGCACATTCACTGGCAGCCTCAGTCTTTCTGAGTACATGGTATGGGGACATAAGTTGGCAGTGTGTGACATAAAATGGGATGTGGTCGCTTCATTTGATTGGGTAGAGAAACAGGCTTGTTCCCGTCCTGGGGACTGTCTCCTCAATAGGCACAACAGGGAAAGAAGTAATAAAGAAAGCAGAGTAAGCCTCCCCACCTTGAAAGGGAGAAATGCAGTGCTACTACATCAAATTCAAAAGTCTTGTCACTATACCAAATTCCCCCAGAGGATTCTACTCGAGTGTGTGAGAGAGTAGCCAATATAGAAGAGCTTCTTCAGCTCAGTTTTGTGCACAATAAAACTCTTGTGTTCTTCTGCTTTCTCATGCTATTGAAGGAAGTAATGCAGTCTAGCAAAAACAATGTTGAAAAAATAAGTTTCTCTCTGAAATATGGATTCCCTCTTTAGTCTGTGATCCAAAGACCTGGGTTGGTTTCTGGTGTTTTGCCAAGAGCCTCAAAACAAGATTCAATTTAGTCACATGCTGAGTGAATAATTGCCTAGAATTAGAATCCAAAAGTTGCCTTAATCATCATTCAGATATAACCTATGCAGTCATTTCACTAGTGGTATGTCAGATGAGATATGGTGGCTGGAAGTCACATTCCTGATTTTGCATTATGTCAAGAAGATAAGGGAGCTGACAGCTCCAAGCAATCCCAGGCAGGTTTGGGATCTGGTTTCTGCTTCCTGTAACTTCCTGCACAGCACAAAATGCAGGAGGCCAGACAAAACAGAACCTGCATTTCTGGTCCAGCACTTGGTAGAATCTCCTGAATGGGATAGAAGGTGCAGTGATGATGAGTGGTGGGGTTGCAGGTATGTGAACATGAAGCATTTGGAATCAAAAGGAGACAGGTCTTCTCCTGCATGTGGATATGACTCAATACTGAACTAGGAGCCACCCACACCACCAATGCTGACACAGGTATTTGCTGCCATGGGTGTTGCAGTCACAGATACAAGCAGGGCACTGCTGATTTTGAGTACTGACACTGCAGAAACTGAACACTTTTCTCTCCAAATGTACCTTATTTTCCTACACTGCTGTTGTGTGGGTAAAACATTCATTTCCATGTTTCAAACATGGAGCAGTGCTCAGAGAACCTGGGGACCAGAGATCCAGTGGGGAGCTAGGGAGTTTGGAGGGTGACCATCTAAGTATCTGGTGTGAGGTGGGAGCACTGTGGCAGGGCAAGTCGTGTGGGGCTGTCTCTGGGGCTCTGCAACAGCTACTCATACTAGTGTGCAGTGGAGGCAGAGAAGAATTGTGACTAAAGCTTGCACTGAAATCTGGTTTTGCCTTCATATAAAACTTAAAATGGAGTAATTGTTTGCAACACAGCAGTTCACAAAGTTGTGATGGGAGCAGTCAAGTAGCATCGAAGAGTGTTTCCACTACACACGTATATGCAAAGCAGGAAAATTTTTCCTCATGCAGGGATATCTTTCAGGGAAACTTGGAAGGAAACGATTTCTGCCAGGATTACCTCACAGAGTTTTACCTTACACATGTATTTCATTTGGATGATTCATCTTGTTTCTTTTCAGTATGTGAATCTACAGGAGTTTATAGCTTTATGCACTCTAACTCGGTAAATTAATCTCAGTGGACTGGCTGAGTAATGAATTTTTGCAATGCAGGCAAAAATTATATAGCAGAGTTCATGTAGTGCTGTGTGGACTTACAGTTCAAGCAGCTCAAATTCAGATACTACTGCACTACACAGTTAATAGCATCAAGTGCTTCCTCTTTTTCTTTTCCTGCAATTACCCTGCATATATGAGAGTTTTTCTCATACAGACCCCCCCAGAGCCCTCCACGGCATCTCTGGTGCTTTCTATACCCTCTGGGATAACCCTCTCAGATAGATTTAGGGAGAGGGACCAACAGAGAAGCGTACACTTGAGTGAATAATCTCTGAGGCCTCTGCAAAGTCATCTGACACCCCCTGAGGCTGAACATTTCCCTGCACTGCGATTTTAAAGAAAGCCTGAGGCTGTGTTTCTTTAAGCAGTTGAGCTGCTCTAACAGCCTTCTGCCTCTGAAAGAGGTGCTTTTATTCCCCATCCCCTTCATTTGTGGCTGGCCCTCCCTGAATTTACTTGGGTCATTACCCAAGAAGATAGCCACCTGCTTTCTTTTTCCTAATTATTTTTCCTCTGGTCTAACAAGGTCTGTACGCTGATGGAGCTGGAATATGGCACCAGGGGTGGGATGGGTGTTGAGGAGCAGAGCAGAGGAGGTACAAATGGACTTCTTGGCAGGGGCAAGCCAGGAAGCAGATCAGCTCCTGTGGTGGGATCGCACTCCTCTGGTGCTTTTAGGGGCACGAATTGTCTGCCTCTGAAGGAATCTCCTCTTCCCTAGCACTGATGCAGGCTCTTGGCTGACTCCAGGGTGAGTCAGCCATGGACCTTAACTGAACAGTCAATTTAATACCACAGCAAAGATGAGCAGCTTTTTTTCCTAGCCTTTATCTCCTGAGCCAACTAGCTGTGAGGCTGGAGAGGAGCCAGGCCAACACAAGGGAGCAGGCAAGAAAGGTTGAATGCTGTCTCCATGAAGGGTGAAAAAACACCTCACCTTGTAGCTTTCCCCAGTCTTGCTTCTGAAGGGAAACCTAGAACAGACTTTTAAAAGATGAGCCTAAAAACTGAAACCTAATTCTTCGGACTCTAAAAACTACAAACTCATTTTAAGCATTTCACAGAGCAAGGAAATTTGCGCCCCACACGCTTCAGGGTGCCACAGGTGCTCTCACCACATTGCTTCTCCCCTTGCCAGCTGGCCCTGCTGCCCCATGTGGATCAAGTAAGGGCTTGATCAAGTAAGGGCTGAAGGATGGAATTTGCTTCAGAGCAGCAGTTCCTACCCAGGCTGCCCTTTGCTGAGGGCTAGAGAGGAGTCAGCAGATTGCATGATACACTGGGAGCGGTGCCTTTTCAACGAAGTTTATCTCTCTGTGTGTAATTAATTATGCAATGTTCAAAGAAGAACCTTGAATGATGCAGAAAGCTGACTCTGTGTATGAGAGTGGTTCTAATTGCAGAACAGATGTGTAGTTGAGCTGGGGAGCCAGCTGCAGGCACAACCTTTTTGGGCAGTTGGCAAGGGTGGGTGACTTAGCATGGCTGGATCAGGACCTTCATGGGTGCAGGTATGCCTGTTTGTCACCAACTTCAGAGGAAAATAATTTTATTTTTTATTTCCTAATGTGAAGAACACACTAGGTTGGGGTGGAGCTGTGGTTGGATCCTGGGCTTGCTGCTATCAGCTGGAACCAGGTGCAATTTTCTGAAGACATTTTTCCAGGTGCAAATCTACCCTAAAGGCAGATGTGTACGTGATTCTTCTCCAACACACAATTAGGGGGGGAAGGTTAAATTCTGCAGTCAGAAACGAGGTCTCTAATCCATGCATCATGTTTAGAGCAGATTGATACCAGCTATCATTTTAAATGTTGATGATGCAACAAAAAGGTTTTGTCTATGTCTGATTGTAGGAATGACAAGCGTGTGCAACCCTTCATAAGCTTCTCTTATCGACAGCATTTCATTATCAAGCAGTCAAATATTGTGAGTCAACATCTTTCACCTTCTTCCTCATCCATCTCCCAAATTAAAAGTCAGTTTAAAAGAGTGTATTAAAAAGTACCACTGGTTTCTTATCTCAAGTGTTTTCTGATTACACTTTGACCTACATCGCTTTCCTGGATGAGCATGATGATTGTCACTTGGAGAGGTGAGATTTTAAAGAGAATAAATAACCTATTTTCAAGAAAAACAGCCAGCTTTACTGGCTTCTACCTTATAAATAGTCTAGCAGGTCTCAAGGAACTTCTCTCTCTACTATTGTCTTACCCCAATGCTGTGTGTCTGGGCTCCGCACAGTTACAACTCTTCATCCCAACAGGGGTGACAGTGTGGCTTAATGTCCCATGTTCAAGGGGAAACCCAGCCACCTGAGCTCTTTCCCACGTGTTCTCAGGTGGGATAGAGCCAAAGACATAAGTTGAACTGGAGGGAAATGCCTGATTATAAGGGAACGGTCCTCAAGAGGCAGAAATTATGCTAGGATTAAGCCAGAGATGAAGTGTTCAGGGAAGAGCTGGCATGGAGGGAACTGGTGAGACAGCGATGTAATTTTATTATTGCCTTTGCCCTCTAGGGGCCATAATTACACACTGGGAGTGGCACACAGTCTGTCGTGCCAGCGTGGAGCTGAATCTCAGGACCTGAGCTACCATATAATCCCAAAGCTCTCCTAATTCAAGAGGTCTGTCCAAGCAGGGGACACAAGGAAGCCCCAGGGTGTTCCCTGCTGCCCCATAGGTGCTCCCAAGGCCAGAGGTAATTTCCCTGCTGGGCTCAGGGTGTGTCTCAGGGGAGGTACTGAGCAGGTGCTAGCCCCAGGGGTGTATTTGGTCTCAGCCCACCTCCAAAATGACATTTTGGATATCCCAGGCTGCTGCAGCTGGTGCAGGTGCTGTGAGGGAACCTGCAGGATGCAGTGCCCCATGCCAAACGTGTCCCAGCCCTGAGCTCTCCAATGTGCACAAAGGATCAAAGGGAGACAACTGCTCCAGCAGAGGCTGCTCTGGGGCATGTCAGTCTCCGCTTTTCCTGCCTGCTGCTGCCAGAGGGGAGGCACATGCCGTGGCTGTGATGTTAGGCAGGAGCAGCTGCAGTGATGTGTAGTGCTGTAACAGAGGGTGACCCATGTGAGAGGCCATGGGAGCAGAAACCTCTCTGTCCTGGAACTACTCTGGCTGAACCACCGCCTGTCCCCTGACCCTGCCACAACATGTGGGACCATGTAGGGTGGGCAGCCCCTTGAAAAGGGGGGTGGCACAGCTACCACCCTGGACGTAGGGAGGGCAAGAAGAGCCACTTCCTGGGGCCCTTTGGCTACTGGAGCATCAGGGAGCAATGCCAGTGCCAGGGGTAGCAGGTCTGTCATGTCCTCATTCCTGCTGAGGGCTCAAAAGAGCCCTGTGGAGCTGAGTGGAGCAACGATGATGGGGGCATCTGGTGGCGTGAGGATGGGTGTTGTGTCTGATGTGGTCTCTTCAGCCTCACTCTCCACATCCTCCAAGCTCTCGCTGACAGAGGGGATGATCTGCACCACCTTCTCCTGGAAGTGCACTTGCTTGCGAGGGACTGACATGGCTGCTGGTTGGGCAGGAGTTACTGGGGCTGAGCTCCTGTCCTTGCTGCCCTTCAGGATGCTCTTCATGTGGCCCAGAAGTGAGTGGTGCTGCTCCCTCTGGGCCCCGTGGAAGGTGTAGATCTGCTCAGTGTCACCAACGATGGATGGGGCTGCCATGGTGGCTGAAGGGTCCACGTACTGGCTCATCTGGGGATGCATCTCTTTGTGTCCTGGGCTCTTCCTCCTCTTGCTCAGCAGGAAGTAGGCCAGGGCAGTGAGCACCAGCATGGACCCTGGGGAGAAGGCTATGTTGGCTGAGGGCTGTGGCAGGTGGGAAGAGCTCACCAAGCAGTGCTTGGTCTGGCTAGCTCACTGCCATCTGCCACTGGTCCAGCACCCCACACATCCCCACCCTCACTGGCTCTTGACAGACCATGCTCCTCTTCTGTCTGCACTGCTCCCCACCCAAGCTTCTCACCAGGAATGGTGACATGCCAGACGAGGATGGGATGCAGGAAGCAAGCCACTGAGAGCAGCGTGTACCCCAGGAATTTCTGGAAGCTCCCTGGGCGTCTAGCTCGCTTCCAGCAGGCCTGTGCCAGGGATTCAGGCTTGTGGCTGGGGAGAGAAAGAGAGGTCCTTGTGGGATGAGGCACCAAGCACATGGCAAGAATTTGGACCTAACTGTCACCCACCCAGATGTGCAGATCCTCACGCTGGTTTTCCAGGAGACTGGTGTATTGGTCAGGGAAGGTAAGCCAAGCCAGGAGTCTGGGGCTGCATCTGCCAGAGGCCAGCATCTCAGACAATCTCCCAATGTGTTTGCCCACTTGGTCACTAATCAAGTGCGTATTATCTGGAGTAAGTTGTTGCCTCTGAGTAGCTGGAGTAAGGTGTTGCCTCTAAGATATAAGGGCTTTTGAGTTTATGCTAGAAGACAGTGGCAGTGCTCAGCCTCTGAAAAGTACATAAGGATTTTGTACATTTTAATTTTAACTTCTGCACTGTCTCTGGAAGGGAGCTGAAGCTCATCCTGGGGATCTGGCTCTTTCCTCGACCCCCGTACTTTTCCCTA
Source organism: Manacus vitellinus (assembly GCF_001715985.3). NCBI lineage: Eukaryota > Metazoa > Chordata > Aves > Passeriformes > Pipridae > Manacus > Manacus vitellinus. Next base: position 7,316,668 of record NW_021939122.1, on the reverse strand, counting down.
CATACTGTGTTAAGTGGATGCTGGAGAGCAGAGTTTGTTGTGCTGATGCTCAGCAAATTAAAGCACAAGCCTGATTTAAAACACAGGTGTAAATGGTGGTGGACACGGCCCCACTTACCTCACCCCTACCTGAGTACACTTGCCATGGCATTAGGGAAAGGACCTTTGGTCTGGCACTTGCAGCTCCCTCAGGTCTGGTGTTGCCTGTAAGAGGCAAGTTGCCTTAGGAGGTCCCACCAAGGCTGGAGAAGAGTGGACAGGGTCTACTCACGTGAAACACATCTCCAGGAACAAACTGATAAAGAAGAAGCCTTCACAGACAGTAACTGCAACCCCTGAAAAACTGAAAGGTGGAGCTGTCAGGGGGACAGGGCTGGGCTTAAGTGTGCTGTCTAGGTGGCAGAAGGGGCACAGAGAGCCAGAATTTACTATCCAGTTCACAACAGTCTGTGTGCTGAGGTCCAAACACCCTCTGCTCAGCTAGTTTGTAGAGGAGAGCTCACAGCCCTCCTGTCCCCAGGGAGTCAACTTGCAGCCAGTGTCACCTCTGGCCTGCCTGAATCTGCAGTAGCATGTCTTTCTCTACCAGAAATAGCTTATTTTTCTGAAACCTCAATATGGAGACTTGAAATCCCCAAAGCCTTGGACACTGTTCCCTGCTGTTGTTGCAGTCTGATCTGGTGCCATATATGGTGGAGGGGTTGACCGTGTCACTCTCTGCCAGCTCTGAATTCAAGGGCAAAAATACTCACAGCAGATAGAAAGCCAGGCTTTTGAACTGTCCTCGCTGCAGAGTTTCTATGCCCACACCGATCAGCACTAGAAAGAGAAGATAGGAAAGATGCTGACTGCAGGGTTAGTTCCCGATTCCCTGGTGCCCTACCAGCTCCCAGGATCAATGCCCTCATTGCCCAGAGGCTAAGCAAGGCTGCTTCTCCCATGCAGTGCAGCACGTTAGGACTGGCAGCATCAGTGATTCATGCTGACACACCAGCCCATGGGAGTCAGAGCTCAATGCTGGCCTTGACACACAGCCCTGAAACCCATCCCAGCAGCACCACTATTATGGCAGCCTTGCCACTGCGTGGGCTGGGGAAAGGTGCTCTGGGGATACCAGCTGGCCTTGGACTGATGGGGCAAGTGAGCAGTGACCTGTGACCCTTTCACCCTCTACCACACCACCACATCACTGTTGCCACAGGGCCCATTGCCCACTGCCCCATCCATCTCTGCCCAGGTCCCCCCAGTGCCTGCCAGCCTCACTTCCCTGCCCTTTCTGCTTGCCCAGGCGTGCTTCACCCAACACAGGGCTGTAGGGCAGCAGCAGGACACAGGAACTGTGCCAGCTGCCTTCACAAAGGGCTGTAGCCATAGCATCAAGATCCTTTGCTAGCCAAACAGAAAAATATATAATGGGAGCAGGCAGATTAAAAACAGGGAATGAACATTCTCTCAGTGCCCCATCCAGTACAGAACACCAGGGAGTCAGTTTAAGGGGGATTAAGAGTATTAATAAGGCTAAAGTCTTTGATGGATTGGCCAATAGCTTCAGGGGATGGAACATTTCCTTAAACATCCTTCAGTTTCCTTCAAGACTATTTCTAAAATGGAGCAGAAACATAGTGACTTACACCAGCTGCAGTCACAGTGCACCAGTGCCAGCAGCACAGAGATGAATGGAGCCCAGATTTTATGGCCAGAGCATCACTCTGGACAACCACTACACTTGTGTCTGCACCTGATGTCTCCACACCTCACTGAGCAGCTCCCACCCATTCACTGGTGCTCAGGAAGTTCACCACTGATCCTGCTCAATGCCCACTGCCCAAGTTTTGAGATGCAGGTTGGATCCATTTCTCTGAGTTGTGGTTTGTCCCATCTGGAGAAGGATACCAGGCTCCCAAACAAGGATGCATATCACTGTCCATCAAGACTGCAGGGTGGGTCAACACCAAGGGTCAGCTCTCCCACAGGGGCTGAACAAAGAACCTCTGTATTTTCCTTGTGTCACCTGCAGCTGCCAGCCCCTGTCAGCCAAGGGAACACATGGGGCCCATGTGCCACCCTCCTTCACTGCCTTTCCAGCCCTGAGCAGAGCACAGAGAAATTAGTCTCATCAGAGGGCTGTGAAGCTGCATGAGCTGTGTAATCCTACACACAAAGTATTGTCCGCTACTATCTTGTGACTGAGAACTGTTCTTTATAATCTTCCCTACAAATGTGGAGTTCATTCATTTATTCATTTATTCCCTGTGGATGAATGCAGAATTCAACAGCTTGGCTGTTACGCTCAAGCCTCTGCTCTGGATGGGGAGGTTTCCTCATTTTGCACGGCTTCTGCTTTATCCACAAAGCTGTTTGGATGAAGAATCTGCAGGAAGAAAAGGGCTGTTTCCGAGGTGTTTATTTGGACTAGTTGCTGCCTTGATTTGGATTTTGTCCAAACCATGTGGCTAAAGGCACATGATTAGGAATTAAATGGTTGAAAGCATGAGAATTAAGAAGTAAGTAGGAACTCTTTCCTAGATGTAAATATCACAAGGCCTAAAATCGCTGAACTAGAGAGATGCCTCAATATTGTAGCAAATTGCAGGGCTATTTGATTTTGCTAACTTGCCATAAGACAAGTTAGCCATTTTCTCATGCAGAAGAAACTCTGTAGCTACACCATTGCAGATAGCTGTTACACTCCAAGATCCTGGGGGAAAGGGAGGTTTATATTATGTGCATAACCTGTATTTACTAGCAGCATATCGAGCTGGCCAGGCCTTCTCAGAATCAATTAGTGAGGCTGATGCACTCTCTCTTTCATAGTTTTTTTCAAACAAAACCCATGGGAGTCTCTTCAGTGTGGTTTCCATTTCATGCAAAACCCTCACACACTTCAGCAGGCACTGAATACTGCATCAAGCTGATTTCTTACTCCATTGAGACACAAAGAGGAATAAAACAAAGGCATATCCTTCAATGGTATTTTTGGAAAGTCAGGTGATACTGGGAATGTACCAGAGGTATGGAAAAGCACAGAGATTGGTTGTACAGCTGTCCTATGCTCTGTGATGCTCAGCAGAGAGACAACTGCACTGTTCATTTAAAGAAAAACTAAAGAAAGAGATGCAGATGATGAAAAGAAAATAAGGAGAGAGAGATTATATTCCACTAACACATTTCCACATTGTAAATTACTTTCAATTTTGTTGTTCTAGCTTTAGTTTTCTCATGGCAACAAACTCACATTTTATCCCAGGAAGGTCTTTATGAGTTTCCTGGGAGCTTTAAGTGAGAATATGACCAGCATGGGGCTCATAGGAGCCCAAGGGGGATGGGGATGGAGAAATGAAGAGATTTGCATTTGCTGATTAAAGCTGTGTCCCAACTCCCACTGTTGCGGTCTCATCACGATGTGCACTTATCTACTGGGAGTTTGTGTAAACTCAGAGACTCAAATCACTGCTTGTTATCAGTATTAGCACATTCCAGGGCCTTCATCGTCCCAGCTGGGCTTCGTGTGTCCTTGGGGACCTGTGCACTCTTCAGCTGACCTGTGTGCTTTTTACTTTGCCCATGACAAGAGCAAAGTGTGTCTTTTATGGCTGTCCGCAGTTGATAAAGGAAATGCGAAGGTAGGAGGGCCTGCTGTGACTTCCTCTACAGTGTCTGATTATGAAATCCCTGGGGGTCTGAAACAGGAACCACAGGCACCACCTCAAGTCACTTCTCACCAGGAACCTCTGCGTCACACCTCCAGCCTTTAGACAAATCAGGCACCTTGATCTCTGCTTTACTGATGGGGAAACTGAGGCAGAAAGTGTTGTCTGTCCTGTCCCATAACAGTGAGTCAGCAACAGTGAGTCAGTGCCAGAGTCATCCCTTGGGCCCTCTGCTTTAGTTTCTTCCCTAGTCCCATCTAGAATCATCCATGTTAGAGGGTTGTTCAGTCCTTCTGTGTGAGATGCTGTGTCTGACTCCTGGCTCAAAACACCTGCATGTCACCTGAAACCAAGTGCTTGGATGTGTCACCAAACGCAGAACACCCTGGTCCAAAGCAGCCCCTGACAGTGGGTGAGAGGATGCAACTAGCCAGGTGGGTGAATTTATGATGTTTGTACTGCAGCTATAACCTGAACTGCTCTGAGCCTGCTCCCCAACAGGTTACTAAAGAGGCAGAGCAGTGCTTTTGCAGTAACTGTACTGTGATGGCTAGGATGGAACCTCTCCATCCTGACTGGCACAGGACACTTCACTGTGCAAAGTACAAGGAGCTCCTCTTTCATCTTCACATGTCACAGAGCAGCCTGGCAGTCTTTCACAGCCATGAGTATTTTGCTTTTCCATCTCATTCACATCTTGACTGTGCCCATGTCTGTTTTAGAAGAATATGGTTTAGTTTTCTTTTCTATATGTGCTTTATCTTGCCCTCTGACATACTGAGGGGTGGCTCTTCCTTTCTGATGTCTCACTGTGCCTCCCGCAGTGTTTGGAAAGAGCCTGGCCAGGCACTCAGCATGCTCCCTCCCTTGGTCCCAAAGCAAAAGTGAGCAAGTTTCCTTGTCCCCTTCGTATGATGGGGCAGTGGCTGCACCTGGCCAAAGGCAGGGAGACAGCTTGGGGGTCCCAACACCCACTCAGTGCCTTTTAGTGACAAAGAAAAAGAGAATTTCCTCTTACCTGCTGCAGTGGAGATGCCCAGCAATCGGCAGGTGTACTCCAGGGCACTCCAAAACACCTTGTGCTGCATGGTGAAGAGATGAAGACGGCGGTACAGCCAGGCAGAATCTCCTCTTCAGAGCCCCCACCTCATGTGCAGCTCAGCAGCTCCCAGAAACAGGCAGAGCTCCGGCTCCCTGGACCGAGTGACCTTCCTGAAGGAAAGGACTGTGCGTGCAGGACTGGCCACCTCCACGGGGCCTCCCAGGGGAGGGTGGTCGGAGAGTGAGCTGCCACCACAGGGAACCGGTCAGCACTGCTTGCTGCTGCTCCCGTGGGGGCTGTGGAGACCTGGCCTTTTCCTGCTTGCTTGCCGCTTGCTCCTTGCTGGCCCGGGGTGATTAATGATTGGTAAGGCAGGGGTGCGGCTTTGGGAGCATTTGTACCCCGGGTGCATGGGTGCATGGCCTTCCGTGCTCCCGAGGAGGAGGCTCTGGAAGCCCAAGCTGATTAAATGAATGTGAAGTCATTAGTGCTGTGCAGCTCCCGGCAGGTTAACCATTTGTGAGGATGACAATATTTGTTCTTGGCAAGAGAGCAGCACGTTTCTGGCAAGCAACAAGAGGCACCCCAGCCCCACTGCCCCCTGCAGCTCAGTCCCCTGCCATGGCTGCTGCTCACTGTCAGGTTCTTCCAGGCTCCAGACTAGTATGGCTTGGGAAGTGTCTGTGCTGATGTGCAACCACAGGAACAAGGAGATCAAATTTATTCACAGAGGTCCTACAGACTCCAACCAACCATAGCAAGGGAGATTCGTATTTCTTTGCTTGGGGAACCCCAGTGAAATGTGGTTTTGTGTTGTAGCTATCAGAGCCATTTGAGCAGCATCAGGGGCTCGCAAGTGTCCTAACATGCAGAATGGGCTGAACAGGTACTCTGACCTCTTCGCCTTGGATTTGGTAGACAGCTTGGGGGTCCTTGGCTTGTCTCTGCAGGACACATTACCTCAGGATAGGGGCAGCCCTAGGTGTGTCAGAAGGACAAGACAAGAAAGAACTGGCCTGCCCTGGACCCCAGCCCCACACTCCTATGTGCTTGAACAGGGTGCATCTCGCTGGAGTTCACCATCGATCCCCACATGCTGCTGCTCAGGGAAGAGCTGGTGTGGGCAACAGCATCTGGTCATGGTAGTCCCAGTGGGAGGGGTATGTGAGCACAGCACAGTCCCAGCATGGATGTCTGGTGCCACTGGGCTGCAGGTTCACAGGTCAGTGAGCTCACCTTGTGCTGCAGCCACTGTCTGGCGAGTCACTGAAGCCCCGGCCCCTCACTGCGCTCGCTGTGAAGTTGGCAGTGGTGCAGGCAAGGGGCTGGGTGAATCACACTCAGCTCATGCACAGACAGCCCTGTGGGGAGGCAGCTACCAGCTGAACCTGTCCCCTGTGATCCCTTCTCACCTGCCTGACACCATAATGCTGAACCTGGACAGTATGTGTTGTACTGACTTGTCCCGGGGGTAGAGATGACTTGGTCCAAGGGCACAGTGACAGCTTCTCTTCCACAGGATCTGAGTCTGTATTTCAGACTGGGATTCTCCCAGGGCAGCCAAATGCTTCAACTTATGAAATGAGTCTATAATTCCTGTAAATAACTGCTGATAGTGTTTTTTTGAACACTCACAAGATCATGGGTAGAAGGGATTTTCCAGTAGGCAATGCTGACAAGGTTTGGGGGCAGTGCACATTTTTCATGTGAAAAATGGAAAAGCCCACTGGAGAAGGGCTTCCAGAGTATCCCGAGGGCAATGCTGAATGGTGCAAACCCAAAACGTGTCTTTGCTTTGCAGCACTGGCACTGCCTTTGGGTGTTTACATTTCCTCTTGTCCTCCTGCACCATCTCCGGTGTTTAAAGGAACTACCCATTTTCCACAACTGGTGACTCACTGGTGTGTCAAAACTTCCTTTTTAAGAGCAACACAAAGTGGAAAACAGAGGCAGTCAGCCGGGAAGATCACATGAAGAGTGAGGAAAAGCCCAGCCAGGGCACCCCTGCTGCCCTGCCTGCTGCGACTGGGCACTGCCTGGGTCATGCCCTCTCACAGCACAGAGCCACAGGTTCCAGGGACACCCTCTGCCTCCAGAAATCACCAAACCAGTTTAAGAGCCCTGAGGTTGTGCAAACAGTCTGGATGCTTTTTTTCCTTGCTTCCATGTTCTTTTTTTTTAACATTGATGCATTGAATTTAAGGTGTCTCTTTGCAAACATGAAAACTAGAAAACTACTTGAAGAGCAAACAGATGAAGGGAAGACATAAGCGTTTTCAGAATCACTTAGAGCCATGAGCTTAGGCTTAATGAAAAGCAGAAAACACCACAGTGCAACCCTGAGCTGTCAGCACCCACCCTTCAGCAGCACCCAGCACTGCTCAAGGCAGTAAGCTGCTGCCTCCTCCGGTGATGGGGGTCCCCTTAGCCAACATGGGCATTGCAACATGCTGGGCTGTTACTCTGGAGCTCTTATTAAACTTCACTGAGCTCTCACTCAGAAAGAAAATGACTTTGTCCAAGTGCCCTTGACAGCAATGTTTCCTTTCTGGAAAGCAACATACCTCAGGGGTTTAAATAAATGTAAATTTATGGGTGCCTGTGGTGGTGGTGATGGAGGGACAGAATCTGTTTGGAAAACGCAGATTAATACATTAACAATTTAAACTTTCCATCTCCTTCCTGTGTTCCTTTAGCTATTGCCCAACCTCCATCCTCTGAGTGGGCCTATATTAGCCTTCCTGAAGGTCCTTGTCCCCCACGTGGGGAAACCCCCAGCCTGGGTTAACATAAGGTCTTCACCTACTGTTTCTCCATGCACTAGGTCTTTCTCTCACTCCAGGGCCCAAGAGGGTAGCATGGAGTGAGCTGGACAAGTATCTTCAGACTTGACTTGTACCAACACTCATTTAATCACTCCTTCCTTCCATTTAGGATTTCTTTGTCTAGTGCTCCTACAAAGCAACCTCACATGAACTTGATTTTCCTTGGTAGAAGAATCCTTTCTCATCACCTCTGTTCAAGTGGGGAGATGATACCCTCAATGTAGCTATAAGCCATTTGAGTGTTTTGGTAAGGTTTTTAGGAATGAGCTATGCAGTCAGAAGAGGACTGAGAACTTCTGATCTTAGAGGGGTTTAATAGACTGTAACCAACATTACAAAACCTATGCACCAGCACAGGCTGTTCCAGGACACATAATAGCAATGGTCTCCACTGCACATTAAGCCACTTCTCTTGCTCAGAGGCTTGCCATTTGCAGTTTGGCTGCCAGCCAGGATTCACATTTACAGGCTGCTTCCCATGATTTATGGGTTGATTTGAGAGGATTTTATTTCAGTGTTAGGGCTTCATGGTGGTGGTAGTCTTTGCCTTCATCTCTTCCTCCTCACACTTTGCTCAAGTCATTTTTGCTGTGGCACAACCATTGTGGCCATTCTTCTGTGACCAAGGCCACAGTGCAGCACCTGTGCTGAGTGGCTGCCCTTGTAAGGCTGTGGGGGACCAGCATAGACACCTCATGTTTGTCTCTGAAAAATGGTGATGGTGCAAGAGCACCGCAGAGAGTGGAGATGCCCATGATGGGGCATAGGGTGCCACAACCCATACTCTGGAAGAAACTTATGGAAACACGCTTGACTTAGCTTGCCCAGTGTATAAAAACAGTTCCCAAACTGCCTTGTACAATGATTTGGAAATCTGGTTTTGCTCTTTTGCTCCCTCCTCCCTCCACATCCTCAGCTATAACCACCATGTCTGGCAGCCTTGCTTGGCAGCTTTGGTCCCTTCTCTGAGTAGTGGCAGCAGAGGTCCTTCCATCAATGTGTCCATCTGAAACAGACTGACACCAACACCCTCCCTTGCCCACCGAAGGACAGGGGGCCAGCAGGCAGCTGCCCAGAGTCTTTGCAGTGGTGCCACGTGCTGCCTTCCTGTGCCCTCCTTCCACCAGGTCATCTGCCGTGGAGAGGAAATGGATTGTCACTGCAGCCAGCTAATGGTAGATGGGCCCAGCTGATTGGAAGCACCGACCTGCAACTGTGGGTTCACTGGGTGCAAACACCTTGCAGTCCAGAGATTTGCTCTGCCTTGTATCCCCAGAGGTCCACAGCTTTCCAAACCAGTCTAAATGAACTGAGAGCATCTGAGGCAAGCTTGGCAGACCTCCTTCCTCTCCTGGAGTAGAGAAAAACATGGCAGCAGGGTGCCTGTGCCCCCTCTTCCTATGTTATAACCACAAAATCATGCCCCAGGAGTTCCCAAACCTGGGGCAGCACTACAAGCCGTGCTGGGGATGCCCAGCAGGGGACAGCAGGGCCCCATCACTACACAGAGAGTCCGGCTGCTCCCTGCGAAAGGCAGGCTGTAGCCAGCCCTCTGCAAGGTGGGGATGAAAGAGCACCGTTAAGTTTTACTGCTTGAACAAGAAAAGCACGATAGACACCACATGGATCTGAAGGGGCTGGGGAGAGTCCAGAGCTGCAGCAAACACAAATCAATAACCGACCTCTTTCACTTTATGCTCTGAGATCAAAGGAATCAACATGTTACCGAACATGTATCTGCTCCTCTGGGAATTTCCCACCCCACCAGGGATGCTAAGGCTCAGCTGTACACTGCTCCAATTGTCCCACATCAGACTAGCCAGCCCCAGAGGGTTTTGGTGCACAGCTCCAGTGCTGGAGGCTAAACCAGCAGAGAGGGTGAGCTGGAGGGGCTGATGAAGAGCCTTTGTGCTCACAGCCTCTCCTAGGGACACTCTCACTGACAGCAGGAAGGAGAGACACTGAATTTATCCTGGGGCCAGGCCTGGCATTTGCACAGTCTGTGCCTTGTGCCTGGCAATGGCTGGGAGGTGAGCTCTCATCCAGGTATATGGTGTTAATAAAACTCACAACATTGTGGGGTGAGATGATGTGGGGATGGTGCCAGAGGAAGGGGCTGAGGTTGGTGCTTCTGTGGCAAAGGCAGTCAATGCAAATGGATGTAGGAAGGTATCTGATACACTTGTGGGGATCTCACAGACCTCTACAGCACCTCTATCTCCTCCAGTGGATGAGGGCCAAGGGTCCAAGTAGACTGTGCCTCTGACTTGTTGGTGATTCCTACTTTCCCTGTGAAACCTGCAAACCTCCTCACCTCATTCCCAGGCTAACGCCTCTCACTCAGGAAGGCAACATGTCAGCATAAACTTCCCTTGTCTTATTTGGTCACCTATTTGACACCAACCTTAGAGGGTTCCCAAAAACTGGACTAACACTGGCTCCCTGTGGAAGCATGTGTGAGGGGCTCCTGGCTGGCCATCATCCAGGTCTCAGCTCTGCTCAGTACAGCTGGGATCAATCCCCATCCCAGTGCACTCTGCTCTCCAAGACAGAATGGGCTGGGCACTGTGTGCTGACCTTGTGGCATTTTACACAGTATTTGGCACAGAGATGTGTCATCAGGATGTATGCACACATATGTATGTGTGTGTATGTATGCAATGAAAAACCATAAGCTGTAATAACAAGAATGATCAAAATGATGTTTATTTATTATGCATTTGATCTTCAGTTCAATAGCAGGGCTCCCAGAGGCTCGTGTCCAGCTCCCAGAAACCTGTGATTATGCAAGACTCTAACTACAAGTCTAAGCCCCAAGACAACAAATGCCTTTGATCTCACCACTTCTCATCTGCCTGTGCAGTTTCTTTGCTGACAGCAGAGAGTGAGAGGTTAGAAGGACTGAGACAGGAGTGGGGCTGGGAGCTACAAAGCACCGTGGAGACAGCAGAGGCCTGACAGGGATAGGGATGCTCCCCCAAATTAGCGAGGGGGAGGGGATGCCAGGCAGTGGGAGGCATGAGCCTTCTGTCCAGGGAGCTGCCAGGGAGCTCATCAGGGATGTGCCTGATGCACCCAGTGGTGGGTTGCTCCGGGTTGCAGGTAGAAACCCTCTCCAGTGGGACTGTCTGCCCTGCACTGTGGGGCAACACAGCAAAGGAGCTGGTTGTCAGCTCCACCAAGAGGGAGCAGGGTCAAGGGGGAGTCTCAGTGTGATGGGTTTGCCCATCTGTGGTATACCCAGGGCAAAGGAAGCAGAACTCAGTGCTGGGCTTGGTAGTGGGGACTTGCAGGCCTTGTCCATCTTCCTTAGGAATCTCTGGTCTTTATGAGACTGATCTTGGCTCTCAGGTGGATGACAGAAGACCTTGACTTCCATGTAAAGAGGGAAGGGAAACATAAAGGGAGCTACATGTGTGGCCTTAAGGCATGGCTACACCCTGCACGAGTCCCTGCATGTCCTCTATATGTCTGCTGCCCCTCGGTTCCCATTCTTTCTTGCAGGAGTATGGGCTTGGGCAGACTCCCTTGCTGTAAACTGCTCCCATATGATGACTGTGGGAACTCCAGACGGGTTCAAAGGTGAACTGACACATCACACAGAACATGTGGCCCACACATCCAGGAACCCCCACCGTGGATCACTCAGCTGCAGAACTTGGGAGAGACTCATCACGCTGAAATTGGCATCAGTGCCTCTCAATGGACTGTTACACTGAAAATAGGTCCATCTTCTTTTTCCATAGAGCCTGCATATCTGAGTTGAAGTCTAAAACACTTCCCGAGTTTGATGTGAAAAGCTGTCCTAGCAGGTGGGTATGTTGGTTAGTATTGTCTAAGAGGCAGCCAGAAGTGATCAGTAATGCACATATGGGCAGGCAGAGCAGATGTGCTTAGGATCACTTACTGCAATATATGCATAGCTGGTGATCTGGATGTGAAAGCCATGGATTTCACCTCACATGGATACATGTGAGCACACATCCACTTTTCCCGCTGACACTGGAAAATTCTTCACCCCACAAGAAGTCGCATGGGACTGGAGCGATCAAAGAGGGACGTAATTGTAGACTGAAAGACCCATCCCCACCTTTAATAATAGCATATTGTTTCTAGCAGTGGACTGTATTAAAAGACATCCAGCCCCACATCACAGGTCACAAGACAGCACAGAGTCCAGGGGGCACCAAAGATAACTACACAGCAGCGGTGCAGAGGCAGAAAAATCACCCATTTAATACTCCAGAACAGCTTCAGCCTATTTGTACAGAGCTGAAGAAGGGATGAAATCAATCACACATATTCTGTCTGAATCAGCAGTTCAGCTGCTGGTGGGACCCCTGAGTAAAGTTTGTAGCTTGCTCCCATAGCCAGACAATTTCTTCCTCAGTAGCTGTCAGCGGATATGAGCTCCGGGCTGTCACAGTAGGTGTTTGAACTGCTGGCCAGGCTGCTCTAAGGTTCCATCTCCCCTCTTCCAACTTCTCCATCCCTTCAACCTCCACTCTGAAAAATAAATTTGTAATATCAGCTGTCACCCTGCAAGACAGCAGCTTGTGGCAGCAGTGCAGGAGCCACATGCAGGGGTGAGGGTGTTCACAAGGGATTGCTTTCCCTGGAGTAGTATGACATCTTACAGTGTTCTGTATATGCAGGCTTATTCTCATCATTGAGACCTGAAAATGTGGCCAACAGGAGTGATGTGTCAACATAAAGTAAACGATCTTAGTTTTTTCACTGCACTGACTAATTTTCATTTTGAATGGGGAAACTGAGGCAGAGTGATGCCTTGATCCAGACAGTATCACATGTCAGCACTACAGTTTACTCAAGGATGATGAATCTTGCCTGCCTGTCAATGAGTCTGCACATCCCTTGTGAAATACAATGCTAGCTCTCAATCAAGGAAGTTACTCAGCTAAACTCTAACCTAAACCCATGATTCATTTCCAGGGCTCAAAATGAATGCTAAAAGTTGTGCTATAATGATGTAGAGTGAGATCCACCTCTGTCTGGAGCAGGTCTGCAACAAGACTAAAATACTACCTTAACACTACAGAATAAGGCTAATGTTCTACTTATTCCTGTACAGAGAGGAATTCCCACCACAGGAGGAAATGCAGTAGCGTAAAAGGAGCTCACAAAGAGATCAAATATTCATGTGCAGGCTCTTGGTCTGGAGTGTATTTCATAAGGAAGGTTGGTGGAGGAGTATTTTATAGCACTAGAGTGCTAGTAATGCAGTATATACAAGCTCTGTGCATAAGCTTTAGCCCATAGACATTCATCCATCCATCAAAACCATTTGACACTCTTTTCTAGCAAAGGGGACTGGTAACTTCTTCCTGCATGGAAGCAAACAAGGTGTACACAGCAATGATTGATGCACCTGGTGATTGAGACATACATCAAAGAGCCTGCTTGCTGCATTTCAAGTCCCAGTGAGCAATTTACAGAAGGCTTTATGCAGATAAATAACCAGGGAGATTTATGTGAAGCAATACAAAACACATGTTTTTGGCTGCAGAGATGTAGAAACGCTCAAGCACTTGGAAGCTGTGTAGCTGAGCTTATTTGTAAAAATGTTCCTGTTCAGTAGGATTTATTCTGGGGCTTCCTTTTATTTGGCATTGCCTCCAAAAGGCTGCAAAGCAAACAAGCACAGCAGGATCCACCACCTCTTTTACTACGTTGTCTATAAGAGTTTCAAGCATATAAGTTTAAAACCAGAAGGTTTGTCATGTCACCCCTAGGTGGGCCTGGGAATAGGAAGAGGCTGAGAGCAAGGAGAAGGAACAGCAAAGGAGACAGACCTCCTGGAGATGGAGATTGGAGAAGGTTAGAGGAGTCCCTGGAGGGACCCCAAATCCCAACTCTGTCTCCCATCCTAGGCACCAGGCACCGGGTCACAAAAAAAGGACCTGCAAACCTTGTGACCCTGCCATGGCTACTGTGATTTGGAGGAAGAAGAGGAGGCTGTCCCAGCCTCAGCTGGTAAGCTGGGATGTAAATGTGAGTTTGTCCATCACATCAAATGTCCAGGTGAGTCTGTGGTGTATGGGCAGAAGTTTCTGCCATGTATTATATTCATCTGGCTTGGCCCCCCCCCGTGATCCTGCACACCACTGGCTGTGTTGCATCTCACTTCACACTGAGATCCAGTCAACATCACTGTTGAACTGCCCTGTGATTAATTTTCAAGTCTGAGCTGCTTCTCTTTCAGGAAGGAACAAGGGATTCACTCAAATGAATGATCTCCAACTGCCCACATAAGTTGCCCACCCTGTTCAACACTGATGTACACATATACCAGCAACACAACAGCAAGGCTGGAGAAATCACTCCCTTCTGGTTGCATACCATCTATCTGTAAAAATTCCTCCCCACATCTCCCTGTTCCCTGGCCCTCTCTCTTCCAAGTCTCCATCTTCTGGTGCTGGAAGCAGATTTTAGAGTGCCAGTGACTGCCATTTTCTATCCTAGGTACAGGAAAAGATCATCTGTTTTAAGAAAAGTTGTGACAGCTCCTAAATCTTAGGTTCCCTTTCTCTGTACAGGAGTGCAGGGATTTGCTTGGCAATCAGCTTTCCCATCCATGGGAAAGGCCCCCTGCTCTCACGTGCTCACCACATAAGCCATTTTATTTACATAGCTGAGTCCACACATTTATATTTAGTATGTTTGAGAGGCCACCATGGACTTAGAAAGCTAAAAACGAAGATGGAATAAGATGTAAGAAGGCTAAGGGGGAAAATGAGTGAAAACTGAGGAGGCTGGAGGTAACTACAGGGCTTTCTTGGCTTGTGTGGCTATTAATGCCACTGTCTTCTGCTGTGAGCAAAAGGACCAGAAGTTGAGGTCACCTTTGGATATGAACCCAGGTCAGATTCAGGCCCTTCTTTAAACATCCTCACTTTAATGCAACTTGAAATTGCAAAACCAACTCAGACTTATAGACTATAAGACATCTATCTATCTATCTATCTATCTATCTATCTATCTATCTATCTATCTATCTATCTATCTATCTATCTATCCATCTATCTATCTATCTATCTACTGATTTGATCATTTTTAGTTATCACATAAGACTGACCAGAGTCAGGCCTGAGGTCTCTTGCTGCAGTGCTTTAACTCAGGTCTCTCATGTGAGCATCCAGGAGATTTGCTGCCATTCTCTCAATGAACGCCCCCCAGAAAGAGAATCATTTGATGACAGTTGGGAGCCGATTATGTGTTCCTCTTCCTCCCACACCCCTCCTCTCTGGTATGTATTTATTTCCTTTTGCTTCCTACAAACATGCTGTGCAGCAGCATTTGCTTCTCAATTGCAAATACTTATTAAAAAATGAAACATTAGACAGGACAAAGATCTGATCTGCTCATGGGCAACGGGGTTGAGTTTGAGGAACATCTTTCAGATCAGGTTTTGGTGCCAAATAGGAAGTAACTTGTCTCAGATTTGCCTTTGTCTTCTTCACAGTAAGTCCTTGCATAAAGTTGGTCAAACCAAACACTGAAAACAGCGTTTATTTTTCAGAAGTTCTCAGATAAGAAGGAGGTGGGCTGGCTGCAGCAGAGGACCTTATGTGAATGTGGTCCTGCTAAGCTTGTGCTACTGCTCATGGCATATTTTTGAGTCAAAATTACAGAAAAAAAATCAGAATAAAATCTCCAAATATGTATGAAATTTTCTTGTCCCTTACTCCAACTATACTACATTATTTTCTAATTAAATACAGGCTTAAAAAAATACCAGAGTAATGTCTTTCAGCCTGTGTACTGGTGTTTACAAGCTCTTCGCTTGGACTGCCCCCTCTCTGCTGTTGATGGTTTGGGGGATGTTATGGACCAGCTAGCATTGCTTTACTTCTGAATGGGAATGACTCAGAAAAGAGAAGCATTCTTATAAATTTAAAGCACAAAGTTATAACTTGCTTTGAGATACAAACTCTTTGACAAATTGTTCCCATTAAAAAGAAAGCAAAGTGTCAGGCATGTTGTTATGCAAATAGACCGTGTCCCTGAGCAGAACATATTTGTATTTGATTGTGTTTGTATCTGATCATGAACTTCACTTTACAGTGTGCACTGCTGCAGCTTGCCCAAACACAGCTTGCTGTCATGCCCTCCAGAAATGTTCTCAACATGCTGTTACAGGATTATCCCAACACTTAAAGCTGGGATCTGAGACTAGCAATAGATATTGTTGCTCATCTACTGCTAGCATCCATCTGTTTGCTTCTTCTCCAGCCTTTTTCCTGCTTCCCAGGCTGCACCTGGGGCAATTGTTGGGGTTTCAAGATTTCAGCCAAGATTCACCTGGAGAGGTCATGTCTTAGGCGAAGGGTGGGCTGGCTGGTTGTGGTGGCCTATGGGAGTACAGTAGGATACTTAAATATCAAAGGCAGTAGCTAAGTAAGCTTTGTTGGGTGATGTTTGTTCCTGTGGAGAAGGCAGCTCTAAGCTGGGCACAGCCACTACGTGTTGGGAAGTGAACTTTGAGCTATTAGGGAATGACCTCGCCCATCTGTTGTTGCTGTTACTTTTACTTCCCCACCAAAATAGCACCTTGAAAGTAGGACCTGCCTGACAGTGGGAGCTGGAGATACCTGGGTGAAAGGCTGGTTCTAAAGGTGAGTGCCTCTTCCAGAAAAACACGCTACCCAGAGGGTCAGATGTGCACTGCTGGGTGTCTGGCAGGGTGGGCAGAAGCTTGTCCTGTGTCTGGCTCTGCTGGAAACTGGGGAGGGTTGGTAACTGGGCAGGCTGCAATGAGCATGTGACCCTGATGGGGTCTTGGGCCAGGTGACAACTTCAGCTATAGCAAACTGAACCTTGTATGGGCATTTTGGGCATGCAGCCCTGCTTGGCAGTATGCCCCATGTGCTAGTGAGATGCTTTGAGTGAGATATGAATGTTTCAGTGTTTGCCAGTGAGCCTGCTGGGCACAAGCCTTGGTTAAAAGCAAAACAGAGGCCTTGGGCTTATAGGTTTCAACTGAGTTACTGTTGGCAGTGAGGACTGGTGCAAAGATAGGGGAGAACATAAGAATTTGCCAGCTAATGTTGATTGATCAGCTAGGCAATATATGGTGAGTCATGGGGTTTGATGCTGTCACTAGCCTTAGCATCACAGCTGCTGGCTAGCTGGGCAGGGGTGGCTAGTTCCATTTCGCTATAGTCTGAGGCTTTATGTTTGGCTTTGCTTCCAAACAAATTGGAAACAAGTTCACAAAATGTTTTGTTCCCCCACGTGCAGAGGGTATTGAGTGGATCTGTTTCTGCTAGCAACTCTAGTGGCACACAGCCTGCTGCAGCTCTAGTGACTTTTCACCTGAAAGGTCTGCTGGAGCTGGTCTGTGTCCACAAATAGCTTTGGTCCCAGCTGAAAGGGTTTTTTTCTTACTATAAATGTATTTGGTAAAAATGTTACATTCAGTGCCACTAATTCCTTCCTTTAGCAGCTATAAGCAGAGTAAATGAAACTTTCATGAGTCTAAAGTACATAACTTTCCTTCAAGCTCCAGGGTCTGTTTTTCTGGTCATTCTGTATCAACAGGGGCTCTGCTGGTGATGTTGAAGTCTTTGGGGAAGATGATGCTGCTCACCCAAGCTGGTGCTGTAAACGGTGCTAAATTATTGCTCATCACTCTTGTCCTTGGTAGACTTTGTGTGGCTGCTGATTGAGGCTGTTTGTGAGTTGTGGTTACTGGGAGCAGCAAGGGTTGTGTGCTGCTTACCTGCCCTGGCTGGGACTGCTCCCTGCACAAACAAACAGGACTTTTGGACCACCTGCTAGACAGCAGACTGTTTCCATTAGCTGAATGCCCTCAATCTCCTCCCCTTGAGAGGGTAAATTGCCCTCATGTCCTCTGATGAGATGCACTTCAATTATAAAGAGAATGAAAAAGTAGTTCCCCTGGCTCCAAAAAGAAACTTCTTGACTCTCTGGACTGTTTTGTGCTTTTCTGGTAGAAAAGAAAGCTGGGGCAATAAGTGAGGTTTTGGAGTTCAAGCAGGCTCTGCATCCAACTGCCAGCTTGCCTGGTGTCCGTGCAAACAGCAGTTTCCAGGAAGGTAATTTCTGAATATCCAGGCTCCTAATATTGTGGTGCTCTGCTGAGAAAAAGTGGTAAAATCCTCCCTCTCTGCAGGTGTGCCCACTGTGAGCCCCCAGCAACCCTAGTCACTCTCCTCTCCTGGGAGTGGGGTTTTCCTTTCTGCACTGGGGTATCCTGACCCTTGAGAGTAGCTAGGGCTTAGCTTGCCTTTTTTCATGCTAAAGCTACCTTTCAAGGTGTTAGCAGATAAAAATTTCAGTCACTAGTTCAGTGGCTTAATGCATTTATGGAATAGCTGTGGCAGCATTTTTAGTTGATGGTTATGAAATTTCCTATGATTGAGGAATACAGGATTATGAATCTCCTGTAGCCTATGGTAAAACTTGTTTCAACTCTGGCATGAAATTCAAAGGAAATTTTAGCCTTTTTTAGAAAGGCAGAAAACAGTGGTCTTGACTGGAGGTAAAATTCTCTTTTAATGAATCCAAGCGCTATTAATCTGATATTTCTACTTCTAACAGAAGTTATTCTTGCTTTAGATTCATGTGTGCTTGCAAAACTCTCACCTTTAACCCAGCAACACTTATGAGAGAATGTTGCATCATCTAGCTTTAGGCAGAAGCCACCTAATTTTACTCTTTAGAGTGTGTTAAGTGAACTGAGGGGAGGTGACACCCTTCTTAAAGAAATGCAGTCTGTGATGGTGAGAGGTTTTAGGGGATTAGCTTCTGCTTGGCATGAGGAGAGACAGAAGTAGAGGCAAGATTTTGCCTTGGTGCTCTATGGCCTTGATAAATCAGGCACCACAAATCAATGCTGTTTTAGATACAGAACTTAACAATTTCACATCCCTTAAGGGTGGGAGGCAGAAGTGCCCTATCTTTTGATAAGATCCTCCTGTTTCTTACTTGTATGTTAATTTAGCAGCTCCAAAAATAGCAACCCATAGTATCTAGATTCATAACTCTTAATTAAAACTCCTAACAGTGTTCAGGCTCCACTGTTGGTTTGACCTCTATGCCTCACCAGGAGCATACATTTCAAGGGATTTTTGCCCTCTTCTTGGCGAGAGCCATGTGACTTATCCCATCAAGTTAACAGAAGGTCATATAATAGTCATAAAAATATTATGGATCCCTCCCACATTCCTCACCCGTGGCAAAATACTGCAACAGGGAACAATCAGTGCTTTTTAGCTGGGCATCCAATAAATCTGGAGAGGTATTAGGCAGAACTGAAGCTCTACAGCTGTTGGGGTGGAGAGTGAGTGCAGATAAACGGCTTGAGAAATGGAGGCTTTTTTTTCCTCTGTTACTGTTTGGAAGCAAACCTGTATTTGAGGTATGTCTTTAAGAGCAGTAAATGTTCTATTTCTTAAAAGGTCTTGTTTTCTGTTTATTGGTCAGCTGTGTTACGTAGGGAAGTAAATTCAATGCAGTTGAAGTAGTTTTGCAGAAATGCTATTCTGCTCAGTTGCTTTTTCAATTTCTCTCCAAACTCCCTGCCCTGCTCCTCCTGAAGTCTCACTGCTGCCAGACAAGCAGCTTTTAGCTTTGTCCCTTGGATTGCAGCAGCAGTGCGTAACTCTGGCTTTTTGTACAGAGGAACTGCAATGTCTCCTGCAGGCTCTTCACAGCTTCAGCCTGCTGAGTCCTCTCCATCTGGCTACTCTCTTGGGCTCTGCTTGTAGCTGATGACTGAACTGTGCTGACGTTGTCAGCCCAAAAAAAAAGCCAGGGCATTTCTTCTCCCTATGGTTCCCGAGTTTGTCTCATTGACTCGTTCCTTACCTTTTCTAAACCCCTGTGGAAGGCCTGGGGGAATGTGGCTCTCTTAATACATCTACTGTTTGATCTGCCCAGGGTCTGAGCTGCTGTGTGCTCATATCCTCAGGATGGGGTATTTGGGGTGAGAGTTGTCCCATGTACAGTGGCATGATACTGGTTGCTGCTGTTTAGGCCAACACAGGGTCACAAAGTTGTCATGTCACTTGGGTTTCCTGCAGAGAAGACTTGTGCAAACATCTGTAAACTTTCCTCCTTCACAGTCCTTAATATTTTCTGAGACCTCTTGGTTCTCCTGTGCTTTGTCTTGGCATGTACAGAGATTCTGTTTGTGCCTTTCTTGAGCACTCTGCCACCATTCCAGCTCTTCTGTACAGTGAGTTTATCTTTCACAGCCCTGCTGAGTCCTGCATGTCATATCTCAAACTTAGCTTTAGCAGAACCTTTACCTATGAAATGCATTACATTTTGTTAAAAATGTCACATGGACCAGGAATGGAAGGACACTGATGCCACGTTACTGAAGGTGTTTCCCTCTCCCCTGGCCTGTTGGTTTATATTTGTTTTTGCTGTTTTTCATAGTGTCATATCAGAATTGTGCTGACCTTCACAAAGTTTTGATACAATTTAAATGAGCCCATGTCTGTTGAAATCAATGGCAAATTGTTACTACATTGGTATGGAGGATAAAAAATAGCCTCAAAACATATCAGGCTTTACTCATACTGTGTATGAGAGCCCATGTAGGCATTATCTACTGTTCTGCATTTCAGTTTTCTGTAATATTTTAAACTGACTGACAGAAAAATAAATTATATATATGTAGAAGAGAAATGAGTTGCCTAGGATCATTTGGGAACGAATAGTGGCAGCAAAACAAACCTTACCTCTCTAGACCCAGCTATGTGACAGTCAAGAAACTCAGCCAATAGTCAATATAACTATGACTAACTCCTGCAATGACATTACATTTCAAGTTGAACATTGATATTTATAGGCTTAAGTGTGTTTCTCCCAATAAAGTATGATCATAGCTGTATTCTCAAATGATTTCTCTGTGGACGGCAAGTAGCTGGAATATTAAGGGTATTGGAAGTGTGTACAGACAGAATTAACAATCTTAAGAAACTGATGTATGCTCCTGTCATTGACTTTATTGAGAAGTTCCTGAAAGTATTGCACAAACAAAGGAGTAGGCTGCCAGGCTATGTGGCTGTTGAGGAAGGTGTTCCTGATGCTGGAGGTCAGAATCTATTAAAACTTTATCTAGAAGTAAATTAATATGCTGCTGGGGTGAGGTCACACACAGCCACTAGATTTTTCTGCTCAGATAGTTTTCAGGCTTAAATTATGCATATGGAGGAGGGCAGGAGGAGAGAACTCCAGCTCCTTGCCTATTAGCATTTTGCAGAAACTTCAGATTTTGGCACGAGGGTGACAGCCACGCTATCTGGGAGGGAAGGAGTCTGATTTCCTACATTTGCAGGATATTGGGGACTCTGCATAACTTTGGGGTGTGGTGTATGAATGAGAAGTCTCAGACCCACAGAGACTCTGGGTCTAGGCTGGCACCTCTGGGATGCATGTGCTCACTGCCTTACAAGGATGCATTGTGGCCATCTCCTGTCCCAATATTCTCCACAGGGAGTGGAATGGGCAACTGTAGATCAGCTGCTGTGCAATTGCCCTTTCTTTGATGGTGTCTGCCAGCAAGATGCTGCCTGCCAGCAAGATGCTGCCTGATGCAGAGCAAAGCTGGTCTCTGCAGGGATCCTGGACAGCCTCAGTCTTGGAAACTTCCTGATGATCAGACTGAGGGCCCTCTGTAACCCTTGCTCAGGTGAAGGCCAGGCAGAAGGAGAAAGCAGACCTCAAGGAAATAATTTCCCCAGGGAAGCTCCTGCAAGACAAAAAGCCAAATCCTCTGTAACAGAGCCAAACATCGATGAAGGAAAAATCTAATTTCCCCTTCTTGTGGGGTTTGTTGTACAGGAAATGTGGTCCTCTGGGACTGATGTAAATTTTAGGCATATTAACTACTCTAATGCTGTACTTGTCTGAATACCCCAAATTCAGGATCTCCCTTTAAATAGTCAGCTGGTTCTAAATGGGAGTTGTTCGGCTGGAGATGCTGTCTGCTTCTTCCACACCCCACCCACCAGTCTGCACAGTGCGGTAGGTGAGGGCCAGTGATATTGCAAAATAACTGGCATGGGTTATTTCACTTGATCCCTTTAGCCTTCCACATAATGTGCTAATGTCTGTAACCTCTAGGCTGTTTCTTCAGCTATTGCTGAAAAGGGGTGTAAAAATGCAGCCCTTCAGATGTGGGACACTGCCCTGAACAGCAGACTCTGTGTCTGTCCCTGCTCGTTCCTGGCGGTGCTGCAGCTTATCTTCAGCCAAGGTCTGCCTCAATTTGAATGGACTTGATTGCTGCAAGACTTGGGTGTCCTGCTAGTCCTAGTGATTTTGCTTGTGATCAGGTGGTTTGTTGCTGAATTCTCAGTCTTGAGAGTTGACAGGTCTGGGTTTGCTTTCTAGTCCTGCCTTTGTGAGCAGGTGGGGTGGTCCTGGGATGGTCAGTGCAGGTCTGTGACCCAGTTTCCACACAGGTGCCTAAGGACTGTTGCTTCAAACTGCTGTGAGGTGGTTCAGTGCAGCCATGTGAGAAAAGATGTTGGACTGCATCAGACTGAGTGCCCCAAACTGTTACTGTCACTCATCAGCTGTGATCTCCATAACTATAGTTACAGTGCAATCACTTGGCAAAGGCTTGTCAGTGATAGAAACCTGTCAGATGCACCACTGAGCAGAAACTGCCTGAAGAACCCATGTTTCTAACTTGGGCTCTATTTGGCTATCCCAACAAGAGGGCTGTGTCTTAAAGAAGTAGTATGCTGCCTGAGGCATGCCAAGAAGAGAATAGATAAGTTTTCCTTACATGGAGAAAATGCTTGTGGTAGAAACCCAGAAGGCTTCAGGAATAGCATTTAGCATGCACGAAAAGAACTACTTCAGGTGTCTTTTGTTGTGTTAATTGACTGATATCCAAGTATGTTTTCTCACTGTGCTTTCAAAGAGTGGCCTAGCCAGATGTGAAACACTCTTTCTAGATGAAGGAGCAGCTGTGTGTACTAGCTGGGTTTGCTTGGCTTTCAGTCCCAGGGAAAGGGGAATCCAAGTGCTCAGCTGTTCCTAAAAAATTGCTGGTGAGGAACACAAACTAACAGACACAGCAGGGGTTTTGCAGCAGACATTTAAGGAGTGGAGATATTTTCCCCCAGCAAAGCTCAACACCTGTGTGTTCCCACACAGCCTGTGGGCAATGGGCTCTGTGAGGGGGCTGGGTTTGAGCCCGGACCCAGGAAATTGCCCTCCAACTTGGGCATTGCCTGCAGTGCAGAGGGGCAGTGGGCAGTCAGCCCCTGCAGCCTGGACAGGGGCTGGGCTGTAAGGATGAAGAAGGGCTGAGTCCAGCCAGGACCAGCAGAGAGTGAGTTACTGCAGAGTTAGGTTTACTGACCGTAAAATTCAGGAACAGAAATAAAGACATGTTTTTTCTATAAGATCTGTGCAGGTTAAACAAGAACCCATCCCACCTTGGTCATCCTACAACACTGTCTTGTTCCTGTAACAAGCAGTGGAACATAACGATGATGCTCCTGATGGCAGAAGGGGGTAAAAAAGTATGCGATGCCCAGTTGTGAAGACTGATTTCATTTACTGCTGAAAAATTGCCAGCCTGCCTTCATAGCCTTGTATCCCCTGGGGACCAGTAATGCCAGTTTATGCAGTTGTATAAGTACCCACTGGCTTCATCAGGCTGGAGCTCTTGGTGCAGTTTCTCTGTCGTGTTAGCTGAGTGAGAGCAGGAGTGGGTGAGGTGACGTTACCCAGACCCCTGTTGTTTTGAGAATCACACAGTGATGCAGGCAGCTCCCCGTGCTTAAATGAAGCTCTTGGTAGCAGACTGGTTATATCAAACACTCGGTGCCCTGGCAGCACTTCTGAAAGCCAAACTCAGAGTGAATGACAAAGTGTTTTTCCGTTCCTTAGAAAGTACAAACTGCTTTCCTTTTTGCTTCCCCACCATTCACTGCGTGTGGGGGATTTGTTTAGGTTAGGTTGTGTTAAAAAAAAAAATAAAAATCCATGTGTTATCTCAGAGCTGTGCAGATTAATTCAGAGGAAGATTTACTTGAGTGCAAATCAAAGGCTTAGTTTTCTTGGATAGTTCTTCAGTGTCTTGAATCTAAATCCATCATGCTATCGCTGTAGCACTCAAATATTTCAAAGGAATTTGGAAACTTTGCTATCTGCTGCAGTTTGTAACCAGACTGGATGGACTGGGTGTATTGTTGTCTTTTTTCTTTCTGTTCTTGGGGCTCCTGCTTTGCTATCTTTTATCTAATTTATTTTTGTTATGTGTAGTATTGAAGAGATCTGAAGCCCAAAGGAAGACTGTACAAATAAAAGCTTCAACACAAATCCAGGACATGCACTCTCAGTTCTGTGTAAACAGGTTCTAAGCTGAGCCTGTGTAACTGATGTGCCCAGGGCTGTACTTAACTAACCTCTCACTACCCAGAAGCAAGAAAATATTCCCATTATTGCTATACTTGTCTAGTTTTCCTAAGTGTTCCAGGCAGGAACCCTTTGATTTAAATTGCATTAAATGTGTTCATCTCCTTGTATTCCTTGCTTCAGGTGTTAACTTATTTCCTACATTATATTCTCAAGTTTTTTGTTGTCCTGCAGGTACTGGCCTACCTGGAGTGCTCTGCTGCCATATCTGGATCAGACAAATTAGGAAGTTGTTGGGAACAACAAACTCTCATGCTCAACAATTTTTTCATGTGAGTATTAGGAATGGCAGTGAGCGGCTGCTTGTGAGCACACACCTTGTGGGTACTTCTGTGCAGGGAGGGCTTTAGAAGTGAATAACACTTTCATTCCCTCTAAAATATGAGTGTACAAAGAATATGGGTCTCAATGTATTGACAGTTGGAGATGGGCAGTCCAAGAAATGTTGGCAGAGCTCTGAGATTCAGCAGAACAACATTGTGGGTCTAGGTTATTTAGAAAGTTGGGCAGGATCAGGTCTGGGTGTTGACAGATAGTTTATGGTTTGTGTATAGCAGCTTGGCTTCCTGGACTGATTCTTGTTGCCTAGTGTGATCTGGAGGCATTCCTAGTGAGGAATTGACTGCTGGCTCCTCTGTTGCATCCACAGGGCAAGCTGGAGACTCTCTGCTTTTTCCAGCAGTTGTGAGCACTTTTCAGTTGAACATGTGTGCAAGTAAAATTATTTAAAAAAAAAACCCAAACAAATAGATGTCAGCTGCTGATGCAGCTCTTTAGTCTGAGTGAAAAAGCAGTGTGGCCCTGAGGCTGAGCTCCACATCTGGCTGTCAGGCTGCAGGAACACTGAATGCAAGGGGTTGGCCTGAAGGAGATGGGGAATTCAGACTCTGAGCCAAAGACACTGGGATCACAGGGAAGGATAGAAAACCAGGTGCAGGAGCAATGTCCGTGGTGTGATTCCAGCAAAAGGGCAGAAAGCTTAAGAGATAAGAGGTTAATTAGCTAGAGCTTGGGGTGTTGTTTGGTATGTGTCTTGTAAGTTTGGGAACTAGCACCTCTAATGAAGCCTCTTCCTTTGGGATTTAAATGCTGGGTTCAAATAGCAGTCAGGACAAGGAGAAGTTTTGTTTCCCATGTCGCATCAAACTGGAAATGGCAAGATATCCAAACCAATTGGCGGCTTGTGCTGTCAGGTGCAGAAGACTGAGAATTGCCAGCCAGTTCTTTCCTTGGCTCTTCCTTTAATTTCTTCAAGTTGTTAGTGTGTAAAGTTTCTGTCTCAATCATTTTTGCTCTGGGCCTCTATGGACCAGCTTCTCTGCCTTTTGGTTTAGTGAGCACCAAAGCAGAACTCAAGTGACAAGCCTTTTTGTACAGGAGCTTTCTCCTGCATGTTTTTTGCAGCTGTGGGCTGTCATGAACGCTCCCAATTTTTTAAATTCTTTATTCTGTCCATATTTCTGGCTCTGGCACCATAACTGAGAGGTGGGTAGAAATTTGGTGTGTGGGGGTGTTTTTTTGTTTTGATTTTTTTTTGTTGTTGTTGTTGTTGTTGTTGTTGTTTTTTTTTCTGCTATAGATTCTGTCTCAGTGCTGACACTAGTAAGGTTCCATGTCAGCATGAGACTCTGGTAATTGCTTGCCTTTGCCTCTGAAAACATATAACTGGTGTGCTTCCAGTGCTAATAAAAGATGTTTCCCACAAAGGTGAGCTCATGAGCAGTTTTTAAGATACCTTTCTCTACTATAATGGGATTACCTGTGGATTTAATGTCCTCTAAAATCTTTATCAGCAAAATTTTGGATCTGCTGCTGCATTTGTTATCAGTTGCACATGAGCATATTTGTGAGACACACTCTGTTAGTATATTTAAAACCATGAAGAAGTTCTCCCACTGATTTCCTTTTTCTATGGTACAAGTCTGTACTGGTGAAGTTGATGGTAATTCTGACTAGTGTAAGCAAGATAAAATCAGTTCATTTCTGCTCAGATCACAATTTTTTTGACAACTTTCTGGAAAGCCTAGATAAATAATAACCCTTCTTTTCATAAGAAACCTAGATAAACAAGAAACCTTTGCTATTGGAGGCACTGTCCACTTTGCCAAAGGTTTCTGGAAGCAAGTTAGCTCTGAACAAGAGACATATCTGAGCTATTCAATTTTTTTACCAGTGTTATTGAACAAGGTGAAAATGTTGCCTATGGCAGAAGGAGGAGACTCATTTGATTATACCCATAATTTGCTGTTGGGTTCTCTGGGGGACATGGACAGTTATTGTGACCCCATGCCCACTGCAATTTCTCAGATATTGTTGCTGATGTAATAATATGCCAATTCTTTTTTCATTTTTAGGGTCTGCTCCTTTTCCATGTGTCTGTGGGTGAGAAGTTCAGAGCCCTACACTCTGCTTCTCATGTTAACTTTCAGATCCATTTTATCCTCTGCTCAGATCTTGTTGGTATAGTTCTCTGTGCCCAAGCGTTGAGTTTTTTTTTTAACCTGGTCCAGATGAATCCTTTGTTTTAGTGACATCTGCCTTATTTGGATAGGCCCTGCTATTCCAGTCTGTAAATTCTTCCAAGAATTTACTTCCAGGCTAAGATCTGTTTGAAGAAAAAGAATTTTCCCATGTAGCACTTCTTTGAATTCTTGCAAAGATGTAGTGCTTTGTATATGGCCTAAGTCACTTGTAAAAGCCCCAATGGACAGTTGTAGTGCTGGGGTTGACTTGCCTGCACTACTGGTTCCAACCACCAAGTGAATTTACCTGACCTCTTGGGTTTTCAGCTGGTTTCCTAATCAGCCTGTGGCTTAGTATACTCGTTCATGTCACTTTGGACCAGTTTTTGACTTTTGATGTTAAGCACTGTCCAACACCTTTTGAGCGTATTGAATTTTTGATGGAATTTTAGAACTTGAACAAGTTATGCTGTTTTGACATTGCCTTTTGAATGCTATGCTAACTATTTGTTTTCTTAGTGCTTCATCCAATTCCCTTCCAGGTGTTTTCTCAGACTTTGTCCCCTAGGAGGTGCTCTGAGATAATTTCCCACTGATTAACTGACAAGTCTGTTTTCTGTGTTTGCTTCTTAAATCCTTGTTTAAGCTACAGCAGGACAATGTGCTAGTTTTCTTTTTTACTATAATCTAAAACTTGACAGTTGAAACACTCACTATAAAGGAGGATCTCTTCAACTAGTTATTTTGTGATCAAAGCTTGGGAAGGAAGAAAAAAAGGAAAAAAGCTTTCTGGAAAGAAAGGAAGTTGCAGCCTGAACCTGATAAAACAAAGGAGTGTATAATGCATTGCTTAAATTGTAAATCTCAGCAAATATCCTTTCAGAATTTGCTCTGGGATTGATGCTTGGCAGCAAATCATGGCTGAAGACAGGGATATTTTTGGCCCAGTTAGGATTTCCCTTCGTTTTGTAGCCAAGTGCAAAACCACCATCCAGCTGTATTGCTAGATATAGCACTGACCTTTTTACCTTATTGGACCAAAGTTTGATTCTTAATTGAAACTGCACTATAATTACACCTTATGTCCCAATGGACACTTGTCTGTCTCATAAAACCAACACACTATATTGGAACAATCTGTTCTCAAGTGATACAGAGCAGGCTCTGGGGAACTGCTGCCTCTCATCTCTGCTGGTGGTGGTGATGACTCCTCCAGGACAGCATGGCTAAAGCTGCTATCAAAGGAGGTGTACACCTGGGTGTAAGAGGGTGGTGAGGTTGTGGCTGGTTTCAAGGGACTTGGCTATTCCTTTTAACTGACCCTCCAAAACATTCCCATGAAGCAGAAGTAAAACCCTCAGGTCATTGGAAAACACTTTGAGTTCTCACAGCAAGAGGAAGGTGCGTCAGTGCTCCTTCATGTTTGCTGTGACATTGGCACAAGTCTGTAGAGCAGTGTGCATAGGTCATGCCAGTGCAGCTTGACACTGGCTTCATGACTGGAATATATGTCCTGTATTTCAACACTGTAATAGGAAAAGCACCAGCTCCACTGACTTCTCAGAATCACAGAATTGGTCAGGCTGGAAGGGACCACACTGAGTCACCTGGTCCAACCTCCCTCCTCAAGCAGGGTCATCCTAGAGCCCATTGCACAGGATTGTGTCCAGACAGTTCTTGAGTATCTCCAGTGAGGGGGACTCCACAACCCCCCTGGTCACTGTTCCAGTGAGCAGTCACCTGCACAGTGAAGAAGTTCTTCCTCCCTCGCAAAGGCATCCTGAAGGACAGAAGGAGGCTGTCATATGTTTTGCTAAATTCCTGATTCGGGTAATTCGAATATCAGGAGCATGAGGACATAAATGTGCTGCTTGGTTTAACATGTTTACTTTTGTTTCCTGTAGTTTTGATGTTTTTCTGATTGAAATAAAATGCAATTTACACCAAAAGGTTCAGTGAACTTTGTGCTAAGGAATATAGTGATATTTATATGGAGGATCACTTGCTTGTTGTACCTTAAGGCTCTGCCTAGGGAGAGGGATGAAGAGTTTAACACTGGTTGTTAACACTGGTTGTGGACCCTGCCAGGAGGGAGTGGGAGGGACTTGGCACTTGGAATTTGAAGGTCAGCTGTGAGTAGGATACTGTTTTCGGCCTAAGTGAGTAAAACTTAGCTCCTCTGTGCAGCTGAAATATCTGCAAAACAATGATACAGAAAACAAATGCTGTAGTAGCAAGCCAGTTCTGCAGTAGTTATTTGGCACATGATGCATGCAAAAACTCAATGCAATTATTTCTTCCTGAACTCTGTCCAAACTACCTTCTAATGGTCTTAACTAAAGGGAAATCTGTCATTTTTTCCTAGACTTCTTCTTGGTCTAGGAGTGATTTCTTCCAGTCAATCTCCACTTCCTTTCTTTTGCTCAGATTCATACAATTATACCTTTTCTGGCCTTTCTTTCTCTGATTCCTCCTCTTTGCTTTATACATGCATATGACAGCTATTCAGTCTGTACCTCTAGAAAAGTTGCCTGTCCCAGAAGGATTTTGCCAGTGCTGAAGATAGATTATCCATCATGATAAAAATGCCTTATGGAGACAAAGTGAAGCGTGGAGTCTTGAGGACTTGCCTGAAAAGTTGGTTAATTGGTTACATATGAGGCTGGTTAATCACTGTCATAGTCTTGTGTGCTGAGTGTACAAGAGGAGGGTTGTGTGGTGGTTTGGGGCTGTCTAAAGGACATATGTGGAGTTGAGAAGATGCTGTTTTCAGGATCAGTGTGGCTAAATGGCAAATGTTGGTTAAATCCTAGAAAGGCAGTGTAAAGTCTTTGCAAATCATGTCCTCAAACATGTGTCTGCACTCAAGATGGCCTGGGATTGACAGACATAGGTAGATGTGGGCCAATAGTGTTATTCTGGGAGAGTGTGAAGGAGCTATGATGGCACCACTTCAAGTGGGTACCTAAAACCCGGTAGAACCTGGGCCTTGATTTCTCAGCATGGCAACTTGTGATCTTTAGCTCTGTGCCTTGCTGTTCTATCTGTAAATTGGGGGTAATGCTGCCTTATCTTCACAGGATCTTACCAAATTTTTTTTATTTGTGGAGTACTGGGACTGAGTAGTGTTGAACAGGATACATTAAGGTAGGTGAAAGCAATAGTACTGTGCAGACAGCAGGACTTAAGAGCCCATGCTGAGCCATCAAAGAGGAAGAAAATTGGGAGGAGCTGTTAAATGAGTTCTGCCTTTCCCGTGGCTCATGTTTTGTGGAGCAATAGTCCATGACCTGTATTTTTAGCACTGATTATACTGGAAACTTTTGTCTGCTGTTACAAAAGGTGATTTTGGCTTTTCTTGATCATTTTAGCTCAAGTGGGCTGGATATGTAAGTGCTGTGTGATGAATCATATAAGGAAGATGCTGGGGAGTTGGAAGATACAGCTGATGCTCTCTGCACACTGACTGTTCCAGCCATTTTTCCTCTTCAGCTGGGCTGCAATGAGTCAAACTAGCTGGGTGAACGTAGGGACAAAGCGACCAAAAGTAAATCACTTAAGAAATTGTAAGCCCAGAATTATGGATGTTGTCTCTATTCAGTGAACTTGTGGAGCCTGATGGCAAACTGCTGTTTTGTCCATTGATGGAAATAATTTCCCTGATAAACTATTTGCAATTATCTGTTAATTGTCTTCCTCCAGCTCATGTCATGACATCTGGAAATCACCAAAGCCTGTCAATTAACAACTGGCTTCTCAGCTCAGCAGGAAGACTGGGCTCCTGATTTGCTAATCAGAGTATCAGGCAGTTGCTGCTGCTGCTGCTGTCTGGGCTTGTGGTGTGAAATACAGGAAGCTTATGGCTGAGGGCAGGTTACTATGTGGGGCACTCCACATCTACCCTCCTGTCTGTGAAGAGTTGGCTGTGAAAACACTTCAAGTAAGCAGCTGGTTGGTTCCTTCCCCCATCCCAGACAGGACCATTTCTGCTTAGGATTGTCCAAGGAGCTTGGAGAATGCACCACTCTCCTCTCACAGCAGGTTGATACTGAACTCCCCTTTGTGAAGTTTGAAAGGTACAGGTAAAGCTTTCTGATCCAGAGGATTAATTGATCTTGAATTTTTTTGTCTCTACAGAGAAGAGAAGGGAGTTCAGAGTTTTCAGTAAAGAAAACCCTGCAGCAAACAATTGCAGAATCACTTGCAAACTTCCTATTTTTCCTGGGAGTTCCACGTGAGAGGAAGCAAATGAAAAATGTGAACTTTCTAAGACAAGATATTTGTAAGCTGTGAGTTCCCAAGGAAAATCAAGGATGGCTTTTCTGAATGTGAGTGATGTGAATGCCTTGTCAGATGAGCCACAAACTTCCGCTACGAAAGAATTTGTCAGGAGACCACACAGGATAAACTTCAGGCAGAAATCATCTACTTGGAGGGAAAGGACTAAAAATTCAGGACTTTTGGTGGGAAAGAGTCAAAATCGTAACAGGATAGTGACTGCTCTTCCAGTGTAACCACTCCACAACATAACTGACTGGAAGGAATAATCCCCTCTGCCTTGTTCACTGCATTGGGCAGAGGCACCAAAGGCTGATCAATGTTTAGGACAAGTCACACAAAAAATCCCTGTCCTCTAAATTGACATCATGTCAATGGTTTCCTTCAAGGACACTCAGGTGATGTTGAAGATGACAGGAACAGGGAAACATTACACTAAAAAAATCTTTATCAGGTATGGAGCCAGGCATTTTTCCTTTGTCAGAAGCACTGTAAGTGTTTCACCGACAGATTTATACAATTCAGGTTTTTGTTCAATTTTAAGAAACCTACTTGGTTTCAAAGCTGGTATGTATTGTAACCTAAAGATGAGGAATAAATCTGCTTTGCTCCTGACTAATATGTGCATTTGCAAAGAGCAAGGAACACTGTTAACCTTTCACCTTTGCTAAAAGGAGTTAGTCATCTGCGGCTCAGTTTTCTCTTAAAAATTAATTATTTAAAAAAAAAAGCCACAATTGTTGCTTTCTTTATTTCCCTTCTGAATTTTGAGCAAGTTTGTCTGGGACAAATCTTCTAACTTTTTATAATTCACCAAAATGGCTGGAAACATGGAACAAAAGTTCTCTCTGTGACCAGCACCCAGACCAGTGTTCAATGCCCACAGCTATGTCCACAGTAGCACATGGTCCCAGTTTGCACTGATGTAAACCCATCTCCTCTTTCTTCTCTGGAGTGTCCTTGCTGCCTGGTGGGGCAGGACCTGTTCTGGTACTTTCATGTATTTTCTTTCAGTAAGTAGTGAAGCTAAAAACAAAATCCAAGATTCCCCGCTTCCTTTTCTTAGTACTTGCTCAGGATATAAAGTCTTGCATTTTGTAGGGGTAGAATGAAAATAAGAAGACTTCTCAAATTTGGCTTATGCTTCAGGATTTTGAAGAATAGCTTTTATCAGTCTTCCCGAGAGCATACTTCTAAACACTGATGTTTACAATCAGAAGGGGCAGCCAGAAAATTTGAAAGCAGCGAAAATTAAACTGGTCAGTAGGTATCTTTGCCAGCAGGGAAGTAGAAGAAAAAATAAACAGCATCTGTTATGGAAATATCTTTTATTTAAAATGCATTGTCCAGTCCAGACTCTCAAAGACTAATAGCACCAGTGTTGAGGACGCCTGGCTTATATCTTTGATTTATGTTTCAACTTGTTCACGTGCATCTAAGTGTTGAGAAATGGCCAGTTTAACAAACAAAGCCTTATTCATAACTATACAGGTTCATATTGCAGTTTTGTGTACAGATAATTACATTGTGTATCTTGACATTATCATTGTTCATGCTTGCTAATAGTTGCTGTTTGCCAACAATTAGTGTATTTCTGGGGACTTGACAGAGAAAGCAACTGCCTGCAGTTATCACATTTGATTCAGTGAAGCACTTAGATTCTGATTTTGACCATATGAGACCACTCACTGACTCCAGGGGTCTGCCTTAAAATTTGACTCTGAGTAGGTCTGTGTGATTTACTGGATCATGGCCTAATCAGGAAGAGATCTCCAGCACAAGCAGTCCTGAATAATCAATATATCCCTTGGAGATTAAAAAAAAAATGAAGTGTGAATCAGTTCAGTAGGATCTTTGGGGCTGTAGCTCAGTGATACTGGTGCCCACAGCTGTCTGAGATAAGATGTTCAGCTCCTGCAGGATTAGCTCTGCATGCCCATGTTTCCTGGTCAGTCTATCATAGGCAGGAATGTGAGAACTTCTCTCCAGACTTGGTGAAGATCTATGAGAAACAGATTCATGAGATCCAGAAAGATCCATGAGAACATGGAGGGAGGCACTAAACTCAGTGAATGGTGTCAGTCTGGTAAAACCAGAGCAGGGTTCTGG
Source organism: Manacus vitellinus (assembly GCF_001715985.3). Lineage (NCBI taxonomy): Eukaryota > Metazoa > Chordata > Aves > Passeriformes > Pipridae > Manacus > Manacus vitellinus. The sequence continues at coordinate 7,283,868 of NW_021939122.1, read as the reverse complement.
TTAGATATTCTGCTCACAGTTCAGCCCAGTGGCACTCAACATGTGCAGTCGTAACTTGTGCTTCAAACAGGCATTTGCATTGTTATAAGAGTGCCACTTACCTTCAAAGTGCCTTGCAAACATTATTAGCTCACAAGATCTTTGAGGTACAAGAAGCTTGTTTTTACAGACTGAGTTTGGTTTTCTTTGCATGCTTCAGGGGTGGGGAGATCCCTTTAGCCCTGATGCAATGAAGGTGGGACCATTTTGTGTTATTTGTGATTATTTTCCATTTGTTTTATTTGGATAAAACTTACTTTACTGGAAAATTTAGGTCTCATCACTGCTAAGTCATGAGTCCATGTTTCATGTCCATGTTGTGTGAGGTAAAAATCCCTTTTCATGTCAGTCAAAGAACAGAATGTCCTATCTTTTAAATCTTGTTTTGGGGTTCTGTTATTCCCTTCTGGTGCCCAAAGTTGCCCTGCTAGGTTGTGCTAACCTCACCAAGGAAGGATGCAGACCAACCATGATGTGCTTGAGCAACAGATAGAGATATCCTCCCAAGAGGAGTGGCTTTTAGTCACTGGGTGGGACCTGGCCATGACCTCTTGGGTTGCTTATTGAAATGGTATCAGTTTGAGAGCTCATTAAAGGTCTGTGGATGACAGGGCACTTACAGCACTGATGTTAGGCATGTCTCCCTCCCTGCCAGTTTCCCTACAGAAAACAGCTTCAGAGGCAGTGCTCTGTACAGTGGAGGAGGCAGCTGGTAAACCAGGACAGGCTGCCTTGTGCTCAGGGGGTCTCTAGCAAACTGTGATGCCTCCAGCCAGAGCTCCCATCAGCCAGTGCACAGGGAAAGTGAATCCTGTGTGACTGTGGTGCCAAAAGGAGATAGTAAATCCTTCAGAAAGGGGGGAACTCTGGTTTAGAAGTAAACACAGCAAGACATTTCCTACCTTATTATGTGCATGTCATACCTTATCAGAGTTTACTTGAAAAGCAACAGGCATCTGTTCAAAGAACCTCCCTTCCCCGTCTGTTGAATTTCCATCACTGCAGTCAGTGTACTCTGCCTTCCTGCTTATAGGAGAGGAAAAGGACAGACTTGGAATCTCTCCTCTTTTTCAATTGCTTCTCATAAATGCAGTGTTGGACCTTGTCAGGGGGGAGTAGGATAGTTCTGGGAGTACAGTAACCCATCAGAAAATCCTGTCAACTTTCCACCAAAACTAATCATGTTTCCCCATCAGCCTGTAGGAGGGCCTGGCAGACAGGTAACCAAGATGGTTCCCAGCTCAAAGGTCATAACACTAGCAAATAGGAATTTTGAAGTTAATCAGAGTATCTTGGTTTATGACTTAACCACAGACTTCAAATGCATGCAAAAATCATAAACCCCTCCCTTTGTTGCTGGCAACAATTGCTCAGCTGCTTTAGAAATGTCTCTTATTTATCTACTGTATCTTGGATGAGAATTTTGTCTTATCACCTTGCCTGACATGGTGTGCAAGCAGAACAGCTGCCTTGTAAGGAAAGAGCTATTATTTTTGCCCTTCTAAGGACATGGGGGACATTTAAGTGCATCTTTGTCTTGTGGCTGAACACTCAAGAAAGTGATTAGGCATTGAACTGGGAGCTTAACTTCCATTGCAAAGCAATACATACCCGTGTGTGGTACACTAACTGGCTTAATAAGATGGTATAATTCATTTTGTAAACCTAAGCAACTTGGGCTATTGTTGATTGTGCATGGCAGTGTTAATCAAGTGTGTTAAATAGAATAATTTTGACTGAGGTTTTACATCTGTGCTATGTAAGGAGAATATTTGGGTAGCATTATTTACAGTTTAAGCTCAGTTTGTTCTCACTATGTGCCATAAACTGATCAGATATGTTCCTCAACTATCAGTTGCTCCTAATACATCACTGTAAATGAAAGGAGTTTTGCATAACTCTGAAAGGTAGTTAATTTGGTAACAGCCTGGTCACCAAATTCACATAACTTACCCTATTTTTGCATGATTCTCTGTCATGCTGAGCTGTGGACAGAAGTTGCTTCAGCAGGCCAATGTGCAGAATGGCCATTAGTTACTGAAGAAGGGTATATATATATAATGTATATAAAGGGGCAGGTATATAGTTAAAAGTTTTTAGCAGTCTCCTTGTCATATCTAGGAGTATTATAGGAATCTCTCCTCCTGACCAGCAATTGAAGATCATTCTGTAGAGTCAAAAGTGGGATACTGACAGCCTTGACTACGACAGGTTTATTGGACTACCCATATAAAAACACACTGGAAATTCCTTTCAATGAGAACAACATTCTGTGGTCTAGGTTATATTGCTGACAGAATATTTGGAGCTCTTGGTCAGTTGGGAAATGATTAAAATTTTTAAAGGTATTTTTTTGTATTGGTTACTCACAAATGAAATACAGATGTAAAACTGCTTGAGCTATAAATCTGGCCTCAATCATTCCTAACATTTCAACATCATACTGTGCAAAATGGCCTCCACTTCAGTCATTTCCAAATGACTGAACTTCGCATTTTTCTTCTGTTATTGTCATCAACCTCACCAGATGTCATAATCAAGGAAAAGCCACTAATGAGAAGCTGCTGGTAAATTTGGCATGTCTCAGTCACTTCTATGTGAATACCTGGAGAACAGACTGAACATCTACAACAGCCAATGTGAATCAGAAACAAAGCTAAGAATGAGAGTATGGATGTGAGCTGTTCTTTCAAACTACTCTGTATAATCAAAACAGATAGCCCTGTCAGTGTATACAAAGCAACACGTCTCATAAACAAGGTGAACCTTTCCAGTCTTGTTCTCACTGTTACAGTCTACAACCAGACCAGGAAGCATAGCTGCCTTCTGCACCCAACTGAGCATGAGGAGAAGTAACTATTTTGTAACCAACACAAGTGTGTTATTTTAAGATATTATTCATACAGCTCAGGTCCACCATTGACTGATAGAAAGTTACAAATATCTTGGTGTTCCATTAGATCTCTTTTAAGATTGTATGTATCAAGATGGCAAAGAAGGATAAATTTAGATTGTTCTCTGGCTGCAAATATTGAAGTCACTGGCTGAGTCTTTCTATAGTTAACTCTTTCTTATACAGAACAGACATTTTCCATATATTTGCATGGCTTACCACGTGTTTACATGTTTCCTTACCCAGACAGATTTTCTCACTGATTGAATCTGAGAAAACCTATGGAGAATGAGAAAAAATATGGAGAAAAAAATGTGTGCAACATATTTCTCTCTATGCATGTTTTCATCCCAGCTGCTCTTGTAATAGAGATGTCTGAGAGCATTTTGGACATGATGAACTGTGACCTTCAGTGAACAATTGCTCATCCCCAATACACAGAGCTAAACTTTCTCAGACTAAGGATTGTCCTCACCCTCCCTCCAATGTGCAAGTTCCCTTTATGTGGATCTCCATGCCAGAAAAAACCAAGATCCAGGTCTGAACACCCAAATATCTTGGACAAAAACCTAATTCCAGAGCCCCTGTAGCTGCCCTTTATGACTGTACAGAGAAGTGGTTGTAAAGCTGAAACCTGTTTGTAAACAATTTGTTGAATCAGAAGCTAATTATCTGGTGTCTGCGCAGTTTTTCCTTTCTTTTCTGTTTTGGGAGTTCTTGCACATGGGAAGATTTGTATTGTTGATGGAGAGTGATTTTTGAGCCCTTGGCCAACATGCATTTAGCCAAGAAATAAGATTTTGTTTTGCTGTTTAATTTTGAAACAAAGGTAATTTAGTGAAGTCAAGTAAGGTTATGTAGTCAGTAATCAGAAATCATGGCGTGTGCCCTGAATGACCAGGCAGAGGGACTAAGCAGTTAAGTTACGTATGCTGGGTAGACGTGGTAAGAACAGTTTGGGAAGCACCTGGTGCTCTGGTCCCTTGGGAAAAGCTATATTTGGCTCTATTAAATGAAAAGACAGATAAATCCCCACAATCTGCCTGGAGGAAATTTGTAAACAGAGGGGCTGGGAAAAAAACTCTATTGAAGAGTTGTTCACCAGTTCTAATGATTTAATGAATACGGTATGGATACTTCAGCAGTGGAGTGGATGATGGGATATGTGTTGGAGAGGGCTGGATTGAATCCAGACCTCTAGGATGATTTTCTGTGACAGTTTGGTTAATTATAAGAACCACATGAAAAAAAAAGGCACATAAAATTCATCCTGTTCTGTTTTAAAACTTTCCCCAGAGCATAAGTCCTTCTTTAAAGGTTACCCTCTGATATGTAACACATCCCGTGTTGTTTTACTAAGCTATGACTCTGTAATAAGTGTTTGAAATTTACAGCTTCAGTTAGTCATAGACTTGAGAAGTGTTTATTTTTTCTCAGTTGTTCTTGCTATGTAATGAATGTAACTCACTGAACACTCTAACTCTAGCCCTGGACTCTGGCAGCCACCTTCTTTCCAAGAAAGAGCACATTGGCTGCAGCACACTGGTAATACGAATGAGGTCCTTCTGCCTATTACAGAGTAATAATTTGCAGATTGAGAAGGAGACTAGAACCAAAGTCACACAAGGTCATTTCTGGCTGAACTGAAAATAAAGCCCATGTTTTAAAGGCAACTTAGGAAAATTACAGCCACTTATCCATATTGGTTTACAGAAAGAGTCTGTCTGCCTATTTGGATGTGGTCGTTGCAGAATGGGGGGCTCCTTTTCCATAAGTAACTCATTTGTTTCGGTGAGTTAAAATTCCCTATTTGGATAAAGTCTGTGACTGCTGGCAGTGATTGTGATTAGTACCATGTTGCAAACAGCTTGGGGTTTCTTGCAGACACAATGGGAGCTGCTTCCAAGAAGGATCCTGGATCTTCTTCAGGAGACTTTAGAAGCATATGTTTGTCTTTTGAGAAAAACTGAGTGTGCTTTATGGGAAAAGGAAACACCACCATTAATACAAGATGTATGTTCTGTGAATGACTAATACATCAACTAGATTCCAATTAAAACTATGCTTCTGTTCATCAAGACTGATTAGTAAGTGTTTAATGCTAAGTATTTGATTTATTTATTATTTTCGTCATGTTCTTAATGATAGCTGCATAGCACTTCTGGGAAGATTTCTTTCAAAAACAGTCTTTGTAGCATTTTGCTGCGTAGAGAAGCTCAAGCTCTGTGCCTTGGCTTCCTGTTGCCCCTAGTGAGTACCTGCTCTGAGTATGGTGGTCACAGGGTGAGTTCCCTCACTCGCCACCTCAGGCAAGCAGTGATTGCCCCTAGGTTTTTGTAGTTGCCCTGAGCAGGCTGGCAAAAGGTTGCCCCATGCTGTGGGTGGCTGTGGATACCCAGCAGCACTGCCTACAGACAGCACAGCTCCTACTCTAATACACATTTCTCAGTTTCTGGTATCTTTGCCAGCATTTTGCTGTTTGACCTGAAGCTCTTTTGCTGGTGACTGCTTCAGACCAATGTGTGTATTTTTCTTATTTTAATAAAAGTATTATGGAGTTGATTTTATTTTTTTTTTAGATAGTTCTTCCTCTGTTCAAGGTCACTGGTTCATTTTTACTCATGTTGGCTGGGAGGTATTTTATTCTCCTTTTCATTGTTTTTCTTTTGATATTCTCAGTCTGGGCTGGATTTTCTCTTTTCTATCTGTCCCCCCACAGCATTACCTTATGGGCTGCTTCTGCAGCTCCTGAAATGTCACGGGGCTGTCAAACAGTGTGTAGGGCTAAGGGAGGAGTATTTGAATTCCTGTCTGTCTGAATTGCCCTCATGAGGAGAAGCTGGGCTCAGGGGCTTTGTTTCTAATGTATCTGCTGCTCACATGTCCCATGAATGAACATTGCTCAAAGGTGACCAAATACCCTAGTCCTCAGCTGTAGCAAACAGAATTGGTGTGGACAAGGCTCCTGAGAGTGTTTTCAGCCTTTGCTGTAGACAGGATCAAACTTGGCATTCTATGTCTAGCAATGCTTTCAAAGGAGTAAGGATGGAAATACATCCTGCCTTTTTTCACTGCAAAACACTGCGGGAGGGCTGCTCTGGACCTGCTGAGGTAGTTGTCACTGTTCTTGTTGTGATGACCCAGGAGACACCAGCTAACTGCTGAGCTTTCACAAAGCCCCATGCAAGGTGAGTCCTCTCCACAGACACCATTTGATATCTCCCTGAACTGGCACCACGCAGGTTTACATTAAGGATAAAGCAAACCTTACATAGCTTCAGTGAAGGTCTTTTAGAAGTGCACTGAGAGGGCTGTGAGCATGGGCCTCTGAAAATACAGTGGAGGCTTCATGAAATTAATGTGTGTCCAGAACCTTTGCTCTGTACAGCCTCCAGATCTCCTCTGCCTTTGTAATGATGTCAGGCACAAAAAATGGGCATTTTCACTGCAGTGGCTCCACTATATTTCCTATAAGAGGCTTGAAACTTCCTGTTTAGCGTTTGGCAGCAGCCTCAACTGATAACTACTGGCTACACAGGCTATGACACACCTGGACTTGGGTCATGGGATCTATCAGGAATTCAGGACTCAGGGAATATTCTCACAGGCTATATTTCAGTGTAAATTATTTCCCTCTGAAAATATTCTTTTTTCAGGGCTTTACTGGAACATAAAATGTGGCCTTTAGGAGGTGGAGGCTGCTTCAGGCTTGGATTAAGATATAATCCAATTGGATTAAAATATAATGATTTCCTGTTCTCCCCAAATCACTTGGTAGCCACTTGGGGGTGCTGCAGAGAGGATGCACTCCCTTTGCCCAGGAGCTGAATAGGATTTCTCTTCATTCAGCAGAATGGAAAAGAAAAACAGAGAATAATGCATTAGGGACTTATATGCTGTTGTGCAAACAATTTCTTGGCATCAGAGCAAAGCCAAGCAAGCCCACCAGTGCTCATTCACAACTGGCCAGCAGCAGAAGGGTCAGGTTCATTACCTGGGGGATTCTGCTCAAGCACAGGCTCCAGTCTGGTGGGAAATGTCAAGAAAGAGTGAAGGCAACATAATCATCTCTGACTATAAAAGTTACAGTCCGTTAGAGGAGGGAACTCATAACATCCTGCAATGAGTGAATTGAGACTGGGGCTGAAGGACAGAGGAAATCAGGGGTGGAGGATTTTCTGGCTTTTGAGGTTTTATGAACCTTGCAAACTCTTTTATGGGTTCACAAAGCTAGTTGAGTCTGTGAATAATTTTTTTTTTTGTAATTTAAATCCTTTTCTTTCCAGGGCCATCCAGATCAACAAAAAAAATAATGTCAAACAATGAATTAAATCTGTTCTGCAAAGACTAGAATATCCTACAGCTGAGCCACAGAGAAAAAACACACTGCCTTTATTCACTGAAGGGTGAATAAATGGCTGCTCATACTGGCTGTGATTTGTTTCTAGCCTCATCCTTATTTTCAGTAACTTTCACTCTTTTCTGTGGTTTTTTTTTTGGTTAGTTGGTTTTGGTGGTTTTTTTGTTTATTTGTGGGGTTTTGTGGGTTTTTGTTTGTTTGTTTGTTTTGTTTGTTTGGTTTTACTCTCGTTTCATAAGGAAACAAAGGCTATGAAATAAACCCATTTGTACGAGTGCCTTTCAATCTCACCCATCCAGTGGTTTCACTGGAGCAACTAATTTCATCCAAATTTACCAGAAAGACACAGTTCTCATGTTTTGTGAAAATAAGTGCCTGAAGAGGGGTGGAGAGGAGCAAGACCTTGTTGATGTTTTGAGCAAGGGGCAAAACTTCAGGGAGTTGAACTCATTAAGCATTATAAACTTAACCCTCACTGAAAAAAAAAAAAAAGGAGGGAGAGGGCTCAGGAGAAACCCTGCTGCAGCTTCAGGTGAAGCTTACAGCTACCATTAGACTGAAATCCTTATGAGGCTGCGTCGTTAAATCGTGGACCTCTCTGGGTTTCTGCTTTGCTGAATGTCTCTGTAAAGCAGAATGTAACCTATAACATCTGAGAACAAATCAAACTGACAATCCAAGCAGCAGTGAAACTAGATCAGTCTGTTTGTTATTCCATGGCTAGTCATGAGAGAAACGTGGAGCTTGTTTCACAAATTGAAACATCCCAAATTATCAGCAGGCCTGTGACCACTCTGCATTTTTGTTTTTTATGGGCAGTTACTGAAGCCAAACAGGACCAGACCAAGTCTGTTATGTCATCTCTGCTCGGCTGGAAATGTCTCTGTGGTCTGATTGTGCTCCTAGAAATATCAGACATGTTTTTGCATCGGAGGATGCTGGATTTGGAGGCAACATTTTGTGCATGGGTCTACTGCTTGTGGGTTGAACTCCCTTTGGAGTCCACTGCTCACTGTGGACTCTGAAAGACAGGTATATGTGAAAGGAACAGTGATGTGAGTGTTTTGGACTTAGCTCTGGATAATATTGTTTTCATGTTCAATTTTCCACACAATCCTTGCAAGTTCAATAGTACGTTTAGGAAGAAGGAGAAAAAAGTAAAATATGTAAATATTTTTAAAAGAGATGGAGAATGGCTCCCTTCTGGTCAACATAAGTCTCTTTCATGAACCGTCAGATATTCCAGGATAATGAGTGTTCGTTCAACCTCTAAAAAGCAGCTTTGCTTGCTGACCACGCAGTGCAGCAGCTGGACTAGGGCAGTAAGTGGTGTATTTTCCCCTGCTTATCTTCAAAGATCATCCTGAGTTTTTCATCCCTTAAACTCTTGTGTTCATGGCAAATACTCTTCTGGCCATATACCGATACTACTACGAGGTAAGTACTTTCATGACCAAAAACCAGGTGCCTAAATGTATGTTTAGTGAAAGTCATTTCAGAGATTTTCCACCCCAACTTTTCTGCATTGGGGTCCAGCATCTGTCCCGCTGGATTTAGGATTGCTTCCCATGTGCACTTATTAGGGAGAAATTATTGTCTTGCAAAATGCGTAGAGATGGCATGTATAGACTCTGCCCTCCTGTATCCTGCTATAAAGTGGAGCATGCAGCCAGTCTCTGGGGATTCATAGCCAGGTATCTGACCAGCTTGTAAAAACCAACTTGGCTGTTTATGTAGCTTCAGCCTCCACTGTTGGAGGTGCCTGCCCAAGGCCATGGTGCTCTGCAGGGTCCTACCCAGAGAAGGGCCCTGCCTGTATTAATTCACAGCCTCAGTGGAAACATGCTTGGGAGAAAAAATGGGAATCCCTGTCTCTCTTTGTCCTTGAACCAGTTTCCTAGTACATGACTTGATGAAAAATTCAGTGGCCCAGGAAAGACTATGTTGCAGTGTCAAGGATGCTTTGTCTCATGGGTGTTAGGAATGAAGCCTTTTCCTTTTCAGAGTTGCTCTTTGTAGTGTTTTACACATAAAAAGTGTAAAGCCTACTGTTGAAGCATTTTATTTTACAAACCACAAGGCCTGACTTTGAGTGTCCCTGGTATCCTCCAACCATCATCCATCAGTTAGTGTGGGGCCAGGGGTGCTCTGTCCTGATGCCCTCAGAGTCATCTTTGTGTCACCCAGGGACAATGGTGCTCCAGGTTGTGATGTGTTGTGGCCAGATGGCTTTTGCCATTGGACAGAGGCTGAATCTTGCCCTGAAAACCATGTCAGGGAAAATAGCCTGCCTTTTGGTGTGAATTGATTCCTGAATAAGCCTCCCAGACCTTGCTTAGAGGGGAGTCTCCCATGGTGATTGGTTTCCTGTCTAAGTAAAGATGGAAGGTAGACAGTGTTGCAGGTATAGGTCATGACTGTGTGCTGTTCTAGACAAAACTGCAGAAATCAGCTGTCAACCTAGACCAGCAAGGGAGGGTTTTGCTGTTTTATTGCTCAGGCCATTTCGGGGGAGGGAGGAGTGAAGAAGCTGGACTTGATCCATCGCAGGCTACCTGCATTCTTTCTCCAGGGCGGGTCCTTCACAGTACAATTCCCTGATGCTCTCTTATCAGCAATGGGAAGGTGTTTTATTTCTAGGTTGCTCCTGGCTGCTCACCAAGCACCTCTGAGACAGGAATCGTCACTCATGCTAAATTAAAGAGTGCTTGAGTACCTAGAGGGGAAGGAAAAACAAACTGTAAGGAACTGAATCCAGAACACCTGACATTCAGAGGTGCCTGATTGACATCAGCCTTTTCCCCCTCCCCTAATCCAGTGCCACTCTTGCAGATGAAACCTGGGTTTCCAGAGCTGTCCAGAGGAGTTAGGAGTAGTTTCCACTGAGATGCCTAATGTCAGAATTCAGGATTTCTAGAATTTCCTCCAACTGTCACTAGATCTTTGTATGCTCTTGGGCACATCAGTTAACTTGCATTAAGTATCCTACTCCATTCAGTAATCCCCCTCACAGCTCAGTGATGCTGCAGGCTGTGGAGATGTGCAGTTATTCAAGCTTGGATGTGACAAATTGTGTAGGCCAGAGCAGGGTTATTCCTGCAGGCATCAAGGTATCTTCTGATATGGTAAGGCCATGGTTCCACACCCAACCTTCAAACCAAGGGGCTGTGCTAGCACAGTTGTGGTGCATAGGCTCTGCATTGCTTGCCATGTGAGGTCCCCAAAAATAACTGGGGTGAGATACTGGGGGGCTGTGGCTCACACCATTTGCAGCATGGCAGGGGCTGCCTTCTCTCAAGGACAATGGTTTGAAGCAGCCCTCAATATGCATATAATTCAGGGATTTTTTTTTTTGTGGGAATTGTAATCTACAGCTTCCGCTTTCCTTTGGGATGAGAACGTATGGATCTGGCAAGGAAGTGGACAGTTTGGCAGCTCAGCAAGCCTTGGCTGTGAATGGAAACAGATTGCATGTTCTGCATCAAGGTTTAGGCTGGGAAGGGATGGGGTCTGTCTGTGCACCAGTGGTCTGAAAGTATAGTGGGGCAGACAGGCAATAAGGTGTGGGATGCCTGAAGTACTGCAAGGACTTGGACTTCTTATGTACTGCCTGTTGTAACCCTACCAGAGCTTACATTTATCCTCTCATGGGGAGGGACTCTGAGCCGAGTTCCTTGAGCTGTTTTGTTCATGTCATTCTATGGAGCTGGTACCTGCCAGAGTCAGGTCTGTGTGTATCATGGAAGAAGCATTTTTCCAAGGAGAAAAAAGTTAAGTCTTTGGTGTGTTTTCCCACAATTTTGAATTTTAGGATAATTGGGAAAATGTAAATTTATAGCATTATGTCAACAATTATTAATATCGTTGCAGAAAACATAATTTTCTGCCAAAAAAAAATATTCTCTCAAAGGTATTTTACTTACCTATGTGTTTGTCAAACAATACCTGAACAACTGCCTGGGCTGAAGGAGAGGGAGAACTACATGTAGAGAAGGTATATGTGGATGGTCTGTGGAAAGAATTTATTAACAGTCCTGGTGAGGGAGCTGGATGGGTCCCTGCTGAATTCCCTGTTGTCACAGAGCCTCTGTTCAAAATTGTCATGCCTGCAGGTACTGTCTACCCCAAGCTTTAGAGGCATTTATTTAAATACTTTCAGCTTTGAATCGCTTGTCCTTAATAACCCCCAGCGAACTTCTTTGTTAAACCAGCCCTGACTTTGACCCACATCCTTGAACCACTCGAAACACCAGCTGACATCTGTCTGCAGCATGCAAGTAGCCTGGAAATGGGACACCCTCGTGGCTGTGGATGGCTTGTCTAGCTGCTTTTTCCTCCTGGAGGCACAAGACCTCTCTGCTGATGGTGTGGGCCCTGCAGTGTGATGGAGTTTTATGAACTTTGGCTATCAGGCTTTCTATATGTTTGTTGAGCAGCTTCGTGCTACAGGATGAAGTTCTGGGGACAAGAACTATCATCACAACAAACCCTCTCTGAATTCCCCCAGAAACATGCTCCATGTAAGCAGCATTGGGCTCTTGTTATGATTCAAGTCCACACTCAGCCCCGATCTGTTTTCAATTTGCTGATAATGATGTCGTTTATTTCTTGGTCCTGGTGCAATTGCAAATCAAGTTGGCTCCCTGCAATTGTATTGCTTTGTCTCTTCCTTCAGTGTTACACTCCTCTGAGCAGTGTTTTGGTCTCACTTGAAAACATTGGTTTGTAGTGAAAGAGGACCAGGAGGGATGATTTTTGTTTGTTTCATGACAGCTTCCCAATTCCCTGCTAATAAGTTTGATTTTGGTGTTTGCAACGTGCCAAGTCTGGATCCTGAACAGAGCCCAGGCAGCACTAGGATTGGAAGGCCTTTGGCAGGGGGATTGGAAAAGGTTGCTGGAACAATTAAGGCAAGAGCAAAGCAAAGGTAAGGGTCAGACAGATTTTGCTGCATGCATGCAGCAGTTAAATGAAATTGGGAATTGATATCCAGGGACTGGGGCTAGAGACAGCATTTGTACCCTTCCCCCCCCACAGCTGCAGCAGAAGAGTGCTGTGCTTTATCTTGTTACTGCTTGCAAGGGTTTGAGCCCCTCTGGAATTTGAGAGATACAGCAAATGTGTCCGCATTTCTGCCCCACAAAGGCTGGGAGCGAGGATGCATTTAGCAGTGGTATTGGGCCCACAGGACATGCCAGGGTAAAGGGAGAAACCAGCATCTTCTGCTACAGGAATGCCTGAGATACCCAAATATCCAAATGGTTTGTTGCTGGGCTGTGCAGCCTTAAGAAAGGAAATTGAGTTGTCTGATTGTCATCTGGCACAGAGTAAAAAGGTGGTGATTTTTCTCTAATAACAGCATGTGCTATATTTCCCCATTTTTACAGCATCTTGCAGCTCCTGCTGTCTCCAAGCTCAGACAATTTGCTGCTTGCTGCCATTCCTAAGCCTTTGCTAGCACTACTGCATCCAGCTCCTGCTCTTCTAGAGCAGAATCTTTGTTTCAGGTTGTTTTCCCCAAATTAATTTGCTTGGTTTTCCCCAGTTTGGGTCCTTGCTTGTTCTAGCATGCTCTGAGTGTGTTTTAAAATCTCTCTAAATCCACTGGTCTCTCCCCTACTATTGTTAACACCTTTAAATTAAATTTCATCTGTGAATTTATTTCCTATTTGCTTTCTTCCCCAAAGTACGTAGTATTTTTATGGTGACAGACTAAATATATAAAGGCAGATTCCAGGAGTGAGTCGAGACTAACGAACTTTGTAGAGTGCTTTGGAATACCTCCAGGGCTGGACAAGAAATCTGGATATCTAGTGATGGCTAATTGGCTAGAATACTCCAGGGGCAGGGGATGTTTTAGCATTTGAAGCCACTACAATTCCTGTCAGCTCATTCTTCCAGAACAGGACTGAATCCCAAAGGATTTTTCTGGAAAGAAATTTTAGCAAAGAACCCTATTATTGAACTAAAACACAGGCTGCAGAAATATAAATGTAACTTGGTAATAAAATATTGCAAAGAGATTTTCACTCCGCACATGGCACTGGGAGTCCAATGTCTCTGAGAAGCTTGGTATTCAGAGACAAACTATGGTCTTTTATGGAGGAAAAGTGTTCAAGGTAATTTGCATGTATGTTACGTATTTATCAGTTTTCATCTGCTAAACACATACTAATTTGATGTGTGCTCAGAAACAAAGGTGCAGGTAACCCCAGGATGAAATTTTGTCCCCTTTTAATGTCAGTTTAACCTCTCTAAAGCTGAAGATCAGCCACAGGTTCTGAGCTTTTCCTGGGGCTAATTAATATGAAAAAACATACATTCATTATAATCTTTTAGTACTGGAATGAGCTTACAGACATCTCCTTCATCATTCTGCTCTTAGGCAGGAGGATTATTTCTGGACAACGCTTATGGTTGTTTCCATGACTTCTTATAAAAAACCCTCCTTAGGTAACCTGCTGAAATATTTAACTATGCTGATAGTCAGAAAACTTTCTTAAAAACCCCTTTAAACCTGACTTGCCTGGAGTAAAACTGATTTTTCTTTTCTTCCTCTTAGTGAACATGGAGAGCAATTGATCATAATCTTCCTGACCTTTTAAATGTGAGAAGATTGCTATTACGTTTCTCCTCAGTCTTCTCTTTTGTAGACTAAACAAATCTACTTCCTTCATCTATCCTTCCTGGGCCCTATTTTCCATACCTCGATCCTTCCTATTGCTGTCCTTTGGACTTTTTCCAGTTCTCTACATCTCTCTTTAATTGTGGTGCTCCAAAATGAATACAGTATTCCAGAAGAGTGAAATCATTGCTCTTGTGTTATATACACATAACACTTTTGATAATACATCTTAGAAGGAAATTTGTCTTGTTTGCGGTGCCATCACACCACTGACACGTTGAGTTTCTGACTTGACCATTTCATGCTGTGCAGTTGCCTGTTCAGTCAGTGCACAGCTCATCATTCTCTCCTCTGTTTCCACACTTGAGTTTTCCTTGCAATGGTAATACTTTGTACTTAAACTTAGCAAATTTCATGTTCGTTAAGACTATCTCTCCAATTATTGAGGCCATTTTTCATTCTGATCCTGCCTTTCCAAGGTGTGGCAGCCTTTTTCAATTTGGGATCCTTTGCAGAGTTTAAAAGTGAGTTCTTTTGGCTAGTATTCAGAAAGTTAGGAGAGATATTCATTCAGGGGGGACTAGGATAATGGTTGAGATTTATAAAGAGGAGGAAAAGTTGTAGGGTTTTTTCCCAATCCACTTGTATGTGAGCATTCAAGCAGCTTCTGGTTGTGGTGTCCTTTCATTTTTCAATTATTAAAAATGCTGGGTTTTTTTAGCTGTGTGTTGCAGTTGTACACTAGAGACTACTTGTAAAAAATGCATGAGTACTCATATCTTAATGCTAATGCCTCATAGAGCTCTGCTCTCCTTTCTTTTCTAGTTTCATTTGTAGTAGAGACGTATTGACTTTTCAGGCCCAAAATGAGATCAGTTTTCCATATTATTTCTATTTAGGAAAAAGACTTATTTTTTCAGTTGAGAAGAAGTTACTGCAAAGGCATTCCCTCAACTGTAAGAGAAAAGACTTGTGGGCTGTGGTCTGCGATAAGAACTCCGTCTAGATCTGTCACTAAGTGAGTTTTGTTTCTTTAGTCCACTGAAAGTTCATAGGGAGTATCTGCATCAGGAAAAATCTAGTTCCCTAAAATTCCCCCTTCTGTGTGTTAACAGATATTTTCTTGTGCAGCCTCCTAATATCAATCCTCTTCTTACTCTCTCTTGATCCCATACTAATAATGCTTCTTCCTAGGCTGTGCATTTATACAGCAGATGATAATGGAGATCAAAAAAATGGTGGGTAAGTGGGAAGATACTTAATATTAACTGAAGGAAAGGGGATTTCCTTGTTCTCATCCTTATAAATTGCTTGTTGCAAGCAGAGTTTCTCCAGGAGGCTCTGCAAGCAACATGTGAGGCAGACTCCATTCCTGCAGCATATTTCCCTGGCAGCGTGCTGACAGATACTGCTCTGACCAGCAATTCTAGTAACATCCCTGTCTGTCCAGCTGTCAGAGGACTGCTTGAGTATTTTCAGAAAATCAGTTTTAATAGCCTCACCATTTCATCTGTGTAAGGTCGTTAGTCCCCAGGTAACTATTGAGACAGACTGTAATTACCTCCTGTCTGCTGCACTATAAATCCTTATTTTCACTCATGTCTGCACTGGAGCCAGTCTGCAACTTTCCCGTGATGTGGTGATCAGCTGTGGGGAACAGTCATCTCTCCAACACTTCTGAGAGAGGATGTCTTCTCTGAAAGCTACACCCTCCCACCTAGATTTTGTCTGCCTAGATATAGGAGTTGCTGGAAAAAGTCCTCTGACCAGTGTAGCGTGAGGAATAGAATAGTCCCTGGTGGCTTTACTATCTGTGGACCCAAAACTCATTGACCTGGATCATGAGGGTCTGTATTTAGGGACTACAAAGCCTCCTGAAGCAGGCAAGCCAGAGAGGGCAGAGCTGGGAACAGTTGCCCTCAGTTCTCCCCCTGTGCAAGTACAAACAAGGTGCCTCCTTCAAGTGATCTTGTGTCATGTATTTGGCTGGTGACCTTGGCTGGTTTTGCCTTCTCAAATGGCAGTGGTGTTTGGTTGTTTGCTGGACTTGGTTGATAAGTGGAGGGAAGGCAGTGCAGGATGGTGCTGCCCTTGTCACTCTTGTGTCTTGGCTCATGCACGTCTGAGAAAGCTCATGTTGCCCCAGTTGGCTCATCCTCCCTCTTCAAGGGCAGAGCAAAGCAGGCAACTCCCTTTCCCTGCCAAGGAACATCCATACTGGGATTTGTACGTGAGAAGCAATTGTTATTTGCCCTCCCTAATTGCTGCAAACCACATGCACTTGGAGGCACCTAGGGCTGGGGGAGCCTATTGTACAAGTCAAGATGAATTAGAAGGATGTCAGGATGATCTCTGTACATAATAAGGAGAAAGAAACAGGCTGGGAAACATTGGACAGATGAAAAAGGGAGCAATCAAGGAGAAAAGCTAATTCTGGGCAGGGATACTTGGCTTGGCTGTCTTCCCTGAGGTTTGTTCCATTAACATTTGGATATTCAGCAAAAGCTGTCTTTGCAGGGGTAAAGAGATAAGCAGAAATGTACTGATGTTTAGTTTAAAAGTAGCAGAGCTACAGGTTTCGAGTGCTTTCTGGCTGGCTTCCTTCTCCTCCCTCAATGAAATACTCTGGCTTTTCTGTAACAAAATATGTGAGTGAGCCTGGGACATGCCTGGGTTCCCTGTGCACATGTGGTTCTGCTCCCCTCTTCTGATTTCATCCAGATGTCTTTTTTATTATTATTGTTATTAAACTGTGCTGCTATTAATAACTTGGAAATAGGATTGCTCCTCTGAACAGCAACGGAATGCAAACCCGGAACTTCCTTTAGTTTTCATTTAATACTGGCTTCTTTCTTCAGCTATTTACCATCCCAGTACTAAAAGATGCATTCTCAAAAATAGGATGATATGATCCTTTCTTTTGCCCCTCTGAGCTTATACCTGAAGGTTGCTATACAGTAGCAGTTATACTGAGTGCTATGTATTGTTATGAAAAAGTCACTGAGAGCCAAGTCCTTGCAGGTGGGTTGGCTGGCTGGTGGGGCCAGGCATGTGAAATCAAGGTGATGATTTGGCTGAGCTGAGGTCAGAGTATTCACCATCTCACAAAAATGAATGTTGTCTTTAATTACCCATGGTTTGCAATGTGCATGCAGGAATTTGACTTCACTCAGCATGCAGACGTCCATTCCTGGTCCTCAGCACAAGCAGCACGTATGCTTACATGTTTCTTCTCAAATATCAGTTTCACCGATTGCAAAAGACTGCTGCTGAGTTTATACTGCAAGTTTCAGGGCATGTCTGGAGGGATGCCACCTCTTTGAAAGAGAGATTAGGTGCCCTGAGAAGTTTTGCTGTAGAAAGAATGCTGCTGGATTCACTGCCTTGCCAAGAAGCCTAGATGTGGCACCTTTGTCTGAAGTCATGAGGAGAGGGAGCCTGTAAATGGCAGTTTAGCTTTGTGGGTGAGACGGCTCCATGTCAGATCTGAGATAGGTCTGGTGTTTAGCATTGGCTACACTACCGTTTTCAAACTTTGGAGATATTTTTAGACACTTAAACTGGTGACCCTACCATTCAGTTGTATGGAGCATCTGCAATTCCCTTTGGTTATAGGTAGGTATGCTGAAGTTTGGAGGCCTATATGACAGTGATCATCTGCTGCAAATTGATATAGAGAAACCAAATATGAGCCAAGCCTCCAGGAATTGTATTGTGTGGTGCTATGAGAAGTGGACTTGATGATCCAGCAAGTCCTTTCCAGAATGCATTCCTTTGGTTTTGAAGCTGGAAACATGAACAGGGTGATTTCTGAGGATCTTATTAGCTTTGGCTTTAAATGGTAGCACATATCTCCTGAGAACCATTCATAACATGAAAAACTTTTCTTTTTTTCTTAATGGTAAAACCTAAACACTTTGCTCAACAGTGATTTAATGAGCAGAATATTCCCAATGTCAGGGTCTGATGCTAATAATAGACAGATGGTTGGCAGTTTGAAAATCAGTCAACACAAAATATTTGCTACATAAAATCCAAACCGTTTCAACTTGAAAAAAAATCAACTGCTTATTCCATGGTCAGATTGTAAATGAATTGGCAGTAAATACAACCTACTGACAAGATGTGTTTATACGGCATAAATCTTGAAAACACATATAGTGCATCTGATGTTAAGTGAATTATACATGTGGAAAAAAGGAGGTGGGAAGAGGGAGCCTGACAGAGGGTAGGAGCAATACAGTGATGGGAAACAGCAGAACCAACAAAAAGGGAGAAGTGAGGATGAAATTTATTGGCTTGTTTCTAAGAGACAGTTCTGCCAGATTCAGAATTAGGTAGTAGTTACACTTAGTGCTTTGCATTGTTTTAAAAAAAGTCACTAAGAGCAAAGTCCTTACAGCTGTGTTGATTGGCTGCTGGGATCAAGTGCACAATCTAATAGTGTTAGATATTCATTGATGGCCCTCCTGTTTCTTCATTGGAGCAACCAACTCAGCCAGACTGATAACAGTAATGTCTCAGAGCTTGAGTGTTGTGGGGAAGATGAGAAAGGTGTTTCTAAATTATGATGGTCACCCTTGGATTTGGATCATTTATATTCCAGTCCTTTGTCAGGGCTAGTTTTCAGTCATTAATGGAAATCCCAAACTCCTGGTTTCTCTCCACTGTTATTTCTAACCTCACAAGCTCTGAGATGTAAGAACTGCCAGCAGTCTATTACAAAGAATATTTATGCAGTAGAATCTTATTTGTCAGCACTTGATGAAGAAAAACTTTCCATTTCAAAAATAACAGCAATGATTAATCCTTAAGAGAAATAGGTTTCAAATGTAGTCAGTGAAAAAATTCAATGATTTTCTATTCTATATAAGATGGAAAGAATTTGAGCTTAGTAACATCACTGGAGATCAATAGCTGCAAAACAGTGACCTGCTATACCTGCTAAAGGTTCAATTTAAAGTTAATCTGTGTGAAGAAAGCATGAGATCGATTTACTGAGAACCTTTCAGAAGAATCACTGAAACTGAGTAACATAGTTCAAAAGAAGGTAGGCAGTCTCTGCCCTGGGAAGCAAAATAGTTACTTCTTAGTTTAAAATGAAAACCTCTGGTTTAACAAGGGAGCTATGATTTTTTTTCTGCTATAACCTAGTAATGCAGATCAAAAGCTAAGTTTGACTCAGCTTTGTGGTCTTAAATATAGTCCTTTCAGGTTAGGAAGGGAGTCTCTGCAGGCAATTACAAGCTGGTCATTCCAGCAACATCTGGTAGACACCACATGTAGTTTACAATATTGAGCAGATACGAAAGGAAGAGTTTGAAAACTTACATACTGCCTTGATCTATGTATCTATTTGCATCTATTCTTCGAGCCACAAATTTTTTGACCTCTAAATGCTAACCCTCTAACCTAACTCGTAACTTTTTTTCCTTAGTAATATATAGCATGAACTATTTGACGTAAACTACAAAAATAATCCCATTGGTAGAGGTCTTGCCATTTTCAACACAGGTTGTGCAGTAATGCAGTGCATCTATAAGGCTTCCTTGGGCTCATCTGGATTTCTGGAGTGGTAACACTGCACTGACCATGGCTGGGAACAGGCTTTTCCTAGCTGCTGTACCCTCACACATTTCCAGAATTTAGTCATACAGTCCGGAAGTAAAACATAAATTACAGCAGAGGCAGAGAGTAATTGACAGGTATGGGGGAAAGGGAGAAAGGACCTATTGTGTGAAAAGCAGACAGCTCTGCTGACCTGAAAATATATTATTCTGTGGAAGTGCAAACCAGAGTGCCTGCGGAATTTGTTCTCAATTCACCATGAAAATGGTGGGCTGAGGCGACCATCCATTAGATGTGGGTGGTCCTTAATGCATGTCATAATTTACACTTAAGGCATATACAATCCCTTGAAATTCCCTTCTTAGGAGGACCATAAAAACAGTGTTGCATATGGAGCTCACTGGAGGTTTCTGCAAAGCTCCCCCATTGTCAGACATAAACACATCCTATTATTCTAGCTTAGGTCAGAGTTCAATGACTCCCCAAAGCTTATTTCAGTTCTAAGCTGATCCCACTGCAGTCCGGGTGGGCAAAATAGAAGTGTTTCCAACACAGCTACTTTCCCCTGGCTGCGCTGCTCCACAATCGGAAGCAAACCTGACTCGTCAGGCTGCAGGTTAATGTACAGCTTATTGGTGAAATCACCCTTGCTCATCCTCAGCCTGTTTTCTGAAGGATTTTGTAAGCATTACTGAAGTTTCCTCTTCGCTTTATAGGAGATCCTAGGACTATCATTAGCCTCATCTTCAAGAACAGGAATCGGAAGTTAAAAGACTTCATGCAGGGAATCCTTGTTAGCACAAGAAATAGATCACAGATGTGCCTTTGCCTGTCTGCTGCAAAGGCAGAGCCTGGCCCCTCACTGTGGTGCTTGGCCCCCTGCTTGGCCCCAGATGTCAGTGCTGTGCTGGGCACTGCCCTTCTCCTGCACAGCCATTGCTGGAGTGCCTTGCTGCAGGACTGGGTGGACCTGTCCCCCTCCGGTGGGCATCCTCCCCGATCCCTGGCAGGGCAGCAGCAAGCAGTCAGGGGAATAGCCGTCTACTACGTCTGTACAACATGGCAGTTCCCTAGACTGAAGCTATCCCTTGCTCCCTGTATGCCAAAGCACTTTCCAAGGCCATTTGTTTCTTGCTTGTGAGTACGGGAGGCACACAGGGCTTGGAGAACACCCCAAAGTGATTCCTCCAAGAAAGACACCGCTGCCTTTGGGGACAGCAACCCAGTGGCTGTAAGTGCCCAGGACAGAGGTCATGGATTGCAAGTGATGAAGTCCTTCCTCTGCTGAAAAGACTGAGAAGGAGCTGCAGAAGGGTGTACACTTGGACCAGAGGCCTGGGCTGTATAAGCTGGGGAGAAAGCACTGCCTCCCACCCCGGGAACTTAATAGCAAAGGTTTTGCTTTGTAACTCATCTCAGCTGCCAGAAGGTAGTCCTGTTTCTTTGGACTACATGGCTCTCTGCTACAAGGGATGACTCCACAATAGCAGGTGAGAAACATTTTGGCCATAGCTGCAGTTCAGAGACTTCAAGAGCCAAATAAAGCATTGAAGGAAAAACAGAAAAAAAATATGACCTCAGAATGTAAACAGAATAAAAAGTGCTTCTTGTTAGCATCTTATAATGACTGGATTGGGTGCCTGGGGAGAAAAGCAAGATATTTGACCTAAAATTTCAATGTGTATCAGTATTTGTTTCTTCTTTTTTATTCTTCCGTCTCCCAGAATCAGGCAGTTTGCATCCTTAGACATGGGCTGCAAAAGACCAGAAAGGCAATTCAAATTGAGAGATGGGTGGCTGGACCTGGCCCTTAGTGGTATTTTATCTCTTACTGGAGAGAAAATAGCAGGGACAAGGAATGAACATGCACAGCCTCTTTCCCTCCCATGGCCTTCCCAGGGGAGCTTTCCCTGCTCAACTTGTGACCAACAGGCTGTTTCCCCCCTCTGAAATATTGCCCATTCCCTTCACCAGAAGTTTCCTGTGCTGACTGAAATATTAAAAAGGCCAAACGACACGGGGGAAGTTTGTTTATTTGTAGGGCTGTATATACATGTCTGCTTTAGGCCCATCCTGAAGAATAATTTCAGATATTTTGCTGGAAATCTGGGGCCAGGGGTGTTATGGCCCGGGTGAGAAGTGAGGGCTTGTGGTGATGCTTGTGACAGGAGTCAGGCTCAGCCAGTCAGCAGTGCCTCTGTAATACAAACAGGCATCAGTGGGGAAGAGAAACCATTTGGGAACTGGACTGAGCCCTCAGGAATCTGCAGCTGGAGGGGGCGAACAGGGCCCAGGCCCATGGCCACCACAGGGGTCAGTGGAGGAACACACAGAGGGCTGCTTCTTCCCTTGCCCATCCAGCCTTTAGCACTCGGTTGAACCTAGGGGTCTCCAGGGAGATTTGTCTTCCTTTTGAAGATCCCAGACCCAGCCTCCAGTAGAAACTCTTTAGGAGTCTCCTTGCAGGGGGAGGTTGTGCTGGGACCTCTGCTCCCCACCATGAGGGCCCTCAGCCATGGTTCCTAAGGAGGGAAAACAAGGCAGCTGGTTGCATCCTGGGGCCATTATTTTTAAAGGCAGAGCAGCAGCAATTAATGCTCAGTCTGGCAGCAGGGCCTCTCTCTGGAAGCCCAGCCAGCACAGGCTCCTGTGGGGCACCTCCTCACACTCTTCCCTTGCAATGAGGGGCAGTGGTTCCCCACAACACCCGCAGTGGCTGCCCAGGCGCCTCCGGTTAAGAAGTCTTTATCTAGATCTTGGGAAGCATCTGTGCTTCCTGCAACTGTGGGTTCTCAGTGTGGCTGGCAATGTTGGCCAACAAAACACCATGCCCACCACCAGCCTCACCAGGAGCAGGGACGTGGAGAAGGTTTGCATGTACTAAACATTGATTTGCCAAGCCGTTGGGAGCAGGGGTGGCTCAGGCAGCTGTGTTTATCTCTGTAAGCAGTTGGCACAGCAGGCTGCATCCATCCATTTCAAAGAACGGTTCTTCTCCAGATCCAGAGGAAAAACAGGTTTAAAGTGTTGCCTTTAAATAGACACATTAAATAAAAATGGTAGCAGCAGAAAACTGCTGTTTGCATCCAAATTGTGATGACTGAAGCATGAGACTTGGCAAAGATCAACATCCCTGTCATGCCAAGGCCTGCAGGGGCCCTAATAAACTTACAGCTGCTTTCCTCCTGAAGCTGTAGAGAGACCAGCTTGTGTGGGGTTTAGTATAGAACCAAACTGGAATGATGGGCTTGCTGTGTTTCATCCTATGAAGTCATGCTTCTGCTGCACCACTGTGTGGATACACACTGAGAAGAGAGGTTCACTGTGCTGCAGACTGTTCACTTGCCTCCTGAGTTTGGGGTCCCTTTGTCTATGTGCTGGCCAGACTTGGAAAGCTGAGGATATTGGTTTTGCATGTTCTTCATTAGTATTATTTCAATGTTCTTTTTTGCTGACAGTTTCTTCAGAAAATACTGTTTTATTAGAAAATACCGTGACCCTTCCCAAGTTTCTAGAGTTGGATGACATTTGAGTTTATGTGTGCTTTGCAATTAAAATCTTAAATGGTTCCTAAAAAGAAAAAGAAAAAAAACCTAATATTTGAGAGGGGGTAGATGTTTTAAAAAGAAAAATTAGCTGTTGCTTCTGAAAATTGATTTTCTGGCGAATGATTATATTACAGCCATTTTTCATTAAAAAATAATCTGCTGACCAGCTGCAGCACATTCATGTTTCAAGCAAAATGGAGAGACCTCCACGTGTCACAGTTTGGCTTGGACAGTCAGAAGGTGGGAGGGGAAACAGTAGCCCAGGGCTTTTCCCAAGCAGTGGTACAGGCAGAGCATGGAGTGGTAGGCAAATCCTGCTGGGCTGACTGCGTGTGTGGCCTCATACTGGGCATTTGCACCCACCTCTGGCATCCCAACACAACACTCCCTACCTCTGGAAGGCTGTAGGGACACAAAACCTGTAGGCTACAGATACAGGACAGAGGTGCCAATCTGTTCTGCCAGGCTGAAAACAGGATGTCTGTCCCTCCACAGGGGGATTGATCTGATTAAGAGGTTAAAGAGCATTAATCCTTGGAGATGGAAAGCATAAATGCAGCCCCTGAGCTCTCCAGTGACACTCTGGAAATCACCATGACCATGCACAAGCTTGAAATTCTGTTGCTTCCTGCAGATATATAATGGAATGTGGTATAGAGGTGATTTTTGAGGCACCATAGCACTAAAATAAATGCTGGCTGAAGTTGCAGAGGGCAGCGGCCCAGTTGTGAGAGCAGCTAAGAAATGTCTGACACCCAGATGATACCCAGGCACTAAAAAGAAGCTGCAATCCCTACAGTGTGCTGCCAGAGCTGAGCACTGCAGAATGTCCCATGATGTAGGCTGGAGGCTTGTCAGAGGCAGGGTCAGGGCTGCAGCAGTAGGGCTGGATAATTGGCAGCTTTCTCTTTCGTGAAGTTCTTGCTTTATGTTTGGTTTCTTTTTCTATAGCCTTTTTTTTCCTGTCTGTCTGAATGAAAGTGAGCATGTGTAGCTAAGGATCCCAAGTTAAAGGCTGCTCCTCTGAAAATCCCAGAGCTCAGTGGTTGCTTTGTCTGGTTTTTCCATACAGGATTTTTCCAATGGGATCTTAGTCTGCATTCTGAGCATCCTGATACTTTTGGGTTTGTGATAGAGCACCAAACTTACAAAAGAAAAAAAAATACTGACCACTGGAGTTTTCCTTATCACTTACAAACCAACAACCAGCTCTGCCTCTATATACTTGTGAGCTAACTTGTGTTTGCCCAGCATGTGTTGTAATTAATTGCTACAGACTACTGAGTTCACGAAGCCAATGACTGTGCACTATTAGAGAGGGGAGTGAGGAGGTCAGTTTGTAAACTTGCTCTTTGTTTGCTATCCTTTCTTAGAAATCAGAAGGGGATTTATATCTGTTGTGGTTTTGCACAGAAAGGAAATGGGTATGTGTGGCCTGTTCTAACTGTACAGGGGGTTGAGCCAGCCTTGCACTGGTGAACGTCTTCTAAACCTTGGCAAGCAGCAGGCATGAGAGTTGGAGTTCAGGGAGATGAACCTTGGGCTTGCAACTAACAACAAACTGTGCCAAGGCTTTATCCTCATGTTCTCATCCAGATGCAGCACTCACTGTCAGTGTGTGCAAAGTGCCAGGGGCTGATATTGAGAGAGCACTGCCTGTTGACAGCCTAGTACAGGAGGTACCAAGAAATTCCAGTGTTACAAGCGAGAGGTACAGTGGTAGTGGTACCAACATAACACCAAGGAGCTGTGCTGATGGGTTGCATTTTGCAAATGGGAAAATGTTCCACCACTTCTTTGTGACCTGCTTATCATACTGGTGAATCTATCAAAGGAGAGAAATACTGAAATATGAGTGTGATAAAAGATGGGAAGCCACGCTGATGCTATTCCCCACACTAACTTGCTTACCACAAATATTCCTGCAAGGAAAGCTCAGACCACAAAAATGCTCGTAGAAAGCTCAGAGCTTCCTATCAGCACTCCCAGGAGTTTGTATCATGGCCAGTTGTCCCTGTACCATTTGCTATGTTGAGAGCGAGTGGGCACAAGTAAATGGAGTTGAATCCAGCAACGTCACAGTAGGAATCAGTTTGCTTCCCATGTATCATTATGCTCCAGCAATCTTCTCAGTGTTGTCGGTGAAGTGTGCTGAGCAAATATATGCCCTCTGGCTATATTCAGCAGTTGAGTGTTGGCATTGGACTACCAGCATGAAATCAGGTGTTGACCTGTAGCCCACCTCCCACTATGGAGGCAGTCTGCCAGCAATTCTTACTGGGTTACATGAGGTATGGGCTTGGTGCCAGAAGTTCCCTGTTAGCTAGGACGTGCTCAGCAGATTTCCCAGCCAGGAACAAAAAGTCTTATGTCCTACCCAAACTTCATCTAGGAGGGGGTGATCTCCTAGTCTGTGCTGTTGTCAGGGTTAGCCAGCACTTTCCCATCAGTCTCACTGCATATCACCTGAACTGCTAGTCAGCAGCAGAGTTTGCTACCTGCTCCCTTGCTAGCACTTGGTGCATTTCAAATCAGGCCAAAGTCGTGAGGTGATGGTTTTGTCAGTCAGTCAGTATATCCAAAACTCGCTTGTGGTCACTGTGCCCTGTACCTTCATGTGTGGGAGGAAACAACACTTCATTCTAGGAGGTGGCAGTGTCCCAGAGGACTGTGGCTTCACTTGTTGTGAGGCAGTGGCTTTTTCTTCCTGTATCTGTATAGTATTGAGCACAGAAAGGGGCCAGGCCTGAGGTTGGTGTACCTATGTGCCATCATAGTAACAGTAAACACAGAAGCATGTGATATTTGTCAGGGAAAAGCACAATAATCTATTCTGATTTTTTTTTTATTTGGCTATATACATTGCTGGAAATTTTGTGAAAACCTAGCCAAAGGAGTTGTATAAACTGTCTTAAATGTAAACCAGATACTGTCAATTTAGGGCATTTGTAGTGGTGGTGTATACTGAGCCAGAAATGCTGAGCTGTGAGTCCAGGAGACAGCCAAAATGCAGCTAAAAGTCTTTTCTCTGCGTTTAATTTAGTACAAGTGTGACTGGATAGGTACCAAGCCGTGGTCCTGGTCACGGTCTGTGTAGGGAAACATTAGGAGAAAGTGACTGGAGATTTTTGATGAGAAATCACAGATCTTCGATCAAGCTTTATGATGAGGTAACAAAAGTGGGTGAGTTGGTACCTGGAAAACCTGCCCTCAGGGCTCATCTGTTATGTTTATCAAAGGATATGCCTGTGAAACTCTATGGAAATAGAGGGCAGTTCAATCTGCCCATGCCCAAGCAGACTGGAAACCACAGGAACAGAAATTGGGTGGCCTTATGCCTCAGCCAATAAGCCTCACTACGACCTTCAGCTTGGTACCTGTAAACCCCTGTAAACTCCTGAAGGCTGAAGCTGCAGAGATGTGCCATGCAAAGGGCTATTCTGCCTCCCTTGGGTTTTATATTTGTATTTAAATACTTGTGGATGGCTACTGTCAGAAACTGGGTTGGAGTGGTACTTTTGGGCCTGACTTATCCACCACTCTTTTTTTTTCTGGTTGGCTCAGCACATGTGGATGTGTAGGGGTTAAGCCTTTCACAAACAGAATTTGCAGATGTAGTTCAAGCAAGTTTTAAAGGTGACCAGTTCCAGCTTTACATGAGCCGCCAAGGGAGAGAACTGCATGCTTGAACACTTCTCTTGGAGATGTGGTCCAAGCAGAACCAGAGGACTGGAAGCCAGACAATTCAGCGTGGAAATAAGGTGCAGATTTTTTTACAGTGAAGAGAATTAACTACTGAAATAATTTACCAGAGGCTGTACTGGGTTCACTATCATATGTAGTTTTTTAAATCAAGACCAGGTGTCTCTTTAAAATATACCTTTCCCCAGCAGAAGGATGGGCTCACCCCTCCACAGGAGATGATGTTCTCCAGCCAGTGTGATGCCAAACACCAGGTTGCTTGACTGTAACATTTCCTTCTGGATTTAAAAACCTATGGATCCTGTGGACAACAAGAACTGTGTACTCCATAACATGAAACATCTCTTGCATCCACTAAAAGCATCTGGGAAAGT
The DNA here is from genome assembly GCF_001715985.3 of Manacus vitellinus. NCBI lineage: Eukaryota > Metazoa > Chordata > Aves > Passeriformes > Pipridae > Manacus > Manacus vitellinus. The sequence goes on along the minus strand of NW_021939122.1, from coordinate 7,256,759 downwards.
CTAGCAGATTTATGAAGAAAGTGGTCTGGAGTTGCCTCTTGCATTTTGCAGGAGAAAAAGGTTTCCCTGCATGTGAAAGACCAGAGGCTGGATAGTGGCTGGGCAGGGCTGCTGTATATTGGGGATCTGCCTGTTTACAGTTTAAAGGAAGAGCTGAGAAATACTGATGTATCCTGACTGCCTGGTGCTCCAAGGGTGCATAGGTTTGAGAGGGCTGATGGATTTTATGGGTGAGCTCCTGTACAGGCATTTGTGTCTGGAACTGCCATGCTACTGTAAGGTGATGGAATAGGGAAACATGCTCCTTCTTCCCTGCAGGTCAAGTCTGCAATAAGTATGTGTGAGAGTGTGGGTGCAGGAAAAACAAGAGAAGAGGAAATGCAGCTCAGAGGTGCACTGATAGCACTGAGTTTAGATGTAATGTTCCACTTTCATCAGTGGCATCAAAACCAGCTTGAGAGGCAGGCATTCAGGAGTGAATGTGTAGCTGTGTTTCTCTTAGACTAGACAGTAGCTTGGCTGCTGCAGGAACTTTATTAAAGTCAGGCTCACTAAGTGGAGCTGTTTCGGAGAGAAAATAAAGAAAAACAACGAAGGAAAAAAGAATCCATCCTCACCAGAAACTGACTTTTCAGAGCAATCTCATATAAGCTGCAAAATCCACGTAGTCAGTAGTCCTGGTTCCAGCTGCCCTGACGCTTGGAGAGGTGACAGTGTGCAAACTGAGCTGTGAACGAGGTGAGAGGTGTGGGGGCATAACACGTCCTGCACTTGCCAGGCACTGGAAAATCCCTTTCCACTGCATACTGTGCAGTCAGCAGGGTAGCCATGGTGCTCTTGTGTTTCTACAAATTGTGCATCTCTTTCAAAGCTGATTGTTTATCCCTTGGCTGACTGAGGACATCCACATAATCCAGGACAAATAATTTTGATTCAGTGAGCACTTAACTCACTTAACTACCTCTCCCAGTCACGGCCATCACATTGGCAGTCTTTGTTGACAGATAATGCTTCATTTGGCAGACAAATTCCTGACATTTACAGCTTCTGCCTCGGTTCCATTAGAAACAGCCTGCATGGCAACACAATCCGGCCCCACTGGGTTCCTGGCTCAGCTCATTATCATTAGCTCTTTTAAAGGCACCCTCTAAAAATCTCTGTGCTTCCCCTCACAGCACCTCACAGTGTCAATGCTGTAGCTTGTTTACAGATGGGGAAAACAAGTCACAGCAAAACATAGGCTGGTTCTGGGAAGCTTCTTCACGGTCATCACTCATACTGAGTAGGTGTCTGCAAGCTCTGAACCTGGGGTTATGTGTGAAGACACGTCGTCCCTACACATTCCAGCACACTGCCCCTATGCATGAAGCAAAAGAAGTGCTTTACCACCTTGCTTGAGCTGGCTCAGGGCCAGGGGGCAGAGAACTGCTGAGTACCTGCAAATCATGCCCTGGGAACACTGTGGTTACCCCTCTTCCAGTGGGCAGTGAATGTGTGCTGCTCACTATGGCTGGTAGTTGATGCCTCTTCAGAACTCCAGCACTTCTCCACTCCTCTCAGGGATGCATTGCCAGGCTCAGACATGCAGCCTCCAGTGTGCAATTCATAGGTGCTCATACACTGGCCCAACTCTGCTTTCAGTCTGCTGCCCCAAGAACCGTGGAAACCAAGATACACGGGCTCTGACATTGATGCTTCTGACTTATTTGCTTAATTGCATTCCCCAGCTCTGGATTACTCTTAAGTCTTAGAGAACAGAATCAGATTTCACAAGATGTGAAACACTGCCTACAAATGTAGGTGGGCTCCTAATGTGATCTTCAAATACTTCTAAAGTGGCAAGCCAACTAATTACCCCACAAAATCTACTTAGTTTTTCTGCCTCTGTGGGAAGGGGCCAGTATCAAAGGAACCAGACAGTTCAACATTTGCATGAAATTATGAGCAGCAGGTAAGAGCGGATTTTCTTCCTGTCCTCACCTGTGTATGTTATAGCCAAGGCTATTGCACTGTTATACCATACTTGCTTTTAGATGCCTTTATTCAGCACCTTGGTCTGATCAGCACCTGTTGAAATCATGAGTACAAAGAAAAATGTGCATCCTAAGAACACCTTCAGGCTCTGACTCCAGACCAACAGACCCCTTTAACCCTCATTGTTTTGCTTTCCTTTTGTGCCATTAAAATGCTTGCTTCAGGTTTAAAACCCAGATTAAATAAGCAGTCTCTGTGTTTTCCGATGGCTGCTTTTGAGCTGTTCTGAAAAGCTAAGAAGAGCACACCAGAAGCAGCTTTTTTTTTTTTCTCCATGTTTGATCCTTGCCTGTGATCACCTGACACAGATCAGAGTAGAGCTTTTCCTCTGCTGCACAAGTTCATCCTCTTCTTTGCTACTCATGTCTTTCCTGGCTAAAGTGCTCTTTTGGAAGGTAGCAGACCAGAAGGAGTGCCCATGTGAAAATGATAAGGGGTCGGGAGTCCCATATTCCTTGCCTGCCTTTTCTTCTTGTACCAGCTATGTCCAGAAACATAGCTGACAACAAAGAAAAATTTTCTCAGTTCAAAACTGAAACCTTTTCAAACCAAAAATCCCTACTTTAGCTAGAAATTATTCAAATAATAAAAAAAACCCCTCCACCTGGTACAGATTTATATTTTTTCAATTAAAAATTGTCACCTGAATGGAGTCTTTCACCAGCAGGGAACCTTCCATCTCTACTACATTTGCCATTCCAGCATCTGGCCATGTCTAACTCTGCCCTGATATTTGGAGGTGTTTGTTGTTTGCTTAGGCATCTTCAGAGGAGAGATTTATGTGCCCATATCCTAATGTACACTTGGTGGCCAGGGGCCTATGTTGTGTTGTAGGACTGGGATGCTTTCCTGGTTGTCCCCAGGGTGAGCACTGGCCCCTAACACACCCATCTGGTGAGCCTTCTTTTTCTCCTCCTGAGGCTTTGATATTCGCATGTTGGTGTTTTTATTATTCCTGGGATCTTTCCAGCCCTCTACATGTCATCTGGCAGAACAGTCCCTGCACATTCCTGCATTTATACTTTCTCCTCCATTTTCATCCTGACCCTCTGTGTGTCAAAAAGTTTTCTACAGAAGAAATAAAACCTGTGTGCCCTGAAAACTGCAAAGTCACAGACTAATCAGGGAACACTGCAGCATGGTGATGAATATCCCTGCACACCATTTTCTGCTGCAAATAGGCCAAATCCAATTGACTTCAGAATGCTTTTTTTGCTATGACTTTTCTCAAGAGTAGGACTAATAACATTTTTACATGGCAGATGGGTTATAGTGCTTTCATTCCATTTACATGGCTGGGAACACGACCCATCTTACTTTTCATAGCTGCCATCTGTTGGTCAAATTCATTCCAGTGCAATCAACCAAGTCATGGTTTTGCTTTATTAATTGTTTGGTTTTGTTGTTTGTTTTTTTTTTTTTTCATTTGTTTTATTCTGGTTTTAATTATTATTGTCTCTGGGAATGTAATTCTGGGCTTTTGGATCAGTGAGTAGAACAAACGTTTTTCCCAGTCTTACAGTGGCTGCTTGAAAGGGCTTACTGATAGTAGAAAATATTCTCTCTTTCTGCTTGCTTGCAAGTTTTTCAAAAAAATAAAGCAACCAAAACCAAACCTTTGAACAGGTGAGCACTCAGTCAAAGTGTTGGAATGATCGATTTGAAGCCTTCTCACAATGCTTTGTCCAGGTCAACAGAGGACAATAATTAAAAGATCCGTATCAACATGGCTCAGGTTTCAGGCAAATTAAGAGCTGAAGAATGCCAGGAACCTCTTTTTCTTGAAAAAGAGAAAGGTCACATATTATTCCCTAAACTAAAGCTTCTTTCACAAATTCTGCTACACTAAGATCATATCCAGTCCATTTTTACTAAGTAATGATTTGCTTTGTTTATTTTCGTGGACAGTCCTTGTTTCTGCCTTGTAATTACGCTTTCATAGAATCATGGAATCATTAAGGTTGGAAAATACCCCTGAGATCATCAAGTGGGGTGAGCACAGTCTGTTAACAGGGGGTCCTCTGGGACGATGGCACCAAGGTGATTCAAGTCCCCATAGCAACTCTGTGGACTTCTGCAGAAGAGCAAATGACACTGTGAAAAGAAGAGTTTAAGTGTCTATGGTGGCAAAAATGTAGGAGTGATTCTACCACAGGCAGTGGAGTTATTCAGATACAGGCAAGAAGCAAATCATGCCCTCTCTTTTCTCAATCTGGGCAACAAGAATGTGCTTTCTGTCCCATGTTGCACAGAAGAACAAGATGGGGAGAACTGGTATTTGTTTTGAAAGCACTGGAAATCAGAGACTTTCAAAGCATTTGCAGGGAAAATGCTATAATTTAAGAAAATTGTAGGAAAGTTTTGGTCAACATAGCTGTTCAATTACCTATAGAAAATGGAATGTACAATGTAGAGAAAATGGTTACAAGAGAAAAAACCCCTTCTTAAAAGAAGCTGAAGATAGTGTCACTCTGTTGGTTTCAGTGATCTTATTTTTAACTTCTGCTGAGAAATTTAGGCTATATCTGTATATTTTTACAAAGTCCCTAGGGATCTGCTGCAAATTTCTGGTACTTTGGGGGAGGGAATGTGATTTTTTGGGGTTTTTTTTAGCTCAAAACTGGTCATATACTGATTATTAGTTTTTAGCTGCATTTATATTTCTATCAAAGTTCCGATAATCACTATAATAAGGCCTGTGTTTATTTTGCCAGAAAACCTTTTCTTTTAGTTATAAAAAAAACCCCATGTGTTTTGAAAAAAAAGTGTTTGCCTCTGACCAAAAAAAAAAACCCCAAACCCAAAAAAAGCCCACAAACAAACAAAAAAACCCCCAAAGCAAAAACAAACCTGCTTGCTTAAAAGTGTTTGACTTTTTTCAGAGCAGGTTGAGAAAAAGAAAATTGAATTTAAAATATGTGGCCAACTGAGAATAAAGGTAACAACCTCCTAGAGTGGATACAAACCGTAGAGAGTGGTGATGGTGGTGCTTTTTCTGTGTAAGTACAAATGACTTCTGAGATTTCCTATCTTTAGGATCTTTATTAAGGTAGACCAACTCTTCAATAGGAACCTGCCCCAAATAACAAAGCACTACTCTTCCACCTTAAAGTAGATGTTCAGTGAAGTGAAGCTGAATTTCACACAGCCAGGTAAAGACCAATGGAGAGCTCACACTGCAGAAACAGGGGTCAGATTAAACAGGGCTCTGTTTCACATTTCACGTAGCTTCTCTGTCTGTAGCTTGGCAGAGGTGGGCACCAGAGGAAAGGGGAGGAGACAAAATGGTGAAAGGGGTGATGACAGACAGACAACACCCATACATTCCTCTTCAGATGCATTTTCACATCTGTTTGGCATTTCAAGGGTTGCTTTCCTATGAGCATCACTCAGAGACGTCCAGGAAAGGTGAGATCCTGCACTTGAAAGGCCAGGAAGAGTTTACCAGGAAGGTACACTGGACACGTGTGGTAAGGTGTGGCTGTATAAATTAAAAGGCTGAATGATCCTGCAAATAAATATGGACTATTCAGCCTCTATACCAAAATCGATGAGGTCTCTGGGTTTTCCTTTTTCTCCCAGGGGGAAAGTATTTTTCCAGTGGTCTGAACTGCTGAACCAAAATTCTGCAGACCTGTAAGTGGATGTATTTTGTTACTCCCAAGATCATACTATTTTCAAGATCTGGATCATCTATAGCTTTTGGATCCTTTACCCAGGGAGGCAGCCCAGCAAAACCCAGGTCAGCTCTGGTTAGGGCATTAGAGGACATAATGACAGCCTCATCTAGCAAGGAGGAAACCTTGGCTTTGGCTCCTCTGCTGATGCAGTAGAGCAGGATCTTCTACTGCATTGACTTGTATTAAAAAGAAGCCAGTTGCTCAGCCTCAGAGAGCATCTTTAAGCTTTCTGATCAATTAAATGGCTTATTGCTTTTGGAAACAGATTTAATCTATTCAACTCTCAGTAAGTAGGTGGGAGGCCACTATGGAAAGCCCAACAACTCCTGACAGTTTCCTTGCAAAATCTCCTATGAAGTGTCATGAACAATATTTCTTCCATATCAAAAATGCTGAGTGTGAGTTTGGTCCACTGCAAAAAGAAAAAGCCATCCATCTGGAACTCCATATAAGGTTTTTTACCTATTAATGGATTTTTCTGTTGTTGCTTCATTAACTCTTGAAAAATACTGCCTGGTGGGAGATTAAGGGAAGCAGCAAAAGTCTGTAATTTTCCCCCTGATATTTAACACATAGGCAGGACTACCTTTGCATTTTTGTTCAGGATAGGATAGGAGCCATTTAGGATAAAGGAATTCAAGACTGCTGTGTACCAGACTCGGGCCATATTTGGGTAACTTTTCTCATGAGAATCAAGTACAAATTTCAGACTGAATCTTCAAGCACGCTGTGGCATGGATCCAGTCTATCTAAAAGATTGCCTGTAGCTCTGGAATGAAGATAGTGATGGAAAATGCTTTCCCAAACCACACTGAGACTTTGTGGTTCTCAAATAAAACTCCTTTTTCTTGTGATGCATTCTCAAGGATGGATATCTGCTCATGCAGTAGGGCTTCAAACACTGCAGTATTACTTCTGGACACCACTGAGCTTTAAGAAGTCACTGGATTCTGACAGGTGACATCTAGGGGGATTTTTACCAAGAAGCCTGGAGTTCTCAGTCAGTTGATGAATAACATAAACTTTGGGCTCAGAAAATAACAGGAATTAAAGGTGATCAGGGATTTACAGTCTACATTCCTAAAACTCTAGAGGGCAAGGTATTAGGTGGAGGCTAGAACCATTTGTTTTAGTTATATTAAATGGAAACTCTAGACACTGTCTGATTCTGCCTGTTCCTGCTGCTAACACCACCTGGCAGAAAGGTTATATTATTATTATCTGCAGTTTACTTTTCTCCTTTTAAAAATTTTCAGCCTCCCAATCAGAAATGGGCACAATGCCATGGGCTCCAAAAGGCTAGGCTCAAATGAGGAAAACCAATCAGATATGGAAAGTGGTTGCAAACATTTTTCATCTGGCTATGTGGGCAATCCTTGGGAATGCCAAAAGGATCCAGATGAAAACAGTATTTATAAAAATGCATGTCAAGCAGTATTTTTTACAAAGATACAGAGCAGCTGTACTCATGAATCTGTAGTTCAGGTAAAAGGTAACTCACCCACTCCCCCAGCCCAGCTGGCAGCTAACCAGGACCACGGGAAGGACCACTGCCTCAGCAGTGGGCACCAGGACTCTGCCACCAGGTCTTCCCCAGTGCACTGCAGACTCTGTGCTCGCTCCATTTCTTTCTGGTATAGTTTGGGCAGTTGATTGTTGCGTGGGGTTTTCCCAGGTACGTGGCAGTTCCAGCCAGTGAGAATGGCAAGAGTTCAGTAGGGCTGCATCTGGGTTTGTATGAAGTAGGTGAGAGCTTAAGGAGCAAAGAGCTACTCTGAAAAATTTGGGGGGGGCTCAGAGCCCCATGAGTTCCTTACACTTCTGTCTCAGGACTGCCTCTTTGCTGCGTCTGCAAAATATGCCATCCCCAAAATTACAGATGAAACGAGAATTTAATTTTCCCCATATTATTGAAAAGCCTCCAGACAGTTCTGATGTTCAGAAAAGATCTTTGCAGGTGTACGATTCTCTTCATTTACAGCAGTACAGAGTAAAAATCTTTTTCTAGGAGCCTTTATGCTCCCTTTTGGAGGCAGGAAGAGTGAATGCCTGGTTGGCAATTCATGCAGAGGATCACTACAATGCTTCCAGGCCCTGATGCTCTGTCTGCACAAGGGCTAGCCAAGCTGCTGACCTCCACTGCACTTGGAAAACCAGGGAAGCCAAATTTTTCTCCCTGGTTCTTCCTGTAGGGATATGACACTCACAACAGCTCTTCTAGCATGCTGCAGCACCAAACCCACTAGGAAGAATAAATTAATTCTTAAAAATAAACAGCCGGCCATAAAAGCATCCAGGAAAACCCTGGCCTCTGCTCTTCTGATAGCCTAGGGGTCTCGGTGACAAATCACCCTTGCTACCTACCCCCAGTGAATACTCCCTGCTTGTCAGGTTGGCTAATTGTTTTGGAGTGGATGCAATACATCTTCTGCCAGGAGGGGTTTGTGGGGCACATGATGCTGTAAAATGATCTTCTGTTTATCTAATCTCTTCTCTCACTGCTATCATTGTACATATACACAAACTCCCTTTATAGCTTCCCTCCAGCCACTGCTCTGGTTACAAGCTTAAACAAGTCCTTGATCATTTTAAAACTACAGGCTTATTTAAGGAAATGAATGCAACAGCACTAGGCTGTTGTGGTCTCCTAGCAGGTAAGGTGTTATGCTGTCCCTACTCAGCCTGCTTTTCAAGGTAAAGATCTTTGCAGAAACTTCTCTCCACCAGACAGCTACTCAGCTGGGACACAAGTCTGCTGTTCTTTGCTCATTTCACATATGCAGAGACAACCCTAGTTTGATTCAACATATGGAAATAAGCCATAAAACCAGATTAACATAGCCAGTTCAGAAGAAGGTAAAAGAAGTATGTTCCTGAGGAGCTGGATCCTAATTTCTGCTGATGAGATGGCAATGCAGCTCACTGGAAGACACTCAGGCAAAGCTGAAGAAAGATGGGACATGAACACACCATCTGACACCCAATGCACATTTCTAAAGCAAGGGCTTGAGCCACAACACTGCAATAAAAGTGTGGCTTAGTGTGTAGGCCAGTATAGAACTGACCTTTTCTCTGTGTTGCTAGAGAGAAATGTGAAACCAAAGAAAGTTTTATGACAGCTGATAATCTCCCTATCACTTCTGCAGTGAGTGAGCAGGCAGGTGATTAAGTTTTAATTGAAAAATTGGAGGGAATGGGGGGAAAAATCAGAAAAAATAAACACTCAAGTCAGCAAGTCACATTAGCGACAGCAGCTAATGTTTCTAACATGAGCTTTAAATCCTTAAGCCTTCCTCCGAAGCAAACTATATTATGCATTGTTCGTAACGCTCTTAATTGGAAATATTTAGCTATCCAAATAGTAGAAGTACATTCAATTATTTGCTCAGAGCCTGGATCAATATCAATATTAATAGGTCATTTTAGGGGAGACACATTTAGATTTCATTTTAGAGATCACCTGCACAAAACAGCTTGAGATTGTAAGCTGGGTATCTCAGTTTCCTGAAATCAATCTCTGAAAACAAGAAGCTGGCTGAACACATCAGTGTTTGTGATGGTGGGGAAAATGCATCAGGACTTTCCTGGCAGAGAAAGCACTGCTTCAGCACTGAGGATCTGTCTGAAGCCACATAAAACCTTGTCTCAGGAGGGCTGGCACCTGCTGAAGTGATGGAATTTGCTCTCCCATGGTGTACAAATGGTGCAATGGTCTGCAGCCTCTGCTTCAGGCCATGGGCTGCAGCTATGTGCCCTTATCCCAGGCTGCAGTTGTGTCCTTTGCTTCTCCTGGCCCCTCACTGCACCTGCCCCATGTGTAACCCCAGGAACAGTGCCCAGAGCTTTCTGGGTGATAGGCAACTCTCTCAATGGCCTTGATCCACCACCTGGTTGAGTTTCCCCATGTACTGTATACAGCTATGGGGAGACTGTGAATAACATAGTGATGTACAAGAGGAGCAAGGCTCCCTTTAAAGCCTTAACAAGAATTGCTGGCACTGGTGGCAATAGGAAATTACATTTTCAGGGTAAAAGCAAAATTACACATTCAGGCATTTGAGTCCCTATGAGAAAGGAGTTGAGTCCATGGTGAAACATTTCCAATCCAATGAAGACACATTTGAAGAAAATCCAAACACAGTAACCAAGCAGCTCAATTTTTTTCTTTCTAAGAACCAGCCCAAATCCATCTCAAGCTGGAGACTGATTGCAGTTTGAGAGCAGCCTGTGTGAGATCCCAGCCCCTGTCCCACCATCAGGTGTTGGCAGCGCAAACCTCCCACCCATTGTCCCTGCACACATGGCTTCAGACCACAGAGAACAGTCCACTATGGAGAGAGTTTATTTCTCTGCATGGTTCATGTATGATGAGGGTGGTGAGGGCTGTGGCTAGGGACTGAGAAGAGAAAATACTGAGCTTGTAACAGGCTGTAGCCTCCAGATAGGCAGGAATTTAATAATATTTTTTAGTGCTTTTGCATTAGGTGACTCTTACATTATGGAATTACCAAGGAATTTAACAGGAAGACTTCTTTTGCACTAAAAGTATACATGAGAAAACCTTATCTTTTTACCTTTACATTACAAACTGTCGGTTCCAAATGGTCTTTTTTCTGACTCACTTATTCAGGATATATGGTGATTTTTTCCTACCATCCTGAGGAAAGGAACAGGAATGAAAATTATATTTCTATATTCATAAGGAATAGAATATGACAAATGCAATTTCAAGCCATTTCACCCTTTGCTGTGAACATTTTCACACTGTCCCTCTGGGTGCCCCAGATACAGATGGGGTTTGCATACTGTTGCTGCAGCTTCTTATCTTGGGCATTACCATTACCCAGGGTTAGGAGATGTATTTGCCATCACAGCAGTTGTAAAGAGGACAGAGACCAGCCTGGGCAGAGACTGGTCTGCAATTCTCTGCTGATAAATAAACATCTCTGTTTCCCTTTTGCAGTATGCAACTTGATGGAAAAGGTTTCAAAGAAAAGTTGAGCTGACATCAAAAAAAAAGACTCTCCAAGGCAAATAAGGAGAGATTTATTTTCTTATTCAGGTTTCTCAAAGCCCCCTTCTCTGTGCCCTTTCTGTACACAATGATTTTCACCGTTCAGGAATGCTTTCATTTAATGTCTGAAATAACTTTTTGTATCTCGTGGTATCTTTCTTTAACTGTAAAATAAACATTCTTTCCTTAACAGGTCTAAAGATGTGGGGTTTGGGGCAGCATGTAAATAATTGATCCAGAATATAATTTTTTTACTCACTGTACTACTAGACTTTGTTTTTCACTACGCTATTCTCTGTGTCCTGGTCTCCTCATAAAATTTGGTCAGTGTAATGCTGTAAGGATATAATTTTGCATTTAAGCCAAAGCAGTTACATCAACTCAGCCTTAGTGTCAAGTATGTGATGTCTTTTGTATTGGTACAACTTATTTCTCTTGCTGTGCAGGAACAGAAATGGCAGGATGTGTTCCCTTACTCTGGTATCAGGGCAGCTCTTGAGAACAAGATACTGGGCAAGAAGCACCACAGGGCAGATCTATTCTTTATCGAAACTTTATGACTTCTCCAAAGTCTGTTTTTTTACTGAGGAAAAAGAACAAACCATTCCAAGCCCTCTGGCACAAGCAGTTGCCCACTAGCATTACTGGGCAAGGCAGAACGTACCTCATGGCGCTGCTCATTTTTAATTTTCTTTCTTTAAACTCAATTAAAAAGATGCAACTACAATGATGCTGGGACTTAAGTGTATCAAGCTGCAGACACTGGTAGGCAGGGATGCCTGTCTAGGAGATGAATTCCTGCACAGTGATAATGGGTTATCGGGATTTCCTGCGTGGCTGTGTGAATCGGGGCCATCTGTCAGCAGCTTTCTGTGGTGACAGACCGATGCCGAAAAGACAGATGGAGGGAATCTGAAGTGAGAGACCTTCCCAGCTGTAGGGGAGGCAGAGCTGGATAGATTTACAGTCTGCCTCGTTCTCTTTAGGAGTGATGCTTTCCTGAAATGTTTTTTCTCTGTCCATGTGATATTTTGGCATTAGGTTGTTCCCCAGGTGCTGCATTAGCTGCTGGGAAAGAATAGTGCAGAGTCTCAGCTCAGGTGCATCCTGGGCAGCTGTATCTCGAAACCTGCCGAAAGGTGGAAGGATGTTTTACCCCAGCTCTAACTTTTGAAGCCTGAGAAGACAAATCAGGAGGGTGTAAAGGGAACTCACTGAATATCTGTAGCCAGACAAAGATTAAAGCTATAGCTTAAAAGTAGCTGCCTTATGCTCTGACAACAGCTTATCAAAATATTTACTGTATCTTCCTTGCCTTAATGTAGTTTTTGGTGTTTCTTTGGGTGACCCTACATAACTAATTTATTGCAATTTGAGTACGCCATTGTTGGTTTTGAACTCAAACGGGTTTAGTGGTGATTTATGTTTAAGAAATAGGAGCTGCCTAGTACTGGTGAGTTATCCTACAACAACAAACCATCCCAGGCAGGGCAGTCCTAAGAATAATGCTGTTTTGTGGCAGTAGAGATTAAATGTTCAGCCTTCCTAAGATTTCTAAGCTTTCTTTGTGGTACTTTGCTGAAGGTGAGGTGGTTTAAGGCTACAAGCAAGGCATGGATGCTGGAGAAAAGCAGTATCTTTCATTAGGCAAAAGTATTCACTAACTGAAGGCTTGTCTAGTTTCTCCAGCTGTCATTTAGTCTAATAAAAGTCCCCTTCCAAGACTTTGTTGAGGGCATTTTAAAATGGAGCTTACATTTAAAGAAACTGAAAAAATAGCGAGGTTGCAGTGGAAAGCTACATGCTCAAAAAAGAAATATCTGAGAGTTTGTGATTGCTTTGCAACACAGGAATTGGAGCTCAGGCTACTTAGCACATCAAGATAAATACAAGAGCCTTGCTCAGACTGGTAGTTGCTTCATGGGAAGAACTTACCCGGTTGTGAAAGGCTTTTTACTCTTGTGAAGTCACAGCAAGAACTACTGCTGGAGAACTAGAACTAAGAAATATGCTAGTGAACTAGAAATAATGGCACTTTTTTATGGTACCTTACTTTCTATGAGTTTTTCTCTACATTCAGCTTGCAGGCTCAATATGACAGTAACAAACTGAAAACATAGGACCTGTACATCACACTGATGTTTCCCTTCCTGTAAAGAGCAACTTCACAAATTAGTTGAAAGAGCATGGGATTATCTCCAAAGAGCCTGAAGTCCTGCAGTGTCTCTGAGGCTAAGGAGGACATAGAGACTCCTGACTCTTTGTTTGCAATCCTCCTCCAGAGGTAATGAAATACCATACAGCCAGGCATATACTATAAATAATGAATGACCTAAAGCACCAGTTGGAGACCACTAAACATTGGAGGGATTAAATGGCTAGTCTAGGATTTAAGAGACGTGCATCATAAGATCTGCTTTGTCCAAGGGAGTTGGTAGCTCTTCCCTTCCCTCACATTCATCTGTGAAGATAAATGCATTAAGGCTTGTAGGAAGCTCATGTGCTGCAAAGCAAAGGCCAGGTGCTTAAATACTAATCAAAGGATGTGGACATACAATAAACAGGCTGGCAGCTAATGAGACAGGCTTATAAGAGGATCCAAAACCTTTCCCCTACAACAGGCAGAGTACCATTTTTCTTACTGGCTGTTCAGAGAAAAATTGTCCAAGCAGCTTTGGTGCAGCCCCCCCAGCGTGCCAGTCTGCCCTGACACCTTCTCCTGCTTGTGTTGCCATGCATTCAGGCAGCTGTGCCAGCCTGGTAAGAACATGGGAATCCTGGGGACAAACAGCACAATACTGGCTGCTAATTGAACAGCATCAGCCCATAGCCTTGCACCCAGTTGGCAAAGCCCGATTTAAAACCAATTTGAAGCGAAGCAAGAACAAGAGTGCGCACTCACAGGTTTTTCCTCTCGTCTGATTTTTCCCTGCCTCTTGGTTTCCCTCATCCCCGGAAAATTTTGCCTTGAAAATAATCAAGGTCCTTTAGACCACACACATTAACAGCCTTGTAAAGACAGAGCAGTTTGCCACCCACACATGCTGAAGTAAGTAAGTTGTAACAAATGGTCGGTAGCCCACTTAGGGACCCCCTTTTCTTCTGGCTGTGAAGTTTGAAAAATTACATTGCCTGACCCACTTGACTTGCTGAGGACCAGAAATGCAATACACAACATGTCTGACTACAAGAGTGTAGGCAGGTCTCCCTGCCCAGGACAACCTTTTATCCTCCTTGGGAACGTGAGGTGAGTTCCCATTACTTGGAACATTTTGTCTGGGTGAGATGGTTGGCAAGAGATTTCCCCCAGGGAAGAAGACTTCTGCAAACCTTGGTTTGAAGAAGGCAGAAGCACCAAGGAGGAGGGTTAGGAATGGAGCTACTCTCAGTTCAGTCAGCAGCACGCACTCCCCAGACCCCCAAGCAGCTTATGCTGGTGGCTGCAGCTCAGCCCAAGGCTTAGTTCTCTCAGGCTGTTACTTCCAGCCTATTCAGGGAATAGGCTGATCCATACCCTGCCAAAATCAGCGGGGTCAGTAGCTGACACTCCTGCTCACAGGTGATGCCTCTAGTGAGGCTCCAGCACACGCAAAGGGAGCTAAGACATACGGGAGCTGATAAAACAAGCCACAAAAACTGGCTTCCCACTGGCCCTGTCCTGCTGCTGGGCTTCTGTTTAGGGGTGTCAGGTGCCTGCTAATTACAGCTAATGAGGAATTTAATTGCCCTTCACCAGAGGGCTAGCTTTGCAGGCTGCTGTGTGTCTGGGGGTGGGTGGTGGCCAGGGGTCTCCCTGCCCTGCTCAGCCCACACACATGGTGAAAAGGGGCAGGGGGCCTTTCCCTGCCCTCGGCACCAGGGGCTCTGTGGGGAGGGGTTGGCCCAGACCTACAGTCCCAAGCACATCCACGTGCTCTTCTGATCTGCTCTCCTCCATCTGGAGGTCTTTGGATGTGGTAATGCTTCCTGCTGGGACCTGCCTCCTCTGTTCAACCTGGGGACTTGTGAAGGCTTCCTGGCAAGGTATGTGCTTCTGGAGGGGGCTTGGGTTTGTGCAGTGGCTGTTTCTATGAGCTGTGTGGGGATGGCAGGAAGCAGGATCTTGGCGTTCTTAAGTGGTGAGGGGCTGGTGAGCCCCTGCTGACAGGCTGATTCCCTTGCTTTGCCACATGCTGGGTTTGCTTTGATCCAAATGGTCTACTTGGTCTGTGTTTTTGGGAGATGTAGCCAGGTAGGAAGAAAGTGCTTGGGCAGCATGTATAGGAGGGCAGGCATTGGCTTAGACACACTGTTTACAAGGTCATTATCCCTTTTAATGTAGCAGCCATGTCTCAAACCTATCTCTGCTATGAGTGTCTTTCCCACCCTGATTTCCCAGCACCATGTTCTGTCCCATGTACCTCCCCTGTTCTGTTATGTATATAACACAGATGTAGTTCCTCTCCTCTCACCTATTCTTCACGTAGGCTGTATACCTACCCTCAGAGTAATGAGTCCGTGCCTCATCTTACACAAAAGGTAGAAGCTATTTTCAGGTAAAATCCAGGTAGGCAAGGTGATGTATAGCATGTTGCATGTTTCAGAGAAGCATGTTACATGTAAGAAGAAGAAGACTGTCTTCTCTCCTAACCATTTAGTAAGTGAAAATTACTGTGTTCCAGTTTACCAGATCAGTCACCTTTTTCTTTGTAAAGACAAAAGCTTCCTCAAAGAGTATAAGTCCCGTACTAAAGTTGCCCTTCAACTGTTCACATTCAGTTCATGGCCTTTTCTTTCCTGAAGACAGCTGATGTCCAACCGTTACTGAATAGCGTAACGGGAAAGCAGGCATGTGTATGTGTGTGTGCTCAGTTGTGCAACTGTGAAATAGCTGTGCTGGCTGCAGAGCATGGCTGTGGGTTAGAGCTGGGTGTGATTTTACCCTCAGCAAACCCCACTGGCTCCAGCAAAGCATCCTTGTCTTTTTGATTTTCCGTCAATCAAATGTATTCTCAGAGACAGGTTGAAAACTGATGAGGTTTCAATTTCCTCTGACAGGATACGACCAAGAGCTTTTTAGCAGAGTTTTGGGTTTGTTTTGTTTGGTTGGGTTTTGTTGTTGTTGTTGTTTTGTTTGGGTTTTTTGTTTGGGTTTTTTGTTTTGCATGTGTGGTTGTTTTTTGTTTTGGGTTTGTTTTTTTTTTTTATTTGTTTGGTTTGGGTTTTGTGGTTTTTCTGAGTGCTAAGAAATTCTCTGAACCATCTAATCTAACTAGATGACTGAATTCTTAAAAAAAAAAAGGCAAGTAGTAAATGTAAGGAAATAGGATGATTTCAATAGCTACCAGGAGGTGGGTTACAGGAGATCCAAATGCCCCTATGTTACAGTCTGTGTTATGGCAGGCAGCTCAGCTAGTCCTGGGGGGAAAGGCTACAGGCCAAATTATTATTCTATCATGGTTGTGTAAGACTAGAAGAAGCCTTTCAGCTGGAGAAGCTTAGAGAAATTGCCATGTTTTGAGCAAGTAAAATGCACTCTTTCAAGAACTCTATTTTGCAGGCAAAATATTGCAATACAGCTATAAAACCTGTATTGAATCTTTGCTTTTCTGTAGAAGTACCTCATTCAGTCATGTTTTTAAAGCTCCTTTCAGTGGCTGGCAGGCCAGAACCATGCTGAGGGGCTGTGCAGTAGCCCTGCTGTAGTTCGCTTCTGATCGGTGAGATGGACTGACACTGTTGTGACACTTAGGCACAGAGGGAGGCATAGCTTTTATGTGCTCTGAATGCAAGGCTCTGGGATGAGTCTCAGCTGAGTGCACCTGCAAAATTCAGGGGCAGCTGAGCACCACAGCACAGGAAAAAAAGAGAAAATCTTTCCTGCTGCAGAGATGTTCCTTGTTGAAGAGTGTCCCAGTTGGAGACCGATCACCTGCTTCAATCTCTTGTGTTATTCCTCCCTCTGATAACTCTCTTGAACTCATCCTGCAGACTGACCTTGGCCCCTTCCTGCTCTGGAATGAGTTCATTTTTAGCACTTCCATTTCTCCAGGTTGCCTGTGGTTTCCGGCTTTGGTGTGTGCAGTTGGCAGAGGTAGCACTGGCAATGCACAGAGATGTACAGGGTCGGAGTCTGTAAAGGCAGGTACATTTCTCTGCTCTCTGGAGGATCTCTAAGTCCCAGAATTGCTTAGTGCCTCATATTTCCCATCTACGAGATAGAAATTGAGAAGGCAAGTGCATGTATGTTACAGATAATATAATGCAGTTTCCTTAGGCACTACATAGCTGGTGTGGCTTAAGGTGGTACCAAGGCTGTCCTGGATCACTTATGACTAATATGAATTTGCCTGCAGTTAAGGAACACTTCCACAATGCCCCTTTCTTAGGGTGAACTCAGGCTGTGAAAGCCTAGCTAAAGTCCGAAGCTTTTTTGTGGTTCAGCTTCTCTCAACAGACATCTGGAAGGGAAAGCCAGCCTGATAAAGCATGCTCAGACACTGCTGCAAAGGTAGACAGCAGGGATGGAGGGTACTCACTGTATGGCAGAAAAGGTTGTACCCCAGCATCTCCAGAGGCTTTTGGACAATAAACTGCCCATGGTTTCAGTGGGATAGGGATCCCAGCCTTATCTGGAGGATGAGAACTCTGTGGCCGCTTCCTTCTGTAGTAAGGAGTGTTCGAGCCTTAACTGTCTGTATATCTGCAAGAAGCAAAAAAGCCCACAACCTTTCAGCATAACCATCAGCCCTGGCACTGACCCTTAGCAGCTCACCCATTGTGGCTTGTAGGTACCAGCAAATTTGTTTGTTAATGGCTACCATATCCCAGAGCACCTTCAGGTCTCACGTGCTCCTCTACACACCAGCTGGCTTTGACCATTGGAGTGACAGTGACGTGGACGCATCTCTTGGAAGTGCCTTGTGGCCATCCTGGCTCACTGGCTGTGCTGGCTGATAAAGAACAAACATTTTATCAAGGTAAAGACAAAACTTTGCAACAGGCAGAAACTTGACATATCATTCGCATGTCACCTAGGTGACAAGAGAGCAGCTGTCTCTGGACATCTGATCTGAGCAGCATGGGCCTCCCTTTCTCTGTTGGCCTGGGGCTTTGCACCCTGTCACTGGCAATTATCTCATGTTATACATAGATCTAGAAGCTGACCCTGTGTAACACAGAATAAAGCAATGCAGGGAATATATTGGGACAACAGGGTGGATCCTAATCAAAAGCATATGTAGAATATATTTGCTCTAGTCAAAACTGTCATGTCTGTCAAAGGAGAACGCAGCTCATTAAATGAAATATCCCTGTGTTGGTGGGTTCTGGAGCCTGAGAAATGCAGGACCTAAATTCCCCTGGTTTGCAGCTGTGGATATGGTGCAGAATAATAAACTAGTACTGGGTAGAGCTGCAGTGAGAGGCTGGTGTTGGGAATCAGACACTGAGACAAATGACCCTTGCATGACTGCAGCTGGTGTCAGTACTTGGGATCATGGCCATGGAAAGAACTTCTGTTCCTTTTTGCAAGCCAGAGTGTGGAGACCTGTGAGACTAACGAGTGATCTTGTTACTGCTTTCACTGTGCTCACTGTGGATTTGCAGCACACTCTGGCTAAGATTTGAACATATGTATATCTATCTTTTAGAAGATAGAACTTGTAAAACCAGAGCAGGTGCTTATAGTCACAAGGATTTATGCCAGCCATTCTTTCCTTTAATTCAGGTGGTATAGCCCCAGGCCACCCTTGGAGAGTGTATGAGCTGTGCTGTTCGGGCACATTTCTTTGTCTACATGACTCCTCTGGCAAAGCAAGCTGTGGCTTCCTGACCTTAAGTTCAGGGGATTTTCAACCAACATTGTTCCATTCAAGAAACGGTAATTAGCAGCAAAAGCTTTGCACCACTGTCATGTGAAGAGAGAGCTTTCCCAGTTGTTTTCACTTCAGTGTAATATCTGGAATACATCCTGTGAAGAGAGATTGCTACAGGAGAGCCACGCTTAACCCTCCCTAGCCCACCAGCCACTAGAGCACTTGCAGGCAGAGCTGAGACTCAGCATTGCTTTCAGAGAAGGATATCATCTCAGCAGGGGAGATGAGTCTCTCCACAAGTGTGTGAGTGCAGATCCCCACATTTTGAAAACTGCATAGCAAGCTTTGGCTAAAGGTGATTAGTTTCAACCTGGTGGTGTCCCTCTCGTCCTTCAGGGCCCTCTGACAGAAGTGTATGCTGTTTCTTGAACTGTTTTAATGGCCAAAATGTGGATGGCATCTGCCCAAGTGATAATTAACTATGGGCTCAACTCTGCTCACAAACAACTGTTTGGAAGTTTACTTCCCAGAGAACTCAAGCTTCTCCACTGCCATTCCTGGACTAACTGCAACGTTTTTATAACTTAGCAAGTCTCAAAAAAGTCAATCTATAGAAGCCAGTGCTATTTTATCTGCAACCTTAGAGTCCTTAGCTTAAGTGGAATCACTGCTTTAATTCACTTTGCATAGTGATTTTTGATGTATTTAAAACTTCTGAGATAAGCAGACCTCAGATGCAGGGATGACAACTTTGGATTATTTATTGCATGGGGAGAAGGAAAGCATTGTTTTAGAAAATATTGCCTCTAAAAACTTGCTGGGCTATAAAACTGTGGATTGGGGGGGGTTGGGTGGTTTTTAGTGTCTGCTTTCATAGGTGATTTTTTTTTAAGAGTATCACAGAACTATGTATATATATATAGTGTTTATTTATTTAAACAGAATTCAGGGGTTTAAGCTCCTTTCTTTCATTCAGGAGTTGCACATGTGTGCAGTGGAGTTGCTACTGAGTTGATCCACACACTTGTAGAGGTCTTCTGGCTGTATGAGTAGCCCTGTAGGGGTTACTACTCTTCCATGGAATTTTTTGACCAGCCAGTATATTAGACATCTGCACAGCCTGGGCAGTGTTTACTCTTATAAAGTGTCTTGCTGGAAAAACAGCTAATTTCCAGGGAAACCCAGGTGTGTGTTAGTCTTAATTGAAATGAGGAGTGCCATTTTCATGGAGCTTTAACGATTTAAATTAGGGTATTATTTTATTTTAGAATTATTTAAAAATTAAACCCTTTCTGAGGAAGGACACAGAAGCCACTGTGAATGAACTGTATTTATTCAGGAACAAAATGCTTTTCCTGATCTCCGAGGTTTTTCCTATTTTCAAACTGAAAGCACTTTGCAACCTGTTGGTTTTGGTTCTTTAGACCTAGAAGTCCTTTGTCACTCTTCAGAGTCACTGGTTTATGATTACTTTGAATGTTTAAGCTCATGAGATTTTTATTCCCTTTCTTAAAACTTTTATGTTTGTGCATTTCCTTATATCATTAATACAGAAGAAAAAACTTATAAAACATATGTTATTAATGTACTGTGCAATATTATGGAATCGGATAAGACTTTTTCAAATGACTGACATTACATATGTCTTTCAAGGATGTGAATAAACCATATGTAAACCATATGTTACATCTATTTCAAAGATTGTTAAAAAGTAAATAGTGTAATGAAATTAACTTACAATCATGGTTCTGAAATGTATATGCAAGTAGTCATAACAATATTTCTCAAATGCTCCTTAGAGTAGCTTTTATTTTTAGGGTATCATGGTTTAATCCTAGCCGGCAACTAAGTACCACACAGCTGCTTGCTCACTCCCCCCTCCATCCCCCAAGGGGATGGGGAGAAGAATCAGAAAAAAGGAAAACCTGTGGGTTGAGATAAGAACTGTTTAATAATTGATACAGAGTAAAATTTAATAACTGCAATGAAAAGAGAGATAATAAAGAGAGAGAAGAATGAACACCAAGAAAGACAAGTGATGCACAATACAACTGGTCACCATCCACTGACCGATGCCCATCATATCCCTGCAGTGATTGACCTCTCCTGTCCAACTTCCCCCAGTTTATACACTGGGCATGATGTTATATGGTGTGGAATATCCCTGTGGCCAGTTTAGATCAGCTGTCCCAGCCATGCTTTCTCCTTACTTCTTGTGCACCTCGTCACTGACAAAGCAAAGGAAACTGAAAAGTCCTTGACTTGGTGTGCAACAACTACAGCATCAGTGTTTTATCAACATTATCCTCATACTAAATCCAAAACACAGTGCTCTACCAGCTACTAGGAAGAAAATTAATTCTATTGCAGCACAAACCAGAGCAGGTATTAAGTATGATTTTGCTATTTGGGTGGCGTCATTGATGCCTGAATCATGAAACCCTGATTCATTCTTAGCTTTCTGTTTTCTCATTTTACAGCTACTAAAAAGGGCAACCTAAACCAATAGAACATTTTCTTATTGGCATATATTTGCTTGGAGTGTTCTAGACCTTTCCAAAAGTCTCAGCTGAACACAAAGCCATATTGTCTTGAGTGTGGGACAATTCTGTGAATATTCCCTCTTGCCATCTTCTTTCCTTCCTATTCATCCCTCTTCCTGCTGGCACACTGCTGAGCTTCCTACTGCCTAGTAGGATTCTGACTTTGCAGTAATTCAGTCATTTCAGCTGCTTTTGACTTGAGTGTACATTTTATTTGCATGCCAATAGGGGATGGACTTATGTTGATGCAAAATGTAGAGCCAGGAGCTTGTGGTGACCAACAGGAGTTAGCATAAAACTCTAATGTGCATAACTCATGTGGGTGCATAGACAGTACTTTCCTAATTTATAATTTTACCTAGAGAACTGCTTAAAGCAACTACTCTTCAGTTTGCAACCTCCCATTTTCACTTTTCAAACAAAATATCTTTTTTGTCCTTCGTGGAAAAACAAAACTGTCAAAAAGATGTTTTTTACCAAAGAAAATGTGCCCTGCTATTATTTCTATATTGTGGAGGAAAAACTGGGGCACAATGGTACTGAATTACAGTGAAAATGCTGAAAACCTCAGTCCTTGCTCTCTGCAAGGTAAATCACTTTTCCTCACAGAGCTCTCATGTTTTAATGTGTTTACATTTCTTTGAGGAAGAATTTTTTAAAATAACTGGAATTATAAGGATGTTTTTGCAGATGGAAAGGTGTTGAGCTCAAGGTTTTATGAATCTGCTCTTTGTGCATCTTCTATACCTGCTCAAATATTTCTTTTCTTCATAAAAATTTAATATGGAAAATTAATGAGGAACTGGCTAGTGAGGTGATACAGTAACTGTAGCCAGGCTAAAAATGAGTTGTCAGCTCTGGACCTTCCCAGTCCAATAGGTAATTGCAGAACTGTGTGAGTGAGATACAAAGAGAGGCTCTGAAAGGTTGAAAGAGATTTATAGAATATTTCAGACCACAAAAACACATAAAACAAAGTCCAAAAGGTTCCAGAAACGGGACAAGAGGGACCTGCTGTCAGAAGCAGCTTGTCATAATAGTTATGATTTACCGTCCTCTCCCAAGTGATCTGTACAATCTCTGTCAGCAGCAAGGCAAACAAATAGCATTCAAGGGGGCTCGAGTTGAGTGTGTGGGAGAGAAGGCAGCACTGATGATGGCCACTGCAAACTTAGGCAGTGAAGCCTGCAGAGCTCTGTCTGAGCAGAATGCACAGAACACTCTTTTCACCTCTCTTTTCACTGTGAAAGAACAAACCTGGGTCAAGTAAAGGAAATATCCAAATATAAGAAGAATTTAACTTTGAAGTTATTCAAAGCTTACTAGGGAATTTAGGTAGTTATTAAAATTAATGGGATGGTGCATCTGAACCATGGTGCACCGGGAACTTTGAAAATCCCGGTCTGAGATTTTTCAAAGCCACCCCTTTCTCCATGTCCAATTTTTGTTTGTTTCTCCTTTTAGCCAGAGGTGAACCTGTGCTTTAATATGATTTGTATGTGAAGCAAAAGTCAGGTCTGTTTAGATTAAGTACTTCGGGCTAATGCTGCAACTTTCAAAACAGCAAGTCTTGATAAACTATTTTGCTTATGATCTCCCCTATGCACACTGCAGGCTGCATGGAAAATTTCAATTAATGCTAAAAGCACGGAGCTTTGAAATGCATGGGTTTTTTCTTTATGTAAAGCAAAGTTATCCAGTTAGTCTGTCACTTTTTAAAACAAAACAAGCTCACTGGGTTTCTTTTGGGTCTTATTTGCTTGGTTTTGTTTGTGTTTGGGTTTTGTTGTGTGGTGGTAGGTTTTTCTTAAGTGAACTCCAGTTCAGAAACTAGTAGCTAAAAGATTGATAAATTCTCAAAAAGTCCATTCTGTGCCCACAGAGTTGGTGCTATATGCTTGGCCAGGAGACCCTTGGCATTTCACAATAGCTCATCTTGCTCAAGAACAGATATTAATTCTTACAATAAAAATAATCTAGAAAAGGATCCTCCTTTATTTGTGACTCATCCACAGGTATGTTCCCACTGGTGAATAGCTTGATCCAGGTGTGAGTATCTGTGTGTATTTGGGTTTTTTTGAGAGGCTTCTGCATTTGGGCATCAAATAGTAGTACTACTACTACCACCAGGTTGATACCAATGTATCTCCCCATACCAAATTCCTCCTTTTACATTCCCCATGTCCTTCCTTTGACCTCCCTCCTTGTTCTGTCCCTATCTTCATACCTCTTCTTCCCTTTATATTTCTACAACTTACACTTTTCTCAAACATCCTATTACAAGTCCTCTTTCATCCAAACCCCTTTCTCTACATCCTAGACTTCTTGTCTTGGCCTTCTCAGAGATCTCTCATCACTCACTTCTTCACAGGAAACCTTTCTTTTCAAGCCAACTTCCTTCTGCTAGTAGGGAGGTATATTCCCATCTGCATCTATGATTAAGTCAGAACATCTCTCAGGGAGTGAGTGGACCTAGAACTGTTCCAGACCTGCATGCACAAATTCACACTAGTCCTGTACTGTCAGCTCTTTGCCCTCACTTGCTGCCATTGTCTGCCTGAGCTCCCAGGCAGTCCTGTCAGCCATGTCCAAGGGAGGTATCGTCAGCTATAGAACGAGGAAGGAGCAGCAAGGAGACATTTGAGGATGCTGCCTTATGACTTGCTTTGATCTTTATAAGGACAGCTACTGATGTGTTCAAGGGAGAAACCTTACTTCTCCCAGGAAAACTTCAGAATATCAGCCCTGGTCTTCCTCCCTGATGGCTTTTTTTTTTTTCCCTATGTGGAAGCTTCACTCTCCTCCTAGATTTCCAAGCAAGCATTAATAACCAACACACTGACCAGCTCCAAGCAGCGCGTTCAGCACTTTAAAGGTGGATGCATCACTAATACTCCTGGTTTATGGCTGCCATGCAGCACATTTCCCTTTTACAGCAGGAAATAAGGCTCAGCAGCCCCTGTCTCCTTTGACTGGCCTGCTGGCACAGAGAGCCTTTGTGGAGAGAAGGCTGGAGTTGATAATCCCTTTTAGAAGTAGGCTTGGTAGGTGTAGTCTCAGCATTCCTGTCACCAGTTTGATTTGAGGGCAGGAACTGAACAGCTGGCAGTACCCACTACACTTGATTACCAGCACAGTATGCTTGAGATTCCTTGGCACAGTGCACTGAGGTTATGGGGAAGCTGGGCTGCATCCCAGACTTGCTCCTGGCAGAATTGGCAGACCACGTAGCTAGTGTTACTTTCAAGGACTTGGCCAGGCAAAACCCGCCCCTTCTCCGTCCCTCAGCTCCCCTATACTTGTCTTTGGACTGTATTTATTCAGTGGGTTGGCTGCCTCTCCACCCGTGCATTCACAGGGGTCGAGGCAGGGTGGAGTGTGTGTCTCAACAGTAATCTAATTTCCAGAGATATGTGACTGTGTATCAGAAGCTGCAGCTTCTTTTAGATTGATTTTTGGCTATAGCTTTTATAGGAAATATGAATCACAAGGTTTAAATCCCATGGTCTTACAGCAATCTTAAAGCTAGCAACATGGGTTTTTTTCTTGTTTGTTTGTTTGTTTTTAAATAGAAATTAGAGCTAGAAAAGTTCCAGTAATAATGTAAGTGACCGTGGAACAACTGGGGCAGGACTGTTGCCAGTGTCACAGGGCACTTCTCTCTATGCAGCTTCAGCCCAGGAGTGGCATTACCCTCCCAGACTGTGCTGTTGGGAAGAGAAGGTCCTTAGCAGAGCCATCTTTGATCACACAAGTGGTGTTCAACTAAGGAGGCCTATGCAGCGCAGACCCTTAACCCTATTTTATTCCTCCCTAATCCCAGTTGCCTATTACATTTCTTTCTGCAGAGCAGTAATGCTGAGCCTTGAAAACCGGAGCCTCTTTACAACCCAAGGGGTCCTCAGCAGCCACCTGAAAGACACTGACACCAAACAGCTGTCCCAGGCAAAGGGTGTGTGGAAAGAGCCCACCAGGATGAATCTTTTCCTCCTTATAAGGTAACACTTGGCAGTGTTGAGCTTCTATACCAAGGACTCTGATAGTAACATAAAGACCTTTGCCAGTCCCATGCCATCACACATGCACATGTAGCATATGTACCTCATACCAGAGCTACCCAGTCTCTTCTTGGACTGAACACATACTGTATGGGGGCTTTTGAATGTGCACTCTGCACCCACCCAGTGTAGCACCACCATCCTCCTGTAATCAGCTACTTACATTTGCATTTGAACTACAGAAGTGGAGCAATTCCAGCCTAGCAGTGATTGCTGTGAATCCTTTCATTCAGGGTCACAGTAGGTATCAGACGGCCTGTTACAATCTGGCACCAAGTCTGTCTAAAGAGCCAGACTTGGGCAGTCAACATACAGTGCTATTGTGCATACCACAAGCACCGGATAAAAGCAGGTGGCTGACAGATTTTTATGTTTCCCAAAAGTGAGAGACACCTTTTCCTTTTGAGGAGCATGATGTTCCTGTCTTGGCTCTGTGAGTTACTAGACATTTGCTGAACATTTTCCCATTTTCCTTTGAAATGCTCAGCTATGTGCAGAGACAAGAAGACAGCTGTACTGCTTTGGAGTGCACAGGCTTTGTGTAAGGGTCCTTACTGCAGATGTTAGAGATAAGGGATGGTGAAGCCTCTTCCCCTGACTCCTTCAGGCTGAGGTAGTCACCAACATCTTAGCACAAGCCTGGTAACAGCTGCCATTTACAGCTAAATGGGCTGCTGAGTATTAAGGTCTTCTCTTAGCAAAATTATCCTTCCCTTTCCCCCTCACCCATGTTTCTTGACATGATCTTGTTTTGATTCCTGTGGTCCACTGAGCATCTGGATCTGGCTTATGACTCAGGAGGCTTTTTTCTGTCACGTGCTCAAATAGAGTTGTTTAGCACAATTTTATCCATTTGTGGCTGTAAGCCCAATTGGAAACATGTGGGCTGGTTAAAGGCAGGTGGTGGGATTTCTTTTGTTAATTACACTTCAAATTCCATTGTGTTCCCTGTAACCAGTGGCCCAGGCTCGGATCTCTGTAACACCAGACAAACCCCATTAGTGAAGGGATAACCCAGGATTTGAACTGCTTATAAACCTCATAAGTTTGTCTGGGGTCTTGGTGTTTTGGATTGGTTTTTTTGTGGTTTTATTTTGTTTGCCTTTGCTTAAGACAGTTGCACGTGGCACTGATTTTTCTAAAAATAAAAGCCTCTTCTAGCCTGGAGAGGATAAAGCGAAAGTTTCTGGGACCTGCAGGGCCAAGGCCAAGGTGCTAGGATCAGACAGGAAAAGCAAGGGCTCCTTTCCCACCAGCATGTGTTCCTCCTTCCCCCACCAGCCCATTTCCCTTCTGTTCTGCACCCAATCACTAATTTAATCTCTGAATCAAGGGGCTGCCATTTTGCACCAGGCTGGGAGCTGCTGTTCACCCCTTGTGGGCTCCGCCAGTAATGAGTGTAACACCTTGTGTAAAAGTTTAAGCAACAAATGCCCGTAGCCTCAGCCCACCCCAGCCATGACTCAGGTTCATTATCACCTTGGGAGCTCTGAGAACACATATGGTGGGGTCAATCTTGTTGTAAAGGAGAGTTATTCTTATGGATAGTGTGTATGTGTGACTTAGGAAGATGGCACAGAAAGAAATAAGAGGCTTTACAGAAAGTTAAATAGAAGTGTGGGGGGTTAAGTTTATTTGCTCTTTGGGAGGCTGGGTGAAGGCAACTGTGCAGGTACCTCAGCTGCCTCTTTCTTGTGGATAGAAGACCTCAGGCTTAACTCCTCAACCACACTTATTCCCTGCATCACAAGGAGTTTCATTGTGAGTTAGACACCTTGAATATATTTACTGCTTTGGCTATTGAGCACTTGCTGCCCATTAAAATCATCACATCTTACATGAAGAATGCAAAATACTTCTGAGGTTTTCTTCCTTTATCTTTTGAGTTTTCACTATGACACTGCCTGTGAGAGTTGCTGGTTTTGCAGAAAAGCTGCTGCAGCACTAAGCCTCCAGGGTTTGGGGAGTTTTCTTGGTTGCCAACTTTCGCTTATGGGTTGGGGAGCTGGTGTTTGTGCCTCTGTGCTGTGGAACCCCTGCCACATTCTTGACCCATTAGACAGCGCTGCTGTCAGCTGTCATCCCTAACCAGTAGAATTTGGAGAGCCAGTGTGGGGAGGAGGAAGGAAAGAAGCTTCTTGCTCCCCCCCCCCCCCGCCAACTAAGGCTAAGACCATTTGGAAATTTTATTGGGGGCTACAGGGGTCCTTGTACTGCACCCACTTCTGAGTGCCATCTGGAAAGGGAAAGGGAAGGGAGTGGACTCCAGTCCAAGAAGGAGGATGCAAGGGGCAAGGAGAGGTGTAGTCACAGTTAACACTGAGATGCAGAAGGGGCTACAACTCTGCCATGTCAATACCAGACTCCTGATGCTGAGGCTCTTTGTGGATTGGACTAGAGAAAAAAGATAGCTAAACCAGCAAAGTTTTGTGATGATTCACTGCCAGGTGACAACTGAGCCACCGAGCTGAGCCTGTTTGACAGGAGAGCAACAGTGCAACAGTGAAAGGATCACATAGGTGCCAGAAATCACAGTACGTGGAGTTTTATTTGCTAGATCAGTTCAGAGTGAGTTTCCCTAAGAAGCCTAGAGAAGCTATACATTTAACTGCTCTGACCCTCAGGGAATTCCTGCTCCCACCTTCATGCACAGGAGAGGACAAAGGATGCTGAAGGCAAACCTCGCATCCTATTTCTCCCTGCTGTGTTACCCAGTTTCTTCCTAAGTTACTTTTAGAGTCTGGACCTCTGGCATTGATGTTAAATAAGTAATCACCTTGCACAAATATGTACCCTCTTCAGTGTGAGTTATCTTTTCCTTCCTCTACATTCTATCTAAACTGTGAAGGTTATAGAGTTAACAATCCACATAATATTTCCAATATGCTTACCCAATACAAGGAGGTGGTTGAAATTTTGCCTCAAAAATACTTTTGGGACTTCAGTAGAAGGAAACTTTCCAGGGGGAGAAAAACAGTCTACCTCCTGCATCAATTTTAGATTATATTTGTCAAAATACAGAATGCTTGAAAACTGAAGTATTTTAGCCATAACATCCTAGCTAAAAGACATTACTCCACTTTGAAATGCTCTCATAGTGTCTCATGGGACTTGCTGGCTTCATGTCCCTGTGCAACTCCGTGGTCTAGGTGCTGTGCTCAGCACACATGGAATTGTAAGTTTGTAGCAATAACAGGAGAAATCATCTAATGAGTTGTGTAGCCCAACCCACTGTCCTATGGCAAGACTAATTGCACCCATCCTCTTCCTTACATGTGTTTATCGATCTGTTTCTAAAGGTCTACAACAATGAAATTTCAAATATCTCTAGGCTATATATGCCAGTATTTCTTTAATTATGGCTGTTAGAGATTTTTGGTTTTTTGTTTCCCTCACATTATTTTGAAGATTTGTGGCCTTCAGGCTTTTCTTCCAAAGATTAAGTACTAGTTTTAAAATCCTTTTCCTCATGTAAGGGCCAGGAGTTCTTGAGTTGTTTGTTTTTTAGTCCTCTGATTATTATCACTGTGTTTAGAGAAATCTCCCAAAATTGTCCATATCTTTAGTTCAGTGCCTGACACTGCAGTCCATATTCCAGTTAAGACTTAACCACTACTAAACAGACTGGAAGACTTCTTTGCAGTCTTTCATAAGGCACTTCTGTTTGTTTCATGTTGGATTTTCTCACAGCAGGGTGGGAGTGTTGGCTGACTTTCAGATTTTTATCCACTGCAGTCCCCAGAACACTTGCTGTAGACCTTTTGTTTTCTTGGTCGTTCACCATCTCTTGACTTTTGTTCAGTTGGTTATTTCTTCCTAAGTACAGTATTTGACCTTTCTCAATACTGACTTGTATCCAGGCAAGCCACAAATTTCCATTCTAATAATTGTTTAAATTGGTCAAGTTTTGGTGTTCAGTTGTTTGGGATTTTTTTAACTTAAATACAAGATCCAGTCTTTATTCCCCCTGTTCCATCTCACTACTTTGGTATTGTATTTAGGCTTTGAAAGGGTAATCCGTCTTGTATTGCCAAAATCATTAACAGAAGAAACAAAGAGTAGTACCAGAGCCAGAATAGACCCTTGAGTAATCCCATACTATATATCTTTCTAGGGTAAGTCTAAGCAATTTATAACTGATCTCTAACTTTTTTTATATATATAATTTTGGCATAAAGTTATGAAAAGCTTCATTTAGACTGTTTTCCTCCCTGTTTCTGAAAATATCACCTGGGACAGTGTCATAAGCCTTACTGAACTCAAGATATATGTCATCTATCTCTTCTTGCTTCAATCTCAAGGCCTGAGAAGAGAACAAGAAGAGAGAATGTCATGTATCACAGGAGATCTAGCCCAACCTAGCATCATGCCCAGGGGACAACAGGAGTGTGAAGCACATGAAATACAGCTCCCAGAAGGTCCCACAGGGCCTCTGTGACAGAGCTGTTATGATTTCCAGCCAAGTATTTTCAGGTTTTGAAATTCTAGCATTTAAAAAAAGTGCATCAGTAACACTTTCTAAGTGGTCATAATGCATTCCTAGACTCTGTGTTGTAATTTAACAACATACCCTGTTAGACTGAGAAGTTCATTAGCACTCTCTGATACACGTGGTCCTTGGTGTCTGCTAAAGTGAAGTACATATTGACACAGAAGTACATGGTGACACAGAAATCTGTACTGAACTCGGCTGCACTGCAACAGGAGGCAACGGAGGACTATTGAACTTTTTCCTTGTTATGAAATTGCTAATGTGCATACATTTTCTGGTAATTTCTGGCTGTGTCTGGGGCCCAGTTATTACAGTCCTGTGGTAGACTATCAAGTTGAAATTTATCTTTAAGTCCCCCCCATCTTTACGTGATGAATCCAGGTGACTCCTGAAGCAGGTTGCCCTGTCATTGAAAAGGAAAGCGTTCACTACAGGGAACCAGTTCTGCTGAGCAAGCAGTTAAATGGCTCTTCAGAAGTACAGCAAACATTCTAGTCATCACATATGCTCCTGTTCTTGTTTGGTGTCTATATTGTGTAGTACTTCTGGGACACGGTTAGGTGCTTGATCTTAAGTTTTAATCTGGAGGAGACACAACATACCCTGGAGGATCCAGTTTTTCATATTCAGGGGCAGGGAAAAGGGCAGGCAGTGGTCTTCTCAGCTTGAATGCTGTATTCCTAATTCAAGAAAACAACTAAGGAACAACAAATTTGAAAGCTCCCTATCAGTGTTATAATGCAGTATTATTCCCATCTTCCATCTGCTTGCATTAAATAAAGTTGATGCAGATGTGAAGGCCAGGAAAAGGTAATAATTTCAGCTCTCCATCAATTAATTTCTGTTCTCCTTTAGGCAGGAGAAACATTGGGTTGAAGAAGGGGGAGGATTCATATGAGAGCTTTTGTATATTATGCCCTGTATTTAACTAGTGGTCTTTCAAGGTGGTTTCTTGTAACACATGAATATGTAGAAAGAAACAGCTCCAAGACAAGGACTCTTGACTATTGTCTTTCTGTTTTGACTGTGTGGAGCCAAAAGGACTGGTTGGTGAGGGTTGCTGATACTTGAATCTCCTGAGAACAGGCAATTGCTCAATGCAAACTGAAGCCTGGCATTCCTTATTTTTCAAATAAACCTTCAAGGGAAATTATATGCATTGAGAGCATGAATGGAGGGGGATGCTCCCATCTGAGTTTATTTTGCTTAGCGGGTAAGATCAGAAGAGGCCTAAACAAGGCTCTTTATTTTCAGCAACACACTGATCATCTGCTTTGAAGTAAGATCCAAAGAAAACATACTCCCTCCTTCATCCCAATTAAAAAGCAGTAAAGGCTATTTTCAAATTTTAAATATTGAAGGTAGGATATATGCCAAGAAATCCTTTTCCTTTATAGAGGGACACATGTCAAATATGGTATCCTCATCTGATGTCGTCCAGCATCACTGCATTGAAGTCAGTCAGTCTGAGTTGTGCTACCTAAACTCCTAGCTCCTCGTCTGGCAGTGCCATTCAGACATACAGCTCTGCACAGGTCATGTGCAAACACGATAGTTAGAGATAATGGCCCAAACTCATTCCCGCAGTTTTCCTCAATGAATTATATGACTTCCTGCTTTTTAGTGATGATCTGTGTCACCTTTAAGGCTCCAGCAGCACGAGAGCAGTGTTCTGTGCAGACTAGGAGTTGTTTGTGTGATAGGAAGGGGAGTCATCCCTCAGGCAGGTCACTCTAACCTTTTTCTGGTGCCTGGCACAATTGAGAAGAGAAAGATTCTATCTCCAGCTAAAATAGGGCAGTTTTCCACACTGCTATCTCTAAGAAACTGAATCTGGCCCTCTATCCACAGAAATATGATTCGATGTTCAGTTTTAGTTAATAGCAACTGCTGTGTTAAAGTCAATTTCTTCTTTCTGTCCTGGAGTGTTTCTAGTCTTGTATTTGAGTTACCTTCCCTTCCTGTGGCATATATTAGGCTCACCACTGAGAGTATAAAGGATTTGCCTCAGTAAAGGAGGGGAGAAGTTGGTAGACAGAAGAGAAAGGGGTTGGGAGAAAGTGGAGGAGGACTGATAGAAACAATCTACCTCATTGTCATGGAAGAGAAACATTTCTTATTTTTTTTCTTCTTCTAGCTTCTGTGACTTCATAACTAACCACAGATGGATATATAGCTAGAAATGGGTCCCAAAGTAAGTGAAGCACTCTCCTGTTTCTTCCTTTGCATGTCCTGCTTCTCTTTTTGGAGGGAGAAGGGAATAATACACACAGTGGGACAAGTCTGTTAGCTCAGGGGGATGAATCATGAGGGTAAAGCAGCACGAAGGAGCAGCCAGAATTCCCCATGTTGTTCTTGCAGAGGTCTGTAAATGCTGCTCCCATTTATCCTTAGATTTATCAGTAGTGAACTCATTGGATTCAATGGAAGAGCACTGAGTTAAAGTCAGTATGGGAGTAAAGGCCAAACAGAAGGCCACTATTCCAGTTTTAAGTTAATTCCTAACAAGAAACAAGATCCAGTCTGAACATTAATCTAAAATCTGAAGTGGATTTGAATCTTTTCTGAACCGCTACAAGGTTTTTGTGAGAGTTTGGAGGATGATTTGCTGCTACTTCAGGTGTTCTGAACTCGGTGAAGATTAAAATGCTACAATAAATCTGCTTGACCCTGTATTATGTGTTGGACACAGCTATTGGCAGATCAATGCATACATTAAACTCAGCCATTTCTAGAATCAAATCCAAGCTCTGTTCTTCCAGATAGAGCCAGAAGTCATGCTAGCAAAATACAGTGTCTGTCAGTGGCATTTTCACCCTGACTCCGTAGGTTCAAGCACTATAAATGCAATTGTAGGACCACAGAAGAATTTAGATCTGAAGGTACCTCAGAAGCTAATCTAGTCTATCTGCTCAAAAAAGGCCCAACTTCAACCTGCAGTTAGGTTGCTCAAGATCTCATCCAAGAAAGTTCTGAAAATCTCCAGGGATGGATATTCTCCTTGTCTTCTTTTGTCATCTTGTTCCAAGTCCTCTCCCAGTGATGGTTGTCTTCCATGCATCCATTTGGAATTATCCTGTCTCTGTTGTGACCTGTCCTTTCACTATACACCTCTGCAGAGTCTGGTTCTATCTTTGCTACAAGACCTTTCAGGAAGTAGGAGATGCAATCAGTTCCTCCCCAGTCTTGCCTGCCTTCCCCAGGTTAGAAAAACCTGGTTCCTTCAGCCTCTCCTCATGTTTCATGTGCTCTAGACTCCTGATGGTCTTATCAACTTTTCTTATGACTCTACAGGTTGTCAATAGCTCTCTCTTATATAGAGTGGCTCACAAGTGAACTTCAATGTATTTCAGTTATTGATCCAGACCAAATAATGTGTAAATTTTGCAGAGTTCGCCCATCACTTGCTGCATAAGGATGTCACAGTGTTGTCTTTCTTGTCTTATTTTACCTTATGTTCTTCTGATAATAAAATGTCAGGGAAACTAAAAAAAGATAGTTCATGTGATTTTTAAGATATCGCTGGCCCCTGCACTGATAGAGACACTGTCTTGCATATCTCTACTCCATGTGGATGGGGATGAACCCTGGTGTTGCCCTTAGATAAGCAAGAAGATTATCAGACCCATAAACTGCATGGGAGACCAGGAAGCTGTTTTGTCCAGGCATTCCACTTCCCCCCAGGCCTTTTCTTTCTGGAGGAAGCCATTGATCTTTGGCAGGCGGACACAGTTGAGCATTCAGTCAATCTATCAGTGACAGACTAACATAAAACAGTGGCAAATAGCCTCTAGTGATTTTGGGAAGGGCTCCTTGGCTGGAGAAACACAGATTCAGCATTCATTCAAACTAACTTTTGAGGAATTTTTTTTATTACAGGAAACAACAATGATAATAATCTGGGGAATCTCTGTCAAGAAAGAGCCTTTGGATAATCTCAAAACAAAGATATCTAGGCAGGAA
The DNA here is from genome assembly GCF_001715985.3 of Manacus vitellinus. Lineage (NCBI taxonomy): Eukaryota > Metazoa > Chordata > Aves > Passeriformes > Pipridae > Manacus > Manacus vitellinus. Next base: position 7,223,179 of record NW_021939122.1, on the reverse strand, counting down.
GTCCCACTTGATTTTGTTCATTTGACAAAATCTTATGGATCTTTAGAAATATCTTTTCATTTTATTCTGAATGGAATTTATGATAAAATACACAGTAGACCAATGTTATTTAATTCAACTTTGCATAAATTTGAATGAACATTCCCAGGAGAGACTGAAATTTGAGACAAGCATGGAGATGATAGACAAAGTCTTCCTGGAATCACTCTCAGTCCACCCTTGGAAGCTGAGTCCAGATTGCTTTTTCTACTGTATATATTTTTTTACTATTTTATCCAGTCTAGTTTTACAGTTTTAAAGCAGGGAGGGGATCATTTCTCTGAGTAATATCAGCAAAATTACTCCTGATAGCCATGCTCTTTTGTTACTTTCCTTTCTCTATCCCTTCTTATCTGTCCTTCTGGCACCTCAGTGAATTTGTCTGTCCTCCATGGTACTTACATGCAGGCTTCCAATATCTGTTAATAACTGCAGTGTCTCCACACCTTCCCTAGATCACTTTGTCAAGCTAAGCAGCTCCCAGCTCAGTAGAGCACTGCTACACATCAATTTTGCAGCTCCACCAAAGTCACCCCTAAAGGATTACAAGCTGAGTGGCTTGTTAACATTTACTGCTTCCTCCACTTTTTGATTAGTTTTATTGAAGTTCAGGTCCATCCTTCAGAGGGAAACATTGGTCAGGTGTACTGAGCAGTGCATGGCTGTGCATTGTCCCCCTGCTCCCACAGCTTTGAACAGACTGCAAAGAAAGAGGCAGGTGTGCCTTTAGGGACCTGTGTTTAGGTCTGGGCTGACGAGGTGAGGTTATGTGATGGGTCTCCAGATGATACAGCACATCACTCCTATCCCTGGGAAAGATTGCAGGACAGTGACTTTATACCACTTTGTACCTTCCCAGCCTCAGACCACTCCAGGAGCTGGAGAAAACTGTGCTGCAGCAAAGGCCAGAGTTAAGGCAGCCTGGCTGAACGTGTCTTCTAGACTAACATGTAGCTCAGAATCATCTCAGCATTGTAGACAGAATTTGCACACCAGAACATACCTGTCATCCTCAACCTGAAACCCTCCACAGCAGATCCTGGGAGGGAGCAGGTGTCCTGGTACCACCAAGCTCCCAGCACTGAGATTTTTGTTGGCCCATTCCTACTGCTCTAGTCCTCTGTAGGATGTAGGGGTTAGCAAAGGAAGAAAGATTGCAGTTACACCTGATTTGGGCAGATACTGAAAAATATCAATATACAACTCACTGTACTGTTACCTAGCTAAAACGGGTATTATTTAACAGAATCTTCCCTTTCCCCCAATAGCAGGTTTGCTACCTTATTCCACTGAACTTCCCTTAGATCTTTTGATTAGGAGAAAAAGCCATAAACATTGTAAAGACATGGTGGGCCAAGGACATCTAAGGAAATATTAGTGCCCATCACACATTCCTAGTATCACTAAACTCATGTGGGAGGTCTCTATTGCAGGAGCAAGGAGTTTTGGGGCTTAGCCTGGTTGTATAAGCAAGTGTGTCTGGTAGGACTTTCTGGACTAAAAAGTGACTGTACCCCTGTGAATATCTGAGGAGACTGTAATGCAGCCCAAATGGCAGAGGATGGGGGAAGCTGTAAGAGTTTGAGTTTGTTTCATGCACTGCACAGTAAGCAAGGGCAGGGGATCAGTAGGATGAAGCCTGAGGGGTTCCTTCAGCCCACCTCATTTGTGAAGGGAATGAAGACATTGGTTGGTGGATTGGTGGGTAGGAATAGCTTCATATTTTTGGTGGTTTTGAGGAATAGACTAATCGGGAGAGAAATTCCTAATAACAAGCCAAATCTTGCATTTATGGGCAGTTTCAGCTGGTGATACTGGTAAGCAGTCTTTGCTTTTCTTCAGCTCTTAACTGATACAGTCACAGTTTAGTCTGTGAATACAGACACACATTTACATAATGATTAATATTCTCTGCCTGTGTAGACTGAGTGCCTGGTGGCTCTTCCCCATCAGTTCAGAGGCCAGTGAATTGCCTGTGATCTAACATCAGAAATGAAATGGTATCATGTGCTCATTTCGTATTTGCAGGAAAGAAACTGGTTACATTACAAGAACCTATGGGATCAGACTCCTTGAAACATGAGATGTGTGTGGGTGAACTTGGCCAGTGAGACAGCCAAGAAAACAATTTACTAGCCCACCCCTGAAGAACATGATGAGACTCCAGAGGATGGAATCAGAGGCCCATACAAATACTTAGAGAAGTTATTAACTTTTTTTTTTTGTATTTTGGTGCTAGAATTTTAAGCTTCATATCAATTATCCTTCAGCAAAGAGCATTTTACTATGGAAAAACAATTACATGCATAGTGAGAGCTCTCCTGACTCTAAACCGAAGTGGCAAGGGTGTTAAAATTTTAACAAAGACCTTTTTTTTCATTCAGGGCTTCTCAGGTGTTGAGTTAAACCACTAGTAATAAAAAGCAAAAAAACCAAACACAAAATCTAAATATATGCCAAAACTTAAGTCCACCCTAATTTCAGCTAGACTCTAAAAGTCAGTGTCTTCTGATGTGATGCCGTCAGTTCTGAAATGTCCATGACATTCTAGGGTGGAACAGGGGCAATGTTTTCAAAGTTAGTAGAACAAAAATACTTTTATCTAATCATGCAGGTAACAGTCAAACTCCTACTCAGTCTGGTTTTTATTCTCAGTTGATGTAGAGAGAGACTGACAGGGCCAAGAGTCAACCTAAGTCAAGTGAAATAAATCACTTTCTAGAGCTGTGATAGCCTCTATCAGCTGCTACCACACAGATACAGGCAATTAAGGAAAACATGGTTCTACTCAGTGCCTCATTTTTAGACATCTTAACTTTGACTGGTTGAATCTCAGGCTAAGTGGGGTGTAGGTCTTTAATTCACCAACAGTTAAGTTAAATTGGAGCTTTGACTCTTTGTTTTGAGTAGCATTTAGGAAATATTGACTGTCCACATTATCTCAGTACCACTCAGGATCTTGCAAAAATATGTATTAGGCCTTACAGTCTGTGTCTAGTGGAGTCTTCAAACAGTGAAGTCTTTGAATCTCTGGGCTGGTGTGCTCTGCTTGCCTGATCTTGAAATTCTTATCCAAAATTAACATTTCTGACGTACCATCCTGGTGCTCTTGAAGAAAAGAGGAATTTTCCCTTTGGCTCTGTGAGGTGTGTATGACTTTCCTTACACAGAAATAAATTGGAGAAATATCTCTTTAAGTCAAAAATCCTTTCAGGTCTAATGTGTCGACAATAAGGAACAAACAAAAAAAACCAAAAGTAATATCTATTGTATGATTTGTTTGTTTGTTTGTTTTCCCTCAGTCATTCATAAGCAATAAGATTCACTAGCATGTTTTAAAGATGTGAGCTGCTTCTGATAGAAATCTGAAAAAAAGTTCCAGGACTCTCAGAGCTGGTGCATTTTTATCATGTATCTTGGGATTGGATCACTGAAGTGCCAAGGGAAAAAGAAGTTGCTTTAAAAAGGGTAATTCAGAAATAACTCATGGAAATCAATGCTGAACTTGCCCACTTAACTATGATTCAGACAGAGACTTTTCCCTTTCCATTTCCTCTCTAATCCTAAATGATGATACATGTAAAAGTGAGGCTAGGGGTGATGATGGTATTTGCCAAACAAATCTCTGCAGTCTCTCCAGCCACTGTGTGCTCAATATTTCTAAGTTTTACCATATCCACAGAGGATTGGCCCATTAAATTAATTATGCACCTCTGGGAAGTAATCTATACCTTGAGGCTTTTGAGGAAGGGAAAATTCCACAGTTGCACCTGGTCAAATGGTTACACACGAAGGAAATAACCCCTTGACCCTTTTAGGTGCTCTAAACATAAAGCTTGTTTAACCCTTTCTTACTGCACAGCTATAAACAGTATTACTGCTCACAAACCAATGCAGCCCCAAAAAAAAGAAGACTATATTTGACTGACCTTAAGCAGCAGGGATTCTTCTGGGTGGCATGAGAAAGAGCTGCAGAAGTTAGAATTGACTTAATCTTGGCTGTCCTATACAGTTTGGAACTGCCTACTCTGAGAGTCCAGGCCTTAGCGGGACCATTTGGGAAGTCTCTGGGGTGAATACAGTGCAAACAGTGCAAAATCAGCAATGCTACAACCATGATCTTTGTTGTGAGGAGAGGACTGTCTTGCTACTTTTTCCTATATGATGATGCCTAATGGTCAGGATATTTTGTCTTTATGTGACTGAAGGCAGCAAACCAAATGATTATTCCATTCTGAATAATTTCATCCATAGTTTATGGCAGCAGTATAACAATTGCAAAGCCTTTGTATGAAAAAGCATTGTCTTGCCTTGTCTATTAAGATTTACGTGGTAAAGGAAGGTCATAGAGGGAGTTCAGATTTGTGCATATCACACTTTCCTTTAGGCTCCTGATCGTGCATGACATGGTAGAAAGTGGCTCTGAACTCTTCTGTTATGACTTCCACTTTGACTCCTTTGTACTACCTGTGAATTTGACCTGAATTTTTTGTGAAGTTAAGGCTAAGAGTGGTATCATTCATAGCTCAGTGTAATTCATCGCCTGAGTACTTTTCACTTACAGAGAAGTAAAGAGTAAAAATAAAAAATAAGTGAAGCATGCAAAAAGATACCAGTCAGAGACAGGTTTTGTAGTTGAAATGATGCTTTGCTCTGCCCTAGCTGTATAATGAGTGGTTGCTTATCTGCCTGGGGTTGTAGATAGGTGATAAGAATATAAGTCCACCTTACACTATCTTGTACATCAGTCTTTGAACTTGGCCTACAGGAGGAATAGGAACTCTAATCACTGATTACTAGAAAGAAAAAAATTCTGAAGAAACATGTTCTCCCACCCAGCCAAAATATATACCTCAGAATAAACATGAATAATGAGGTATGAAAGGGCAGCAGTCAGGAGAGAAGCTGTGAAGCTGTGTCAGCCCGTCACAACCCATTCGTAAGGGCGGGCACTCGCACATCAGGGTTACAGGTCTGCAGTTTCCCATGAGACACGCCGTGTTCTCATGCTGCAGGGGAAGAGCCCGCCACTCTGGCAGCATCAGTCGTGCCTGCTAGATGAAGGCCCTGTCACTGGTCCCATTATTTCTATTTTGGGGCACTCTCTGTCTGCTGAGATGACTTGTACAGGCACAGGGGATCTTGAGCCAAAGGCAAAACTTCCTTTCCAGGGCAATCTTTCATAGAAGTGATTTTTAAAGAAAGCAGCATCCATTCCCACTGCAGGGCTCTCCCCCGACAACCTGTGGTGGCACCAGTTGCTGTATCTAAGAAGAGCACTAGAGTATAGAAAAAGCATTAAAAATGATGGGGAGCAAAATGGGCTTTTTGAACATGGCAGGACTTGCCATAGCAGGTGATACCTGCTGAGAGCTTGAGGCTTTAGCAGATAATTACAGAATCCCCTTGGTGCTCTCCTCCTCCTGGGTTTGAGGTTGCTGAATGAATTTGGAGTGGCTGCTGTGCTATGAGTGTGATGAGGAAAGCTGCTGCTGAGCACCAGGCCCATGTGACTGGGCCGATCCTGCCAAGTACAGTCTTCTCAGTGCTGTAAAGATGTGTGCCCACCTCTCCCCTGGGCAGCCTGCTCCAATGCTTGACAACCCTTTTGGTGAAGAAATGTTTTTCTAATATCCAATCTAAACTTCCGCTGGTGTAACTGGAGGCTATTTCTTCTTGATCAAAGTCAAGGAGCGTTTTGTCAAAAAAGTTATGAAGTTACAGGTTATTTAATACATAGCTTTCAGTTGCATCAGGACAATTCAGACGGAGTGTGAGGGAAGATGTGAAAACTGAGAATGTGGTAGAGATTGTTGCATCTGTCAGGTGAGAACCAGCACCTTTACTTGTCCCAAGGGTGAACATTGTCATTTTACAAGACCCTTCTGTGCCTTGGCACAACATTCATGTAAAAGTCCACAAATACAACCAATTAGCCAGAGAGATCAAGAGCTATGTCATTAAGTGAGTATCTTTATGGAGTGGTAACATCCTGGGTGCCTTCATGGGTTTCGGGTTACACCAACATCTCTCCTTCATTACTAGGGACAGCTGGGATTACTGCCAGTCCTGCTTCAGCTGACATGGGTTATTGGGCTGCAGTAAAATGGTGTGAGCTAAATGGATTGTGATGCAGTAACAGTGTGGAGAGCCCAGGCTCTGCACAGCCCTCATTTGTACAGCGGTTTTAAGTCCAATATTGCAGACTTGGAGAGGTTTTGAAGATTTGGAAGGGTTTTGGACGGGCTTTCCCGGAATTAATTCCTCACTCAGTGGGAGGGCGGAAACTTGAACTCTTATCGCCTTTTGCTATTATTAAAAATCTCTTCCCTTTGATACACAACTTCAGTTCAGAGGTGAGGGGGTATCTTTTTTGCGATAACAAAAAAGAACTCAAAAAAAGAGAAATCTGAAGATTGGCATTTTCTGCTTAAGTGAGCCTAAAGCATCTCAGCTTTCATTTTCCTCTCTCTCAGTGCACGGGGAAAAAAAATAGCAGCAGAATATTACATCCTTCAAACCCATACCAGGGTCTGCTGTCATAAAAGCAAAATTTAAAAGCATTCTATTTTCACCAGGAGATACTAGCTATAGCAGAAACAAGCAGCCAGGCTTCTTCACAGCCCGAGTTCCAGTATAATCTTCTTTTGCTGACCAGGGATCTTTCCCAGCTTGGAGCACAGACATGCCAACTGGCTGGACTACCACCGTGAGTAAATACATTTGGAAATGACTGTGCTATCTCAACGCCTTACGAATACATCAAAGTGTGCTACATGCACAGCTGGGGTTTGTCTCCCTGCCTGCTGCCAGAAGAAGAAGTTCCAGCTTCTTCCCCTCACTCTCTTCGTCCATATATTCTCAGTCCTTCCTCCACCCTTCAAAAACAAGCTAAATGGTGTATTATTAATGATCTTGTAGTTTAATAGCCACAGTATTACAGAAAGTCTGAAAAGAGATCATTCCACATGCCAATAGTCTGTCCACCAATTCTTCTCTCTTAGTGTCAGATGAGCATGCAAAGTATCTTTATTACTATTTGGTTAAATTTAGTTCTCAGGCAAATAAGAGGCCCTGACTAGAGCTTAGGGATAGTGCTGGCAAGTAAAATGAGAAAGGATGAGGCATTTCAATCCAAACTTCATACTTGGCAAGTGATATCACCTTGGGCTGCTGGCTGTGTTAGGATTGGTCCAGCAGCCAGACCTGGGGAGGAACAGGATAGCTGAGCATCAGGGGATTCTGTTCTGGACCAGGCATGGAAATTTTCAGGTCTCCTGTAAAAACTGTTAGCGCTATGTTGCAGAAAACTTCCTGTAATCTCTCTGACATGGCTTGTACTCCTAGCCCTGGAGAATCTTTATGTCCAAAAAGCTTCCCTTGGTGGATTTCCAGTGATGCAGCTGGGAGACAAACTGGGTCCATCTCATTTGTAACAAAGATGATTGCAGTCTGTTAATTCTTGTTTCCTGTGTTAATGATATCTTTCCAACAAAGTGCTCTGAGGATTTTTTTCTTGCAGCATAAGGAGATAAAAAACCCATCCCCCAATGCCTTGGATCTGTTGGCTATTTCTGCCAAGACACAGAGAAGATGGAAGCAGAAGGTTTTTGTCATTCTGAATTTCTTGGACAGTGGGATTTTTTGATTTGTTTTGCTTTTTTTTCTGTATGGTTGTAGGATACCTTTCACCCATTTGGAATTCAAGTCTCCCTGTTTCCTATGCTAGTGATCCTGCTGCCTCCAGCTGGGATTGTGCAACACAAAGTTTTTACAGAATTAAATACTGGAACCAGGAGACTTTAGCTGCCTGAAGATGCATCTTTACTTGCTCAGCAGCGTTAGACTAATGCCTGTGCTATGTAAGCTGGTGCAAACTCTAACTTGATTTTTGAGTGCCCACACAGACATTCCTGATGCTACTCTTTGGCTGGTTCTGATCTACTGAGAATGGTTCTTTGCCCTCAGACATCCACTGTCTGCACCAGTCATGGAAAATTACAGTGCAGACAAGCCCTGGAACAGAAGCGTATTTCTTAGGAACTGGAGGGGGAAGATCTCCAACCCCACATCTATTCTGACACCCAAAAGGAGCCTTTGCCATCAATGACTGTGGGCCATTCTAGCCCAAATCAGATTGTCAGTTTGGTTATAATCCAGCCATTAGGAGAAGTGTTCATAAATTTCCTATTCTGTAACCAAGGCTGGCACTGATGCAAAATCCCCAGAGCTTCCAAGTCAGGGGTGCCTTCAGAGCACTCTGATAAGTACATAAAGAGATGTCAGTGCTGGATGAGCTGTAGTAAAGTTGCCATGGGTTGCTCAGAAACATTGTAAAGTTCATATTTCACAATCATTAGCCTCAGCAGTGCCCATCTGTTAAGCATTGGTAACAATTGAAGTGTTTCATAGCAGATGTTCTCCCTGAACAAGTGCCTGCACGGGGTTTGCTGATTTCCTGGATCACAACTGTTTATCCCAAATAACTCTGCAAATAATTGCTAAAGGTCAGTTCAGAGTGAATGTCCTGGCCTTCTGGGTTTACACTGGTAAGAGCAGTGCAGAACTGCACTTTAGCCCTGCTCTCAAACACTGGTACAAATCAAGAGGGGAGTCAGTGGAGTGTAAAACAGATGGAAGTGAGATCAAAATAAATCCTTCCACTTTTACCTCATAACACTTCAGATCACAGATGGGAGAGCTGAGATGCAGACAAAATACGACAGGAGGTTAGTTGAACATCTGGAGTCCAAACAAATGCATCTTTATATAAAATAGCATTTAGCAAAGAATGCCTAGGAAATGTGAAAACTGGAGCCAATCCTGGTCCCATGGAAGTCGCTGCCAACACTCTTGTTCACGTCAGCAATCCTGCTCTGATGACATTACAAATGTCATGTCTGAGTTACATCCGATGGTAAATGGAATTTTACAAGCTTTTCTTTAATCTTTCTGGTAGAACTGGCTTTGCCAAAAAAAGCTTTGTAAGGATATTTTAGGCAAGACCCAAATGTCCAGTATTTGGATTCTCTCTTCAAAGCCACAAATATCTATGAGATGTCCAACTCCTCATGAGAGCCACTGAGAAACAAGTACTTAATTCTGCTTTGTACCTTTGTAAATGTCCCATCTGATTTAGGTTTTGACATAGCTGTTAAAATGCCATGACAATTTAAGGTAACACTGTTGTCCAACCATTTCTTGAACCTCTTTCAGTGAGAGATTATCTCATGACTATCCAGTTGTGAAACAGAGCTATATGAGTGCTCTACATGTATTTCATGCTGCTCAGAGATGGCATAAGCTGATCTGGTTGGCTTCTCACTGGAGCTGATGAAGAGCGTTCAATTCACATGAGCTGTTTTAGTATGAAAGTAGAAGAGAATGTCAGAGAATCAAATCTGCTGAATGGTTAAATCTCTGCAGGTGACAATGCTGTACTTACCCAGTTAAGGACATCTACACAGAGCCTCAAAACCAGCTTCTTTAGGAACCTGATCTTTTCAGTATAGTTGGGAAAAGATGAGAACAGAAGTTAGCTTGTATAAATTTTTAGGAAAGGATATGATAATAAAGAAGATCTTTGGATAGCGTAGAAGGAATCTGGAATTCTTAATAGATGATTAGAGTGGACAAGTTCTGGGTATACGAGTGTGTGTTTATGGTTTATGTAATAAAGGACAAATAGGCAGCCAAGCCTCTGTCCAACTGGAAATCTGTGTGTGATTAAGGAAGGGAGATGTGCTCCCTTCACTACCATTAAGTAGAGTTCTCCCTTGTATCACTGTTCATGGACGAGGATCTGATTTAAACCACGTGCTGTAGCTAGTAACCTCAAATAAATCAGCACTTTGTGCCTTTCTAAGGTACTGTCTGTCATTGCAAGGACATTTAACAAACTGCCTGTGTGGGAATTGCCTGTGTAATCTAAAGCAGAAATACAGTCATATTGGGGTGGGAAGGCAGAAGCAAGACCAACAGGACTCGTAACAAATGTATGGAAAGAATTAAAGTAGCTGAGACCTTCCACTGCAGGTGGTGGTCTGCATGCATGTGAAGGAGGGAGGTCCTCTGGACTGAGGGTCAGATATACAGTGCAGGTATACACAGCCAAATCACATCAGCTGAGCTCAGTCCTTTACACCACTGTGTGTCACCCTGTTGACCCAGCTGGAAACTGCAGCCTAACCAGAACTACCCCAGCTTTGATGCTGGTCACACTGCTCTTTTGGGTGCTCTTGGTATTTTAGTAAGACTGTGCCATGCTTGTAGATCTTTCAGGCTTGGGTAGTCGATTGATCTTTCAGTGGGATTGGCGGGGGGGTTATATACCTAAAATTCACAAATGTCTTTTTCATTTTGTTGCAGACTTAAATGAAGAAATTAGATGAGATAAAGATTCTGGGTAACTCTACATGAACAGTATTCCAAGCTGAGGTTCTCTATCAACTCCTGAGATGGGGCATCATAGAATCTTAGAAGAGTTTGGGTTGGAAGGGACCTTTAAAGGTCCTAGTCCAAACCCCCTGAAATAAGCAGGGACACCTTCAATTAGATCAGGTTTCTCAGAATCCTGTCCAACCTGACCTTAAATGTTTCTGTCAAGGGATGGGTCATCTACCACTTCTCAGTGTAGAGAGAGTATATACAGAGAAAACTGGCATGGAGAATTTAATTTTTTTTGTCTATTGCCTCTTCAAATGTAAAATCCTCATCTGTGGTCCACAGGAAGTGACTGTTTTACATTCAGGTGCAGTACAGAGGAGACACGTACCTGCCCCTCAGTTCCTTAGCTGTTCATTCAGATGTAACTGCATCTCAGCTTTGCATTTCAGCTGCTGAGTATTCAAAGCAACCAAACTTACATGTGCCAAAGCCAAAGAAGGTGTCACTAGAATAGACATGTTATGTACAGTGTGTGCCTGTTGTTAAATGCTGTTAATTGCCTTGGCTGGGCAGCCTGCTGTTCCCTGGTAGCTCTCTGAGGCGATCCCAGCCTGTGCTCCTTTTCTGCAATGAAAACATTTCTCCCTTATTTATTTTTGCATGAGAAAACATGTTTCCATTCTAAGCCTCTAGATACCACTTGAGTGCCCCCCTGACCTCTCCTCGTGGGCCCAGCCCGTGTAAATGACCAGACGAAGGAATGTGGATGAAGGAAGTGCCATAAAGTAGAAATATTGCTGGCTTGTAAATTCCCTCCAGCACAGCAAGATTTCAAAATAAACAGAGCTACAGTCACACAGGACAGCATAACTCAGTGGTGCAAAATTCATCACTGGCTCTTGAAAAGGAGAGCAGCCTGACATCAAAATTAAACTCCTCCAAAAGAGTCTCATCTGCCTCAAAACCCTGGCAAGAGATCTGCGTTGCATTCCCATACAGAATTCACCTGCCTTTGTTCTCCAGGTTATTTCTCTCTTCAAAACTTGTACCAAGCTGAACTACAGTTCTTATTCATGTCACTGGGATTTGGTGGCCCTCATATCCTCTGGATAGCTTTCACAAAAATACACAAGTGTTGTTTTAACTGTGCCCCTCCAGTGTGCAGCATGAGTGTATCTGTATCTCTGACACCTAGAGTCCAGCCATGAGTACTGCCTGCTGCTGGATGCCAGGATTGCCTAGGCAGGTTTAAGTGTCTTCTTGCTGCTGGATCTGCTCAGCTGCAGATCACTCTTGCTTCTGCTCCAGCAACACTTGGATCTCTGTTTATAAGGGCTCAAGACCCCTTACTTCTGAAAACAGATTGTCCAGATGCCAGATAATTCCAGGGGTTTGAAGAGGAAGAAGGCTTATGCACTGCACAGACTGTCAACTTCTGAGTGCAATATTCTGATGTTCACTGTGCTTAATAAGAGGAAGGTTTCTCCTCAAATTGGAGTCTTTTTGAAGAGGAACAAGCTTTCTCCTAACCTGCTCTGATAGATATTGCATAAATGGCCATCTGACAGCTTCCTAAAAATCCATAAGATGTCAAGAAGTGGGATCAATTTGAGATTCTTTGAAACAAAATTTTAACTCTGTATCACAAGTAAAAGCATGTATTTCTGCTTCAGACACCAGTCCCCCCTCAAAAGCCTGTCTCATGACTCGGATCAATGGAATCAACAGACTGGCAAGCAGACAGATATTTTTATTTTTCAACAGTTTTTGGGTTGATGTTGGAGATTTTCAGAAGTTGAATTTAAAGAACTTCTGATGAGCTTGTACTACTGGTTGAAAAATATTCCATTTTGACACAAAACATACTGTCTTTCCACTGTGACCCGGTATCCTCCTTTTCTCCCTTGTCTCTGCTGTTCTGATCTAAAAATAATTTGGTTTGTTTACTTAGTGAAAAATTGAATGTTTCCAAGGGCACTGAGACGTTTTTTCTCTTCATCAAGAGCTCAAATGTCTACTGAAAAAGCTTTGATGAGAAATTTTCAATCAGATCCAATGAAAAAAGAGATGAGGGAGGAAAACATGACATTTTTTTCTTGAAGCACACAACAGAGTTCCTTAGCATTGGTTGTGGGAATAAAGAAGAAAGTGTGTGCCTTTGATCTGAAGGGAATCCTGCAGTTTTCCTGAATTATGGCAGCTGCTCCAATTCTGCAGTTCCACTCAGACAAAACCCTGCATTATGATTGAGCCTGAAACCAACATAAACAATCCTGTGCCCTTTTACCCTTGCTGTTAGAAGATGGAGTATCAGTGGAGCTGAGAATTTACTCAATACATCTAAATGGAGTGTAACCTTCCAGAGTGAGATGGCACCAGCTAGATAACCCCATTCAAGTGGAAATAGATGAAGGATGACACTGAAGATTGTATGATGAGGCTGGAGCTGACAGTCCTGCTTGTGACTTCTGTACTAACTGCACTGGACATGAAACCACCAAAAGGTTTGTCATAACTAAATCTGAAAAAACTCCCAAAAGGACTAACTGAAAGTATTGTCTGTAAGTAAAGGAAAAGAGATTCATTACACCATAGACTGTATCATGCAAGAACAAGTTAGGGATAAATGGATAAAGAATAAATTGAGGCTGCAATTAAGAGAAAGTCCTTAAATTTTCAAGCATTCAGACCTTGAAAAACTCTGTCAGCAGACTGGGTGAAAGAGGTGTGCAATAAGAGGATTATTTGTGTGATTATGGAGTCTGGACTCAGACCAGAAGATCCTTCCTTGTATTGTGTAATCTTGGAGTCCTCAAACCTTGATGTACTTTTTAAGCTCCACAGCTTTATAGCTCTTAGAAATAAAATGAAAACATGTGAGAGGATCTGGTATTAGTCACAGAGCACAGAGATGCTGAAAGTACCATCTGATGGATCAGAGACACACTCAAAGAGCAGAGGACATGGATAGCAGATATTTCTGAGCCCTCCTTCCTGCATGCAATGGCTTGGGAAGGATTTTGTGGAATGTCTTGTGCGATATCTCTTCAAGATACAGATTCTACATGCCCAAGGACGTTGCTAGTGCTTACACATCTGCAATAGGCTGTGTGAGGTGTACTCTTCTATCAGGTGCTTCCAGTAGAGTGGAGCACTTGGGAAGGACAGGATGAGAAAAAGGAGAGGTAGAAAAATGATGAGAGAAAAGGAAGGAAAAGGCAGGGAGAAGTAGGGAGCTGGAGGAGCATAAATTAAAAAAATGTGGAAATGAACTAAGTATAAGCGTGTGAATTGAGCAAAGTCGTGGGAAGGAGGATGAGAGGGTGACACAGATAAAAACTGGGGAGACTAGGCAGAAGGGCCAGCTGCTGAGCATGCTGTAAGCAACCTCTGGGCTTGCAGACAGTGGGCATTAAGAAAGCTGGTATCTCTGAGTCAGGTCCTAGTCCAAGTACCAGGTAGTTCTTGTTCATCTGCTTGTGCCCCTGCTTCTCAGCATTATCCTACTTTGCTGCTTTAGGTGGTTTTCCCTGATGAGAACAAGCATCCCCCTCTCTCTTCCAGCCTCATAGCCCTAGTAGAGTAAATGTTTGGGAAATTCCTATTCCTCTTGTTTTGTAGCATCTGCAGTTAGGGCTGAATAAAGCCCTTCAGGCTGGGAGGTTTTGGAAGGAAGCCCTACACTCACCAGGCACTTCGCCAGTGAGTTAATCCTTTCTGTACTGACCCTTCTACAAGCAGCAGTCCCAGGCCACCAAGGATCTGATAGCCTTGAACTCTCCATGCCTGGAACTGTGTTTGCTGCTTTTTAGTGCTGCTCTCTTCCTAGCAATTTTCTTGCAAGGCGCCAGATGGCAAAGCAGGGGCAATACAGATCAGCCATATCATTCCTCATTTTCTCAATCAATGCTCCAGCACAACTGTCATTCTATCAGTCAGGACAGAAGATGCTGTGCCATGTGCTTCATGCCTGTTGTTTATGTTGCTGCTGCCTTGCATATGTATGTGCCAGAAACTCTACACTTCCCCATAGACACATGTGATACTTTCCCAGGGCCATTGGCTTTAAACTGCATAGATTATTGCAACATCCCATACCCATTTGCCCCAAGTGTGGAAGTAAATGAAGTTGGGCTTAGGCAGGGCTGAAGGTACAGAGCAGTCAGTGGTGTTGGCTGAGCTGCATGTATAAGTGTGTGTGTGTTCATGAGGATTACAGGCAGCACAGGCATGCCAAGGGCAATTCAGTGCAGTGTGCAAGAGCATGCTTGGGCTGTATGGATGTTTGTCCCATGTCCCATGAGGGACTTTGGGGTTGGTTCCATGACTTGGAGAAGGTAAATGGAAGAGAGAGAATATTAATGATCTCTGGCAACATCTGCAAGTCTCTCAGCTTTCACAAGGAGCCATTGTAGCTGAGGATCACCGCAGCTATGGCAGTAATCTGCACTGCTTGAGAGCCTGGGCTTAGCCTTGCCTTTAGTACAGACTTCCTGTGTAATCCCAAATTCCATAAATAGCTCTTAGTGCCATAGTGCTCCTTGAGCAGCTGTTTTCCAAAGAGCAGAACTCTCACACCAGGCCCTGAAGTCAGCTGGAGCTGGCAGCATTCATCTGCAGCAAGCAAGGTTTGTCCTCACAGACGCTGCTTCAGGACAAATGAAAGGACGCTCTTGCAGCCATTGTCCAGAATAACACTCTGCCTTGGTTCCCCCATCCTTAAAATGGGAATAAAAAGCCAGGATAGAATACTCTATGCGGGATTTGGATGCCTAGATACAGGCTTTTAATGTTGTTTGTAGGAGCTCAAATATGCAGCATGCCTGCCAGGTGATAAGAAGCTTATAGGCACAAGTATTTCTGAGATGGCAGCTGGAGGCCAGGCAGGCACCCCGCAGACCTACGGTGACTGGATGTCACCATTCAGGGAACTGACCCCCCTTTCACAAAATCTACGAGGTGCTAAGACATCCTTATAAAGAGCATTGTCTCCATAGATGTGTATTTCATACAGCCAACACAGCTGATTTCTGCTTCACCTGTATTGCAGACAACTCTCAGGCAGGTTTGCTCTCACTGGCACGTGTTGGGAGGAGTGCAGAGAAGCATCTGCCACCTGGGTTTTCCTTCCACAAATAAAAGCTAAGCCCAAGGGGTTTTATGACCTTTAAACAACTTACTCTTGCTCCTGCATCCCAGCTGCAGGCAGTCCACCTGGTCAGGGTGTTTGCTTGGGAGGAAAAAGCTACCTTCTGTGGGAGATCTGAAAGGCTTTTGTTTCCACATCAGATCTCCTGTTTGAGAGTGCCTGTAACACCTCCAAGAAATGTAAAAGGGAAAACTACAGCCCCCACAGAACCAATGAGGCTGTAAATCCAGAGAGAATCTTCTGGTGTCATTTACGAGCCAGCACATCAGATACTGGCCTCTCGTGCAGAGTGACTTGGTCCAGGCACATTCTTTCTCCTTTCCTCAGTTATGGGAGCAGGGGATGTTTGCTGTGGTGTTGTTCTGGGAAAAGGGATTGCAAAAAACTATCATTTATGCCTTTAGATGGGCATACTACAGAAACTAATTTTGTTCTTCTTCACAAGAAAAACTAGTTGGCTGTAATCTGCCAGCTGGACATAGGGAGAAACACCAGCGTAACCTCTAACCTCTCAGATTTAGTATTCTAGGACTGATCTTTCAATCCTAAAGTCTCTCTTTGCTCTGAATTCCTTGTCTTTCTGGTCCATGTTGTCCTAGCAGCTCTACCGTTTTCACTTTTCCAATGAAGTTATTGATAGGTACTTTATTGCACAGGGATACTGCCATCAGCTCCTGCTGGGAAAGGAAGGTCCAATATTATTCTTTTTTCCAGGTGTTCTTGACTTTGTCTTCGGGGCAGACATTTACTATTCTATAAATTCCAACTGCAGTTTTTCAGATATTGCAGGAGCTAAAAAAAGCCCTTTATAATCAGGGTGGGGTGGGAAAGGAAGCTGGATTTTGTTTTTCATGGAGAATGATGCAAAATTTTTAAAAAACTAGACTCTGTATACATATTTTTTTCTTTCTACTGAAGTTTCTGATTCCCTGCTAAAATCAAATGATGCGAGACCTGCTTGAAACCTGCTGAAATCAGTGGGATGTTAGGAGCTTCAGATCCTTCTTGGAGCTGAGCCCAGACTCTGGGCCATATGCCGAGAGGGCACGCTGAGAGAAGCTTCAGCCATGCCTCCACCCTTGAGTATCTGCTCTTTGACCATAGCTGGAGAGGGGATTCTGGACTACATACACCTCTGATCTGAAATAATGTGGCCTTTGTACTGCTCTCATGCATCTTCCTCTGTATTCTTTACATCTGTAAATGTCGTAGTGCATGTTAGGTGGTTGTGCTGTGTCAGTGAAGTCCTCCCCCTCTGTAATGCACTGAGCTCAGGTCCAACAGCAGAGCTGCCCCCAAACACTCACCATGGAGGGAGCTGCAGCAGGGCAGGAGGAGGGGAAAGCACCGACCAGCCTTGCACTGGGCACTTCATTGCACGTGGGGAGTTTCCAGCTGTGAAGCTCTTAACAGATGTTGACACCTCTGTGCTGTATTTGCTCTCTGGAGTGGGAGTGGGGCCAAGGATCGAGCCCTCCACCTGGGATGTACTGTCAGAGCTTTGTGTACATGCTAAATTAGCACATACAAAAAAGCTGTAAGTAAACTGTGCTGCAGATGCTGGGGAACTGATTGTATGCATGTGTGAACAGGGTGACTATGCCAAATTTAAATACCTACTTTATTCCCTAGTGGAAGACTGAGGCTCTTAGAGCTTAGCTTAATGTATGTCACGTTCTTAGAGCTTAGCTTAATGTACATGTCACAAAACAAGAAGGTGCGGGGGTTTAAATACATAACAAGCATTTTGAGCTAGTTCTTTTTTCCTGAAAATGTGAGCAGTCACTGTAAATTAGAAGAAATGCAGAACTGTCTGACAGATTTTCTTCTAAATTGCCTTGTTTAATCTCAGTGTTTTTTATTGAATGAGGCAAGTTTTGAGGAACCAATTCCTACAGACACATAGTCATGAATATACTGATTTTTCTGAGATCAGTAATTTTGAGGAACTCCAAAAAATGAGATTACAAGGCCTTCTCAGATGCTTCTGTCCAATGTTTACTGTTTGGGCAACAGTGTTCCAGTCTGGTCAATCATAATCATGGCTGAACTTCTTGACATGAAATTCGGTCTGTATGAATCCCTTTCCTATATAGTCTTTGTCATGTTGAAAAAAGTATGCAAACTGCTTTTAGTGAGCTAACAAAGCCACAGATGCTAAAAAATATAAAACTGCCTACACATCAGCAAATGTCAGTTCATGTTTGTGAACTGAGATACAAGGGCAACACTTTTGGGACTCATGATGTAGGACAATGAAATAATATGGCCCTTTGTCATTTGGTTGTGTAGATCAAAGAGTAAATAGAAACTATCTCCAGAGAGGAATATTGTAAAGTCATAAATTAGTATAAGTAGAATTTTTATTCTCCAGAAGGAAGGAATTAAAAATAGAGACATTAGGAAGAAAAGATTTCTGATGGTAAGGCATATTGGACTACAGAAAAGCCTCCTGATGGAAGAAATAGAAGCTGAATCTCTAAAAACTTTTAAGCACCAATTGAACACAGTAGCAATAAATGTTTAATCAGAAATAACCCTGCACTGTGAGAAAAAAAGGGCTAGATGGCTTTACTGTACTTCTTCAGATCCTATAACTGAATGACTCTTTGATGCTCTTTTGGATGGCTGAAGTTTTAAAAGCAGCTGTGGATCCATTAGGTTGAAGGATATTGTGGGAGTACCAGCTGGTCTTAGTCCCAGCTGGTATATATAGTCCTGATATATATATTCAAGCCCAAATTCTGAAACAGAAATTAGGAAAAGTAACTACAAGCCACAAGACCAGAGCTAGTCCAAAGAGGAAAAATGACTAGCTGATATTTCTGCTAGCATACTGGGGAGGGCGTGTACTTTGGGGACTTGTTTCTGTCCAAGTGTTTCCCTCTGAGTGAGGAAAGGTTTAGGAGCTGACTTTGGAAAGCTCAGTTATGCAATCAGCTATTGGTTGCAAGATCCAGTAAAGCTACAAGTAAAACACCACTCCAGCAAGAGAGCAAATGATGGCATTTGGTGTGTCCCAATTTCCAGGCCCAAGTTAGGCCTGGACCTGTAAGACACATGTTCTTGTCATGTGAGTGATGTGTATGTTAAGTGATGTTAATGATTGTTTATTGCAAACTAAACATTTTTGCCATCTGTCAACTTTAGACAACGAATGTCAGAACAGTTCCAGCAAATGAAATGTTTCCATCACCACAAACAAGCTGTTTGCTGGATCTCACTTCAATGTGAGATTAATACAGCTGCCCATAGCCCAGAGAACAAATCTCTAAATGAAAACTAGATCTAGTTTACATTATCTGTCCCATCATCACTCTGTGTATTCCATGAATATGCTACCCAGGCACTGTTACCTGGCTTTGAGCACACAGCACACTATCCTTTCCCTCTCACGTGATTCTTTTTTTTCTTACTTGTTTTTTATCTTACCAATTACTCTGGTCTTTCGTGTGATGTGACTCAGTGGTTACTCTTTTCTAAAATGGCTGTATTCATGGTTTTAATTGACGATAGGACTTTTTCAAAGCAACACTAAAATAATTGATGTTTTAAATTATAAAAAATAATTTAAAAAAATTCCAATTTTCATGTTTTTTCCTGAATATTTGCAGAATGGGGAGGGTTAAAAAAAAGAAAAAAATGAAAGTGAAAACTAAAATGAAAAGGAAGTGGAAAGGGGAAAGAGAAAGAAGAAGAGGAAGAAAAAAGGAAAGGGAAAGAAAAAGGGAGAGAAAAAGGGGAAGAAAAAGAGAAGAAAAAAAAAAAGAAAAAGAAAAAAACCAAAACCAAAACCAAACAAACAAAAGATAAGAAAAGAAAAATATAAAAGAAGATTTTTAAAAACCGAAAGCGAAATGCAAAAAAAAGTGTGAGGAAAGGCTTTCCATGGTGTTTGCTTCCCAGCCTGAGCCCGGTCTGTAGTCACTAGAGGGCACCCCAGGACACCGAAAGCGGCTGCGCCACCCGCGCCTGCAGCCCGAGGAGATGCGGGCTGGTACCCCGGGGTGCGGGGAGGGTACGGACCCGGCTTCCGTGGCTCTGAGGTTGCACCTACATCTGGGTTTTAATTAGCATCAGAGATGTGATGCCCTATCCCTATTTACTGTGCACCACAGAGCTGTTTCTAAATGTGTGAATGAGATTGCTTCAGGATGAAACAAAGTCATAAAATGAACTCCAGAAGGGCATGTACTCCACTTGCTAAATAGAGATTCAGTCCTTGGGATGAGATTACAGCTAGGCTAAAGAAAAAACCCTTAAAATGGAATGGAATGACTACTTTCCTCTGTAGATCTGTTCTTATTGCACCATGCAAGTTGTTAATATAGACAAAACCGTGAGGCCCCTGGTCTTTTCTGAGGGAGAATGCAGCTGGAAAGTTTGTTTCAGAGTCTGAAAATCCCCAAAGTCTGTAGATATTTGGGTTATGATATTTTATTCATGCCTATCTTAAATTAAAAGCAAATAATAGAAAAAAATTTTCAAGAGACATGCAACTCCTATTTGATTAGTCTAAAGAAAGCCCAAAAGAAATGAGCTGGGTGCTGTAAGGACCCCTGACCGTTCTGACCTGGCCTTTGGGCTCGATCTTTTCCCTGCAGACTCAGGTCGTTTCAGTTCTGATGCTCTGGTTGTCCGTGTTTCATTTTCCCATGGAGGAAGTATAAAGGCAGAGCTGAGCTTGGCCCTGGCCAGACCTCCCAGACACCTCTCCTTGCTGGGAATAGTGAACCTTTATTGCTGAGGTCTAGGTTCCTCGAAGTGGCCTGCAAGCTCAGTGAACCTGAACAGTCCAAGCGAAACCCAAGCAAAGCCACACAGTTTGAAACACTCTTGGAATAAAATCCCCTCCCCGGCGTCGGCTTGGTGCTCAAGGGGAGAGGCAGAACACGGCAAACTTGGCTCTGTTTTACCCCAAGCTTTCAGGAAACTCCTCACAGTGAGGGCCAAGAGCTATGTTCATAACAAAACTTAAACCCAAGGAAAATTTATCACGTTTTTAGTTTCTTCATGAAAGGTTAGAGCAACTTGGGATGTGCTCTGCTGGGATAAAAGAAGAGAAGAATTCTGCCCTTAAGGGCCAGTTTCACATCCATTGAAATCACATGCAAAACTCCCAGGGAAGCAAGCTTAAACTTTTAAACGCTGTTGGAAAAGCAGCTACCACAGTTCTCTGTCATTCTAGTTAACCATCTATAAACAGTTACTCACTTGACCTCTATTTGATCTCTCCCTCTGCCCTCCAAGGAATCTTTCAGGGCCAAAATACATTATGGATATCTCTGTGTACCTGAATGTTGGCGGCAGTTTTACTGTGATGAGAACAGATCTCTTGCAATTCTATCTGAAATCTGGTTATTTGGGGAAATTTTTTTTCTTTCTGCAGACAAATCCAACAAGCGACTTCTCTTAGTATTGATTTGTTGCAAATGCTTAATACTAAAAGTCCTGTTCACTATACATGTGATGGATGAGTTTAGAACCCTGACATGGCAGTAGGGAGAGAAAATAGTCTTAGCACTTGAAACAGGAAAGTCAGACAGGAAATATCTGTTTGAAGATATTTGAAATATCTTCAAATCACACTAGAGTTGTCCTTTTCTAGCAGCTGCTTGGATGTGCAGCAAGATGGCGAAGCCTTCAAGCTTTCACCTGATAAGTAGTCTTGAGGGGAAAAAAAAACATTGTGGAGGAATGCTGCAAGAATAAGGCTGCTATTAAAAAAAAAGATTTCTTAAGCAAAACAAGAATGACAGTAAGATGGAGGTAAATTAAGGGCATATAGCCAGTAACTGAAGGAAGAATTTTATATGGATGCCTTGGTTATTTTTTTTTTTAGTATGATAAACCAAAGAATTTCAGAGTTTAGTTACAAAAGAATATAAATACATAAAAATATTGAAACACCTAAAATCTCCAAGTACTCCTAACTTTGCATGCTAAGGATACCATGCAGTAGTTAATATCTATTTTAACATTTTAGCTTCATTTCCTTCCCATCAGAGTATCATACTATGTGGAAATAAGCAGTTTAAGCATGCTTTAAAGACTTAATCTTATTGAGAAAGAAACAGAGCTGCATCTAGAGACAGGGATGCTAAACTACTGTAGTTATTATCATGTGGGTTAGTAGATGAAGTTACAACCAGAGATAAGGTCAATTTTGTATCTTAATTGTGCAGTCCAACAGCCTAATATATATAGAATTCTTAATGTATTTATCCTTAAGTCTAGAACCTGAAATAATGTAATGTATGTTACTTGAAATGGCTGAGGTGTGCTGTTAATCTTAACTCCACTTAAACATAGATTCTGTGTGAACACTGTGGCATTTATTTACAGATAATAAGTCCAGGAAATATTAAGGAAGATCACAGTCAAATAGCATTAGCAAGAAAAAGATGAAAACAAGGGTACTGTTTTCCCAACATGAAGACATTCAGTTTAATTCTTGACTCACCAAAAATTTTCTTAACAAGTTGTGTTATATTGGCCAGAAATAACTTGGTTTAGAAATAGTCTTTGGAGATTTAAAACAACACCAGATAATAATGATTTCATTGCTGGGTTATGCCAGTCTAAAATTCTAAGCAACAGAAATGTTGCCATCTTCTCATTTAAGAGGAAATGTAATTTGATACAAGCACACTAAAAATTTGGAATATTGTATTATTAAAAAAGGCTGTCTCAAGCTGTGTTGAAATCAACAGTGGGTCTGTTTAAGGTTTCTGAATTCATCCTTTCTTTGTTAGCATTCAGATAAAAGATTAAATTTACTGGCTATTAGGGAGTTCTGGCTGCAGCTGGTTGGGGGGGAATGGGGAGAGAGAGAGAGAGAGAGAGAGAGAGAGAGAGAGAGAGAGAGAGAGAGAGAGAGAGAGAGAGAGAGAGAGAGAGAGAAGGGGAGAGATATTCAGTCACCCAGATCATCAAGGGGTGTAGCCTGGATTTTTTGAGCATCCAGATAAACACTGGTCAATTCTGTGGGAGTTAACATTAAGTTGAAACGAACTTTTCAAGGAATTTAACACTTAGCAAGTCATTTGACTTTCCTTTTAAATGTACAATTCGTTCAGATTTCCCTGAGTTCATAGTTGTAGTTTGGGGTGAGGGGGAAACCATGAGACCCCCACTGAGGGGGGAGGGTTTCTTTGTTTTGTTTTGTTATTTTGTTGCTGGTTAAATCTTAAGATCAGAATTGTTGTACTGCGAGCAGCAATTTGTGCTGGACGGGAATTAAAACCCAAAATCGTCGTTCATGAAAATCTCTCGGAGTTCATTCAGATGAGCTCGGCTGTTGTACGGAGATCTCTTCTTCACCCCGAGAGCAGGATGACAGCGGTGAAGCCGCGAAGGCAGCCCCGGTGCAGAGCTGTGGGTCGGTGCGGGCTCCCCGCCCTCGCTGTCCCCGCAGCCCCTCTCCGCGCTCCGCTCCGCGGGCTCGGCTGCGCTCTGACCCAAACAATTCTCCTGCACTTGAGGGTACCAGCGGGGCACGTCCTGTGCTGCTCCGGGAAAATCACCCTGGCAAAATGACCCCGAAGCCTGCTTTGGTGTCTTGATTTCTGCATGGTGGAGAACACACCCGCGGGTCCGTGCGGGTGTGTGCACGCGTGAGGAGGAAGGACGCGGAGCACGAAATACCAGCGGTCCTCCCGGCAGCCGTCGATGCGGGGCGGTCCAGCACGGCGGGATGGCCTCTCTGCCCATGCCAAGATCCCGGGGACTTTACCCAACACCTGGACCCCCCACCTCCCAGCCCCGCCAGGCTCCCCTCCCAGGCCGACTGGGAGGAGTCGGGAAGGCTACGGAGGGATGGTGCCGAGTGAGGTATCCCGGTACTCCTGTCTCCTTCTCGGGAGACTTGGTCTCCCATGCAGAGGTGGCGGTGGCAGAGGGGAAGGACAGCCGAGGTGCAGGGGGACGGAGGCATCCTCCTGCCCTAAGGAGAAGGGTGTGGACCCTCTGATGCTGGAGCACTCAGCTCTCCAGAGGTGTAGGGAGAGCCCTTTTATCTGCGTGCTGCGACTCCTCGAATCAGCTCTGAAGGTCTGTCCAGACATTTCCTAGGATCCAGTTTTCACCTTCAGTCGCAACACGTCTGCATGTCTGAGGGGGAGACTGCTGCTCAGATTTGACTCTGATCTCGTTCCACATTCATCCAGTCTAATTAGATCCTTGGGCTGTTTTTCTCTGTGGCAATAGCAACAGCAGACAGGCGATTACTTTTAAGTGTTATTACTCTAAATAATTGAGTCTCTAAGTGTAGTGCGGACGTAACAGTGTATCTGCTAAGTGCAATGTGGATGTCCCCATGTGCCAGTGGTAGCACTGGTGGGACAGCAGCACTCCTAGTAGTGTTTGCAATTACGATTAGCTTCTCCTGTCCCTGCAGAGTGTCACAGCTGTCACGGCAGCAGGAGCCAGACTCACAGCGCTAGTTACAAGCATTGGCCCTTTCAGTGCATCAGGTTCCTGCACTACTGTGCTAGTTCACGTAAAAGAAAGGGGCGGAGGTGGGAACGAGATCAGTCTAAACAAAATGAGCACTCCTTGGTAAGCAGAGACTAAGAAATACAATTAACTAGGTTTAAGGAGCTGGATGCGTATGTGTCAGGGAGGGTTCCTGTTAGTCACCCAGTATCACTGCAAGCATTTCCCCTGACCTCTAGAAATAATCTCAGTAAAACAACCACAGGTTAGCACAGGTACAATATCTGGGCTCTTGTTTCCAATCTCACAGGCTATGGTTGGGAGAGTTTGCAGTTAACCAGGATATAAAACAACTCTGCTGCTGTCTCTGGTGGCATTGTGAACTTGTCCTTTAAACAGTTCCATACTAGGATTAACTGTACCCACTTGCCTCTGCACTGTCCCAACTGAAGGTGCCTGTTTTAAAAGCAGACGAGGAGCCCAAGTTCAATCAAAGCCTCGATGTTTATTTAAAGTATTTAATAGCAACAAACAGGGCCCCGTGGGCTTGGGCTGCAGACAGCGAGGACATGCTTAAGTCGATTACACTTGACAATGCTGTAATAGCTGAGGGCAAGTGACACCCCTGGGCCTCTGGGCTCTTCAGGGCTACCAGGGCTTTCAGCCGAGGTGCCAGGGAGCCCAATGGCATCTGCAATACAAAAGAGGTGGAATGTTGGCAGCAAATGTACAGCTGGGTTCAGTTAATACGGGGAAGAGGTGACGTTTGGGGCCAAACACGTGCAGGCAAAAACTGAAAACCTGTCTCTCTTTTTTTTACCCCCAAATGCCCACAGAAACTTCTGGGAGGATACTTGGTATAAGGCGCTGGATCCTGTGCCCAGGCCACCAGTGTAAACCTAGATTCGCGCCCACCAGAGTGAAGAGGAAGCTTTCTCCTCTCCCTGGTGTGAACGCTTAAGGGACGCGTCACCCCCCCGCTTCCCCGGCTCGAGCAGCTCCGGTTCAAGAACAGCGGGGCCAGGGTGCCCAAAAAGGGCCGGGGCTGGCATAGTTTGGTGAGGAAACTTTCTCCTCCCGGCTAGGGCTGGTTGGGGTGATGGTGATCCCCGTCCCCCCGCGCGCAGCCCGAGCCGGTCGGGCGGGGGGGACCCCGGGAAGCGCTCTGCCAGGGGGGCTCGGGGCGCAGGGCTGCGGGGGCAAAGCGCTGTGTCTGGGGAGGGGGCTGCCGGAGCGGAGCGAGAAGCCCTCGCTCTTTTGGTTCCTTTCCAAGCATTTTTTAGCGGAGGAAGGATGTAATAACATGCCACGGGCAATAAATCATAGACTAGCTACTCCCCCTGGCTCCCCTCCCCCCTCCCGGCGGTCCCGGCCCCTCTATAGCGGGAGGGGCGGTGGGGCCGCCGGCAGAGCGGCCGCGACCGCCGGACGCAGCAGACCCAGCGCCTGCCCGCGTCCGCCAGCCGCTTCCAGCAGTGGACCTCCGCGCCCTGGCGCTGCTCTGCCTTCGCCCTGGCCGTCATCTCCTCTCAGAGGGTAAGTGAGCTGCGGGCCCGCGCCGCTCTCCCGCCTGCTTGCCGCTGGCATCGCTCCTGCCGGCAGCCCGACCAGGAGCGATGGTCCCCGCGGAAATCCCCGCTCTTCCCCCAACTCTCCCGCAGCCGGGCCGCTGTCCCGCGGTCGGGCTCGGCGCGGCACAGATTGCGCGTCTGGCAGCCCGAGTGATGGCTGCTGTGAGCTGGAAGCGGGCAGGCTCCCATCCCTCCCTCCCCTCCATCCTTCCCTGGCTTTTTTCAAAAAGCTGGCCAAAGCGGTCCTCTCTGCCAAACTCGCCCCAGATTGAAATCGTCTGGGGTAAGACTTTCAGCAGCGCTCGGTCTGCAGGGAGGTGGTTTGGCCGCAAAATATGCATATCGACTTTCCCTTTGGAAAAACCCAACCCTTAAAGTTACAAGAAATTAGAAACAGGCGGTTGTTCAATTCCTTTTCTGTCCTCTGTCGTGATCTATCTTCCCTCAATCAATGCAGAGCTGAGCCAAAGCGGTCACTCGGCAGGAATTTACCGCGCCCCCGGCGCGGGTGCACGGGGAGGTTTCGGGGGGCGCAGGGATCTTCAGTGACGAGGGGTCTGGGGGGTCGCGGGCTGGCGGCCGGCACTGCTTTTGGTCTCGAAGGCAGCGGCCCCCGCAGTCATCCTTGCCGCACCGCAGCGCCGTCTCACAGCCCGATCGCCCCACGCCAGTCCCCGCGGTCCCGCGTGTCTACCCTGAAGCCCGGCCACAGCGGCAGCTTCCCGGCTTGTTTGCCGGCTGCACTCCGTGGGAGCCGCCGGGTTCGGACAGCCCCGGAGAGCGCGGCAACCCGTGCTTCTTGCCCCGCATCCCGCGGGGAGCCCTGTACCCTGGGGCTCCGGGGGAGCGGGGACCGCGCGGGGCAGCCGCACTCCCCACGCGTGGAGGGGCGAGGGTCCTGCCCGCAACTTCTAGGCATCTCCCGGACGTTCTTCTTGCGTCTGGCGTCTCGCCTGGCAGAGATTTGCCACCACTTGTCCGTTCATCGAAACCTCGCTGACTGGATAATAGGCGCTTTTTCAAACTTTCGCTCCCGTCCTATTCTTCCATTCTGTCGACCGAAACTTGGGTGTTCCCGACCCAGGGCGGCCGAGGATGCCCTCCGGTGCCCTCTTTGTTTAGCCTGAGAGAGTTAATTGCTCCCGAATATTTCCCCGATACCTTTCCATAATACTGTCCCCGCAACAGCCCCGTCCCGGTGGAACACGGAGGGCACTGTCCAGCGAGCCGGCCCGGCCCAGGTGGGCTCCGGCCCGCGCCGCGTTCGCCGGGACCCACCACCCTGGGGCTGCAGACTGGGGGGCGAGCGGCAGGCAGCGAAGGCAGACCCGGGGGACCACGAGTGGCAGTGCCAGCCCCGGCGAGTGCAGGTCTAGAGGCATGGGAGTAGGGGACCGGGGGCTCAGGAGCTCTCCCTCTCCTCCTTCCCTCTGGCAGTGCTTGGCTCAGGGTTGGGGGGCCCACAGAGCTGCCCGGCTGCACCTCGGTTCGCTCCTAGCGCGGCTGCACTCCCTTGCTGGCAGCGAGCGACAGCGGGTATCTTTATAGGGGGTAAGCGTGTGGGGACATAGCTACCTGAGTAAGGAAAAGAGCTGGAGAGAAACTAGCGTAAGGACAGTGACCCCCACCGTCTTGCAGCGATAAGAGAGTTTTTTTGCCTATTTCTTTGCATGTCGTATAGTGCTCTCAACCCTGATCCAGATGAGGTCTTGCAGGGCTTCCTGGTACTGGAAGGTAGGTGAGCTCTGAATTCTTCCTAGTCACCTGGTAAAGTTCTATCTGTCTATCCCAGCTTTGCTTTCCAGGGAAATGTAGCTGTTCTAGACTTAAAAAGTTACCATCCATCTCCTGATAATGACAGATGCATCCTAAACTAAACAGAAGTAAAATGATGCTTCCATCAAATGTTTTGTCTGTTCACGTCCAGCCTGCTTGCCTGGATATAGCTTCCCTCTCTATTCAACCGTCCAGAGCTTCCTAGCCCACACAGCAAGTTACTATCAGCAACTTTGCAGAACTGGCAACTCACTTCTTCCCTTACTGTCCAGTTTCAGTGTGGGTGAACAGAAGCAGATCCCTATGGGGTGAAATAGGTATCATCCAACATTGACAAGTCGCCACTCTGGGAGAGGGTTTTGTGTGTGATTTCTAGAAAGAATTTGCTAGTAAAGGTGGGTGTTCAGAGCCAGCAAAACTCGAATTTGGGTTAGAAAGCAATAAAACTATTTATTATTTTTGAAAAGCCCAAATCCAAAACCCTTCTCTTCTAGTCGAGGTCAAAAGAGGTTCTTTTTTTCTTCTCATCTAAGTAAAATTAGGCTGAAGGAATGACACTGAGATGTCTGACTAGCATCTGTTTTTTCTGTAACTTTTGACTGTATTCTACCATTTTAACTAAATGTACCAGACAGATAAAGGTCTCAAAAGCTTTATGTACCATCAGTTGCATGAAAACCGATGTTTTCATCTAACGGAGCAATTAACAGACTATATTAATTTGCCCCACTGTGAGAATGGCTTCAGCTTGTGCTCAGTGTTTGTTAGACATCAGAGACCTCCCAGAGCATTAACACTTGCAGTACACGTGTAGATGTTTAGGATAGTCGTGCTTGTAGCAAATGTGGGTAGAGTCCTTCCCAAATCTTCCTTCTCAAAGCCTAGCCATGATGATGATGATGATGATGACGTGTAGAATAATTAATCAGCTTAACCAGCCCTAATGTGCATGGAACAATATGTTTCAAATTTTGAAATGAAATAGGGAATGTGTTTGTCAGCCTCAAAGCAAGACCAGAAATGTCTCCTTCCTAAATTATGGCCCCCAAATGGCCCCTTCCCCCTCCTACTTTAGGAAGATAGGGGTTCATGTCTTGGGAGATGTCACATGCACTAGTTTTCCCTGGTTTTCAGCCTTGAGAGCGCAGTGAACCAAGGAGCAGTGGCAGGAGATACTAGTTCCCTCTTAGTGGTACAGAGAGCTGACCTGATCAGTGCCTGTGCTGATGCTCCCTGGTGCTCAGTGCCTGTTGCTGATCATCACCAAGCAAAGGGATTCTTGTGCTGGGGGGGATTTGTCACTGAACACTGAATGCTAGGACTTCTCTTCCTTGCTGTGCTGGATGCCTTTTCTTGGGCCAGAAACAACTTTAGGACTTACAGACACGTTAGTCATGGTTAAACTTTCTCTGCTCCTGATTTCAAGTGGTATGGGATTGAAAATATCGCCTCGAGTCTCAGAGAGGACAGGATTACATTATCAAATCATAGATCTGAACAGTTCATCTCTTGCATGTTGTTTAGGTTAAAGCTTGCTTAAACTTAGTTGGTACAAGCTTGCAGAGACAGTGTCACTGCAGCTGTGCTGAGTGGTGTTGTATGACTGTATTGTTTCAGCCTCCCTTTCCAATACAAGCTCACAGATGTGTAGCTATCAGGCACAGATTTGCAGTGGAAAATCCTAGTACCTTCCTCACTCCCTTTCACATTAGCACTAGCCAGTCTAAGGCATTCTCTCAAGGTTCACCCTGTAGCCCTCCTTCCTCCTCCCCCTGCAGATGGGAGCTTCTCCTCCCTTTTATTAACTCCTAGATGGGATCACTGAAAGAAAAGTCCTTCAATTTTCTTAACCCAGATTCTGGTGTGAATCTAGAGGAGCTCTACTCCCACTGATTAATTTCACTCATATGGCATCTGATTCTGGTTTATCGCTTGGTAGAGGCACTTGGAAAAAAGGTTTCCCTCCTGAGGACAGGAAAATTTCACCCTGTTGTCTATGGTTATGTGTGCTAGAGACAGGCATCGATAAGTGTGCGATATATGTAGATCAGTTACCCTTTGAAAGCTGTCTCTTTTCTCACCTTCCTAGACAGCTGTTAAGATATTCCAAGCCTTAGCTCCCCATCTGCCTTTAAGGGAACTGGATTTGGATGCTGCAAATAATCCTGTGTGGCTAAACAAACAGGGCCCCAGATTGCCATGTGGTATCTCAAACCCTGTCAGATATAGATCTGACCATCTACAGCATGAGCCAGACCTCTAGGGTTAGGTATATGAATTTAATTCCTCTCAGAGACTGAAAACTGCTCCACTGGGAAATTGTTTAAAATCTTAGTCATCTCCTCCTAGACTTCCAGGCAAGACTTCTGTGTTTGTATTTTATTGCGCTTGGAGCTTTGAAACTTAGTACCTTACTCATGTGCACTTCGTTGCCAGTAATCAAGTTCTCCCATGGACAAATCGGGTAGCAGAGGCTGTAGTGGGCTCCAGGCTGGTTTTCTCATGTATATGCATGCATATACATGGCTGATTTTTAGCCTAGGGCGTTAAACCTAATTCTGTCCCTAATGATGCCAGTGACAGAACTCTCCTCCAGTCCGGTGGCCCCTGAATAGTGTATTTAGGGCGCCCTGCCTGATAACTGTCTCCTCGATTGCCGTTATTTAGCCACAGGCTGAAAATTCAAAAGACTCAAAATCTCTTCTGTAAAACCGCTTGGATCTCACATCTCTGAGCCTCACCTTCTTGTGCCTGTACCTCGGTTGGGAGTCAGAGCTGGCAGCAGTGAGGAAAGGTCAGCTGGGCCCTGGGAACGCCTGCAAAACCGGGGTTTTTCTGTAGCCAGTAAGTCCCCTGTGAAAAGCCTGCACCTGAGCCGATCGTTTTGATCTGAACTCTTTGGAATTCATCGCTTTCTTCTGGCTACCTTCTAATTTGGCCTCGGGTCAAAATCGTTTGAGTAGAACAACACTGAGGACAAGTGCCCCCTCTTTTGGCCTTTATCTTGTCTAATTACCAGGAGCATCCCTGCACAATGGAGCGGCTCCTTATTCTAATCTCTTCTACTTTACTTATCTTCATTTTCTTTCCCGCTTCTTTTGTCTTTCAAAATCCCACGCACCGTTATTGAAAGGCTGGACACCGGGCTAAAGGGATTGTGCTCTGAGCTGTGAGCAAATGCTCTCCCAAAGTTACAGCTTTTCTACTGCTGTTTTTTCACCTGCATATTTGGAGGGAGTTCCTTTCTGTTGGCCCTGTTCTGTGTATCTGTGCTGCTGACCGGGAGCAAGAGGGAGTAAGCAAGAGGGAGTAACGTGTCCTTTCCCTCCCTTTGTCTCGCAGAGAAACCCGTCAGCCTGACTTACCGATGTCCCTGTCGATTCTACGAGAGCAACGTGGCAAGAGCCAACATTAAGCACCTCAAAATCCTCTCCACACCTAACTGCTCACTTCAAATTGTGTAAGTCTTTTTTCATCTGGGTGCAAATCTCAGGTGTCAAAAAGAAGAGTCACAGAGCTGGTGCCTGCTCTGGTAGTTGTGTTTCAGTCTGTCTCATCCATGATACCGAATTCATCTCTTCACCCCATATGTCAGATACAGCTGGACTCTGCTTTACCCCACATGAAGGAGCCCAGCTGGATGTTTCTCAGCTGTGTTCTACCTCTGTGATTTCCCTGTGACTCTGTGATCCCATGTCCTGTTCCCCCGTGGGTGTGTGAGCAGCAGTGTCAGACAGGCTGTCCATTGCCTTCAATGTGGAGCTTCACACCTTGGGGTAAAGACTTTACAGTGGGGTCTGAGTCTTCTAATTTTTCACTTCACCATAGAGTGGAGCTAAACAAGCAGAAGGAATTCCTGTATTTCATGTATCCTCCACAGGAGGTACAGACTCTAAACATGTGATGGCCTGATCTAGGAACACTTAACAGTGACTGTCTCAGTAAATTCAAGCTGGACAGAAATTATGGCTTCCCAATGGAAAATAACCTCTTCATTTTTGCTGAAAAAGAAACCCTGGTTTTCAGGAAAAATGGGGGGTTTAATGTTTGTTTTTGTAGATTCGTGTGTGTGTGTGTGTGTATGTGTGTTTTAGGAAAGGTTTTTTGGTTCCTGGGTGACCCCCTTTCTCCCCTCCCAGAATTCAAAATCTTCAGAAGAAGAGAAATAACATTCATCTTTTCATTGCATGATAGCCTTACTACTATCAACTTCTCTTGATCTCTGTAAGAGGGTGTCAGTGACTAGATTTGGTGTCTGTGCAGTCCCATTACTAGTGCAGTCTTTGACCCATGTGTTGAGCCCTTCCTCTTGCCACTCAAATGCTGTAAAAATCCGTTCTTGTCATCCAAAACATTTCTTCACTCAGAAAACTGGTGTGGTTTGCATCAGATATCTCAGGAATGTGTATGAGTGTGTATCCATTCATGAAACAGTTTTTATTTATGATTTTTTTCTGTTTTAAACCACTCTGGGTATATCATACACATTTTATCATGTGTGTTTCTGCCTTAGGATTTGGTGGAGGACAGTGAGAAAAATGTAAGCCTCAGCTGAGAAATAATTTCCTTTCACAGAAATGGCAAAACCAGCTGTGACAAACTCCAATCTCTACCTATAAACAATTTTGGAGGCAAGCATCCAAAATGCAAGAGTGCATGGATCTGTGCTCTGGGACTGTCAGTGGATGTCATAAGGGTCCCAGTGCTAAGGCTTTGTAGAGGATTTTGAATTTTTTGGAGTAATTTCAAGAAAATGACAGCATTTAAGAGAGGATAGAGTATATACTTATCTCCTAATTAATGTAGGATTATAGTCAATAAAGATAGATAAGAACACGAAATACAGAAACAGAAACATCTCATGTTCTTGTCCGTTCCTGCCCCAAATGTGTTTGTCTGTGGTACAGAGAACACATGAACCTGTAGTTTACCATCTTTTTGTTACTTTAAAAAGTAAGGTACTTGAAAACCTCCCTCCAAATACTCTTGAAACATCATGAGTTTGAACTAGGTCTTTATCAAAACAGGGGGTAAAGTATAATCAAAACTAACATATGAATTTCTCATCTTGATGGTTTTAAGCATTATACAGTAAATAAATAAAAAGCTACTGTTTTCAGGAATAGAGAATGAATCTAAGTGACACATATAGTTGCCAGGAAATATTTTGTGGTTTGGTTTTGGTTGTTTTGTTTGGGGGGTTTTTGTTTGTTTGTTTTTGGGTTTTTTTGTTTGTGTTTCTGTGGGTTTTTGTTGTTTTGTGTTTTTTTGTTTGTTTGTTTGTTTTTCTGTGGTTTTTTGTTTTTGTTTGTTTGTTTGTTTTGTTTTTTGCACAAATACATTTTCCTTTTTGGTTGAGGGGAATTGTACCTGAAAAAAAGTCTTAAGAGCAGGCTTTTGCCTTTCATTCTATTGGAAGTTATCTCTCCAAATCCAAGGAACTCCTCTGTCAATGTGTACTTCTACAAAGCCCACACTAAATTCCTTGCTTTTCAGTGCAGGGAAATAAGCATTTTTAGCATGCAATTAATTGCATTAAGTAGACACCTAAACCAGTCCAAGTTAAACACTCCATACAGTGCCTACATCTCTTCTGTGACTGCACAGGGAGCAGGGGCTGACAGGCTCAGAAATAAATGTCTAAAGAAGTCAATGTCTTAATATTAGGTGAGAGGTAATATTAGGTGAGAGGAATTGTGTGTGGCTGGAGACTGGTTACGTGTGCTTTTGATTCTGTGTCCTGTGAGGCCGAGAATTCCCAGGCATTGCTAACATCAGCAAATCCATTCTTGCACTCTGTTGGTATCACTTCACTGGAAATGCTCCAGCTTGGCACTGCTGTAAGGGAAATATGAATTAAGCCCATTCATCTCTTTATTGGCGCAGGGATTGCAAAACGGATCTTCGATGTGTTTATATTACAACTGTGTTGTTGCATAACTTCAGACCAAGGAGCCTTTTTGACCTGTTATTTCTTATGCCATAGTTTTATATTCTGCAGATTTCATTTTATAAAGTGAGGAACATTTTGGCTCCCATCCAGAAAAATGTTTAAACAAGCACTGAACTTATTCGTATGGGCATTTCCATAAAATTGCTGTTCTTTGCACTTTTCCATGGCAGGCAGGCTGTTTAAAGGGGAAATTTTTGAGCAGCTGGGGCAGAGGCAGGGTGCTGCAGGGAAAGCAGGAGATAACAACACTCAAGAGGCCCTGAGATCCCTGGAGGGCGAGACCTGCTGGTGAAAAGCTATTTGTCCTGGTTCTGAATGAAAGGTGCAGATAAGCACAAATTCAAGGCTGAATTCAAATTAGCTAAACAGTCTGGTGTGGGTAGTGCAGCTTGGACATCCAGGAGAACCCCCTCAGGAAGTTTCTGCCTTTGTTTCTAGTGCTGAGTGAATACATGAGGGGAAACCTGCCTCTGGCACTATGATACTTACAGTTGTCTTCCTGATTGCAACCTGTTAGTTCAGTCTTAGTGTAATACAAAAAGCTAACAGGTGACCAGACCCTTTCTTTCAGAAAATTCAAGAAGTATGGTTTTATATCTGTCCTCAAAACCTGTGAAACTTCAGTTTTGGGTTGAGTCTGAAAGCTGTTCTTAATCAATTCCTTACAAAAATTACCTAAATTTACCATGTCAGTATTTCCAAATGAAATTTTTCCTGTTGCTGGCACTGGACAGCCCAGATATGAATTGGAAATCTTACATTCAAATTCTGTATTTGTCCCACTCTCGCATGATTCCCACTAGAGACCACAAGAGTCAGCATTGAAGGAGACAGGTGGTACCAGTGCTTCCAAAACAGTGATATTTATAAAAGGTATCTTGAGGGTGGGTTAACCGAGAGCAGCACTGGCACCCAAGGAAAATAAGGCACCCAGGGATAGGTGGTGGATGTGGGCTGAGGAGTGTTGCAATCAGACTCACTCTGACTTTTCTTCTTTGGCAGCGCAAGGCTCAAGAGCAACAGCAAGCAAGTATGCATTGATCCCAAGTTAAAGTGGATCCAGGAATATCTGGAGAAGGCTTTAAACAAGTAAGGCAAGACACAAATGGACTTAACAGCTAACATCCAGAGTTATTAAAGGGTAGAACATTAAGGGCTGGCTTTTACCGTGTGGACAAAGTACTTGTGGAATCAGATATTGTTTTGAAGAAGGGTTTGGAATTGACCTAATTTGTATTAAAACAACAGCTTCTAGTATATCCTAGATGTTAAACTAAGAATTTTGCCAGGGTTTGAGGCAAAATCAATGCAAATGAATATGTTCTGGGGTCCTAAACTCATCCTCTTTTTAAAAAAAAGCCGTTCTCCCAAGGAAAATTCTTCCTTTATGCCCCCTCCTCCCCAAGCCAAACTACAATTCCTTCAGAATCTATATCGTTCCAGTGTCTTTGGAGCCCCTTCTCCATGTTATACCAGGACTCTGGTTGCACAGGCAGCTGAGGCCTAGGGCACTAAAAATTGTCTCTCTGCTGGCCAGTGTGGAGTGCTAATAATGTCGGCCGAGGCGAGATGTGCTGACACGAATAAGGCTTTCCCATAAGGCCAGAGGCAAACCAGCCAAACCTGGCAAATTCAGACTCTTTAAATCTGTTTTTATTACCCTTGAAAGTGGTTGATCATGTCTACTTTGAGGTGGACTCAGTCCATATCTGTTCAATTTTACATCAAGAAAGAAAGAGCAGCACAGAGCAAATTTCCGTGTTGAGCTGCAGGGGAGGGCTCCAGCCTTCCAGGTTTAGAAGATGAGACAGGTGATGGTACAAAGCATTTCCTTGCTCTTAATCTAGCAGGGCTGCTGTTGATTCAGCAGCAACATTTTGGCCAGCAAGCCTACCTGTGCACTCAGTATCCCTCTCACCCTTGCCCACCACATTCCCACCCCTCAGTAACTGCGCTGTAACCCTGCTAAACCTTGCCCCCCCTGCATCTGTGGGGTGAAGGCAGGGCTGGAATCCAGTAATTTGCAAAAGCAATGCATTATTTGGGAAGGTATGGCCCCAGGGCAGATGTGAGGCACAGGTAGCTGAATGCCCTCCACTGTTTGCTTTGTAAATGCATCTGCCAAACAAGGGGTAGAGTTAAAAAAAAAATAAAATTCTTTGTTGTCCCCCCCCCCCCGTGTTCTTACAATAAGCAAGGGGGAAAAACACTGCCAGAAGTAGAGAGATCCCTCCATGTGTCCCTTTAATCACCACACTGGGGCCAAGAGTGAGGAGGAAGAAGGAAAGAAGCCAGCTAACTGTGATTCCAGCCCTGACAGCTCTTCCCATCTCATCCAATGCTCAGTGCCTTCTATGCTGCCACCACTCAGCCCTTTTGTCCTTTGGACAAATTCTCTGTAGAAGTAATCCAGGTTAATGCTGCCAGGATGGCTTTGGGTTTAGATACAACTGAACCTAAGAGTAGGATGTGGCTCATGCTGACTATCCTAGGGACTTGAGCTACTCTGTTTTACAAGTTGGGAAAGTCCTCAAGCTCCTGCTTGAGCTTCTGTTTGCTGTCATCCCCAACCTGAAACTTAGGAGGCACTTTAGAAATGTGTAGGGTTGGGCAAATGTGATTGTGTGCCTGTCTGACTTAGGGGAACGACTCAGCTGGAACACGATCTGCTCTCACTTCCACTAGTGAAGTTGTGGGGCCAGCTCTGCTGAAACCAATGAGCCTGATCTCCAGCCAGATTCTGGGTTTTGTTTACCTAATGCAATTCTGCTAATTTGGTGTATTTCATCCTGGTTTACACTGAGTAACAAAAGAGAATTTGGTCCCAGCTCTATGAAATGACAGAAAACATATATCTCCATCACCTAATCCTGTAATCATTGCATTGTTTTCATTTTCCAACTAGTAATGCTAGCACCAGTGGCATTTTCATGCTCCACAGACAGTCAGGGCTCTGTCTGTAGCATTTTCACAAGGCATGTTTTCGATATATTTTAGTGCACAGCTTTGACTTCTGAAACGTACTTTGGAATATATTTATAGCGCATCAAATAATTCATATATTTGAATTGGAGCCATATGAATGTTGGTAGTTTAAAACACCGATATCCCTCTAAACTACTAACAGCTTGTAAAATGAATCTATATAGATCTATAAATGTTAATGTAGCTATCAGTTTCAATCAGCCATATATTATATTTTTTCACTTGTACTGAAATTGTATTAAATGTGACATTACCCTATATGCACTAGCAATAAAATGGCTAATTGTTTCATGTTATGAAAACCCAATTGTACATGGGAATTTATTTTTCTGGAATAAAATCAATACGTTTTGTAGAAAGGGCTCTTGTAATTGTTTAAGTAGAATCCAAACTGTGAAGACATCCTAATCTATACCATCACTTCAATATGAGAATATCTTCAGTGTTATAATCTGAAGCTAAGAGCAAGGAAAAGTTCCTAGAATAGTAATCCAATAAAATTAATTGTGAAACCAGAGATAGTTTCTAGTAGGGAATTATTTTGCTCACTAATTCTGCTTAGGCTTTATTATTGCTTTATATTCATCACATCTCCATGTAATATACACACTCATGAGACATCAGTAAAATACATTCAGGCTGTCAAGAATTCAAATTCCTTAACTGGCTTTAAAAATCATTGAACAGCTGCTGTGGCCAACATCATTCAACATTCATTCATTTTATAGACAAGGGGCAAATCAGTCCTTTCTTGAAATAGCTAACAAATCCTCTATCACTTCCAGGCAATCCTAGTCATCATTTACAGTACATTGACTCCCTTTCCCTTCTCCTTTTGTAAAAGGATAATGCAAAATCAGGTCCTTACAGAGTTTACAGAGCCCAAAATAAACAGAGACCATCTTGTCCACTGTCATGTTAATATAGTCCCACTGCAGAACTTCCCTCAGTCCAAGATGCTGGAATCCATTAAACTCAGCCACTACTGTAGGCACAGAGAAGAGAGCTGATGGATTTGGAGAAGATAATAAAGTCACATTGGAAAAACCTTTGCTGGGAGAAAGGAATGGAAACTCTCAGTACTGCTGCCTTCTTACATTGTGTTGGTAAACCCCAGTGTGGCAGCTCTTCCTAATTTCTGACCTCATTTGTAAACAAGGGCTGAAGTCCAAGATACCAGAACAACAACCTCCCAGAACTCCACCAAGTGTGTGTGGGGTGAAGGCCCCACACGGAGGGGGACAATGTAGGTGACTGTCTTTATAGCCTTGTTTTAAGGCACTGAATGCCCACAAATCTCCTTAGAGTAGCCATTGGTTCTTGCTGATGCATTTGGGGAGGGTTAGGCATTTTGGGTGAAAGGGTTGTTCTGGCCTTAGAGTTTTCAAATGTCCTGCCACCAGGGCACTTTCATTTGCCTAGCATTCCTATGAGGCAGAGGGTATATGAAAGGGGATATTATCATCATTTGCACCCTGTCAGCAAGATACGAAAGGACCATAGGATAAATGTGAATAAGGCCTTTGTATATGGATAATTTATGGCAGTCTTTTTTGTATTTTTCTTTTAATTTAGACCACGTCATCGCACTCATAAAAAAAAGCAACAGAAGAAACGGGGCCCCCTCTGCCCTTCCCGTGCAACATCACTAAAGTCTCCAGGGAGAAAGAATGGTAGGAAGCATTAGTTTCTGAGCTGGGATACTTCAGGTTCAAATCCCTGCTCTTCCATTGACCATCATATGGGATCTTGGGCAAATATATTAGCTTATCCAGACCTCCATTTCCCCTTATATTTGTTGAGAATAACATCTCCACCCCTCCTGCAAAGGAATATTATATAGATAAAACTCTGAAAAACAAGGGGAAATTTTAACCACAACAGATGTGGGAAAATTTTCCCATTTTACAGTGGGAAAATGGACACACAAAGAGGCCAAAATAACACTGAAAAGTCAAAGTCAAAAACAGGGTAAAGGTTTGGGAGCTCTGTTTCTTTTAGGTTCAGTATCAAACTGACAGAGTTTAAATATAAATAATAGCTATGAATTTGCTACTGGTGTTTTTTAATGACAAAAGCAGCACCACGTGGTGACAACATGATTTGGTGCATGGGTTGATGCCTTTCCTATGGGAGATGCTAGGCAAGTCCCAGAGAATGGTATTATATATACCAGTGCTCTGGATGTCCCAGTTGTTTTCATTATCTCACCAAAGTGGTTTGTCCTGCCTTTATGCACCAAAAGAAGTAGGGTTACTGCTGTGGGATGTTGGAAAAGATATCTTCAAAGAGGAAAATTTTCCTCATGGCTTACTCATCCTTTTTGTACCCGGATGAGTTTCTGAGACTACTTTTACTAGGAGTAGCCACAACAGTCTCTGACTGTGGTCACACAGACTTAGTTGTCCAGCAGACATTGAAAGGGATGTTTGACAAGACACATTGGGACATCAGAGTTTTTGAATACCTGGTGTTTACCCTCTGACACTTGTAACTCAGCCTTAGTGACCTCATCTAGATTGTAAAAGGTTGATCAGCCTGGAGCAGGAGAGGGGTCACTTCACAGAAAACCTGGAGGCCAGCGACACAAACTGCCTCCTTGTTCTGAGAGCACAAGACACTTGTACAACTTGCCTAACCCACACTCTCCTGGGTGCCATGCTCACACTGAGACTGGGAGTCTCAATGTGTGTGCATCCCACCCTGAGCTCCCAAACTCAGCACCTCAGGCCTCACGCATTTACTGTGCAGCCTGTGGCTGCCTGCCCTCCCTGTCACCCCACCTTCACTGGGCAGCTGTCACCACAAGCTCTGCTGTGCTCCCCAGCTGTTTACAGAGGGAGAGTCCCAGAGCAGGGAGGCCATGGGGATGACTCCTGGATGGGCAGCACACTGTGTGCCTGCTGTCCAGCCACCTCATGGTGGAAGCCAAACACCACCAAGAGCAGAGCACAGGCTGCCTTCTATGTTCTTCAGTCCTTACAGAGACCTGGCAGTCTCTGGAGCTGCAACCTGTGATCTCCATCGGTTGTGGGCTAGGGGCAGGTAGAGGAGGCATTCCCAGTGCCACTTGCTCCACTACTGGGGCTGCTCACAAATGATTAATCCCTCCTTTCCCTGCTGGTTTTTTTTGCTGAGTTTCTTTGCCCACTGATAATTCTCTGCTCTGGCTTTCAAGTCCAGAATAAGCTTTCTAGCCAGCCTTCCTCCTATGTTAGTTCTGAACACCTTACTAACTGTTATGAGCACAACCTGCCCAAAATAACACCCCTTGCTGGGTTTGCCCTGTTGAGTCCCAGTAGCTCTTTGTGGAGAACTTCTCCCAAAATGTTCAACAAATACTAGTTGGAGGGGCTACAAAAGAAATGCCTTTGCGTTAGTCCAAACACAGATTTGCTGTCTGACTAGGCCTGATATCAAAGCTCTTGCAACTGAAATAAACCTTAATAGTGTTTCACTCTGTTCTTCATCAACAGGAGGTTCAAGATGTAAGAGGCAAGCATTGTAAGCCGTCTACAGGATTTCTTACTGTAGGACCCAGAGAGCAGATAACCAGTATTAGGGAATGAATACATTTTTCCTGTTATCATGCAGCACAAAAGCAACGCTTCACGCATTTCCAAAGGGTTTTTTTTTTCTCGTTTGGGTTTTTCCCCCCCTTGCACAAATTGACTTGCTTTCACAGTGCTATTTTTATGTAGTTAAGATGTAACTATTTGAAAAAAAATATGTTTTTTACAGGTTGGTTTATTACCTAGCACTGGGGGCAGATACCAATTTAAACTAACCCTATGTTATATAATATTTTATTACCTTTGTTATGTAGAGGTCCTGCTTTATTTAACTTTCTTTTGGTTCATGCAAGTCTCCTGGAGTTTTAAACCGAGAAGGACATGAACTGTACAGTGCAATGATGTTGTGTGTAAGTAGTGGAGGAACTCCTTGCCTCCAGAAGTCATAGAGACCAAGAACATAGGAAGGCTAAAAAAGCATCAGATAAAAGTAGACAGCATTACCCTGGGTGGCATTTGGGGTGAGGGATTAAACTCAGGGCTGCAGGGCTAAAACCCT
Organism: Manacus vitellinus; assembly: GCF_001715985.3. Classification (NCBI taxonomy): domain Eukaryota; kingdom Metazoa; phylum Chordata; class Aves; order Passeriformes; family Pipridae; genus Manacus; species Manacus vitellinus. Next base: position 7,182,813 of record NW_021939122.1, on the reverse strand, counting down.
TCTCTGAAGATCAGAAACTTCGGTCACAGCTGTGAGCAGCTGAGCCAATGCATGTTTGGTATTGCAAGGTGCTAGTACTTGGTTTGTAGTAGTTGTGTGTGTTAGGAGCCACAACAGCAATCTGATGTCATCTGGCGTTTCCTATGTTCCTGTGTTTCTGATGACAAATTTAGCAAAAATAGAAGGAATGGGTTATTAAAGCTCTAAGCACACGACCATGTTGCAAGTCACCGGAGAAGTCAGATATGCTGCCATGCACCAGGTATCTCTTCCCACCCATCCACAGGAGGTGACTTCAGCTTGCCTGGCTGGCTTTGCACTGAAGTAGGCTGAGATGCATTCACCCTTCACCAATGATGCTGTAGGTCTGCTACTGAACAGTCACACCTCCCTGAGGGCAGTCACATCTTTGATTACTCTGGAGATACGCAGAAGAGGATATCTGGATGTATCTTTGGAAAAAAAGAGATGCCTGGGGCAAGAGAGGGTCTGTCCAGTTTTTGGAAGGAGTGGTATTTCTTGGGTGTGGAAATGAAGGCCAACACTCACTGTTCACCACCAGTCGTGGCCTCATTTGCTGGTGAACAGAATAGCCTCTGGAATTTCCTTTGCAAAGTACAGCTGGGGACAGGCACCACTCCTTGCACCAATCCCCTCTCTAAGCCAGAAGTTTCTTTTTCCTGATTCCTGCCTGTATACACAATATCTGTTATATAGTGTATGGAAAGATACCTGCAGCACTGATAATGATGTTATGGTGTGCACTGGGATCTGGGGGGAAGCACATTAGTGCAGCACAATGCTTGTGTTTGTGTGTATCTGTCTGTATTGTAAACAAAAAATGTTGTAAGATTGTCTTTTTTAGTGAGCTGGTTGCTTCAAAAGGAATCTTCCGTCTTCCCTGTGATCACAAAGGAGTGTTTCACTAAGCACTCCTTTTTTGTGGTAGGCATCTTTAATGCCAAAGCGTCACTTTGGCTAGCCAGGGACTACCTTATTTCCATGTGGATTCAGGTAAAAATCTTGTATCTTCCTCTCTGCAAAACAGGGCTATTGCAGAGAGTCCTTCAGCTGGGACCACATCACCTCATTTGCTTTAAAGCAGAAACCAACTGCTGTGCCTAAAATGTTTGTGTGTGTGATTTTGACATTCCTTCTCTTGTCATCATACCAACCTGGTGCTTAAGTATTTTTGTCTCTGTTTTGAAAGGTCTGGTACCACTGTATTTGACGAGAATTGGAGTGTTGATTTAGTATGAGTAGGATCAGATCCTCTCTTTAAAGGCTAAAGACAGAAAGAAATTTTATGAGAAAACCAGAGTTTCTAGTATCCTCCCTGGAGCTATACTTTATATCGTAGGGTCCATCTCCTGTCCCACATATGCACCTGCAATTGCTAGTGGTTTGTGAGAGACAGACTTGTGTGTGTCACAGCCAAGAATGACTGCAGGGAAAGTGTGCAAGAATCTTGGTTTTGACATAGACACAGAACTTCTCAGCCAGGAAGGTGCATTCTTCACACATAATTCCTATCAAAGAACAGCTTGAGGTCTGATTCATTCCCATTGGAGTAAATGGAGACTTAAATAATTCTCTGATTTTGATTCAGCAGCATATCTTGCTAATGATAATAGGGGCCATGACCATTTTTTTCTGGGGGAAACATTGGCTTTCTGGTGAGAAGATGAGTGGGTAGATGTGACTGTACAGCTTTGCCAGTGCTCTGCTGCAGTCCTTGTTAACAGGGAGTGCATCTGGGGTCAGCACCGTCAGGGAAGGGTCCCTGGGAACATGCCAACCCCACATTACAGCCTGGGCAAACAGACTGCTTTGACAGGAGCATTGAGATGGGCAGTGCTGAAGCACCCCAGCCAAACCCCAGGATCCCAGCTCTGGACAGTGTAGCCAGGTAGAGGAGATACACCAGGAAAGGGGGTCATCTGTCAGCCTTCTCTTCTGGGTGCAAACCAGTGAGTGCTGCAGGGGTAGACTGTGCTAAATGAAGGGCATTAGCTCCTGGGAGAAGTCCATGAGTAGCAGCAGGAAGGAAAGGCACTCCATGCAAGACTGGGAAACATTTACAGCCAGGTGATGATTGTCTGGGTGCCTTGTGGGCCATCTGCCCCTGACATTTCTTGAGACTCACACAGTGACCTGGGCCCTGACACCTCTGTGCTGGTGACACTTCACTACTTACATAGCTGAGACCACTCAGGGCGTGGGGCTGGCTCTCGGGGGCCAGCACCATGTCCCTCTCTTGCCTGGGCGAGGTTGAGCACAGCTTGAATGCAGACATGGCACAGACCTGGCCAGAGACTTAAATGAGAATCTGCTAAAAGCTTTCTCTTACTTTAGACCAAAATTCAACCTTGAGTGGGAAGCTTTGCTCTGTGCCTGACATTATTTGCATGATGCATTGGGAAGAACAGCCATGCCCTTCACACTGGAGAAATCAGTTACTGGGCTGCCCCAGTGCACCACATGTCGTTCCTTCCCTGCACCATGACTGGAGCAGGCTGAGAAGCAGCACTAGCAGAGTCTCGCTTGGGGAGAGAACTTGGTTTTCCTTTCTGCCTTTAACTGTTGACCAAAGACAGAATCAGGGAAAGGAAGCGTGAGGAGATGGGAGTGAGATAGGGACCACATGTGAAGGGGATGGAAAAGAGATGACACTGAACTGTGCTGAAAAAGCAGCTTCCATAAATGTGAAATCATCATGTGGGTATTTTCAACGTGCAGCTGTCAAATCCCAAGGTTGGATTATTTTTTAAGACTAGATGGTATTTATTGCTGTGTAATTTTTTTATTTATACTAGCTTTATACTTGTATGTATGAATATGTTATCTGAATTCTGCCTGAGGAAGGATGAAGGGTGACTTTCTGATGTGTTTTTAACTAAGGTGTTTTAGAAATGATGACTGTTTATTTTGCAATGAAGGCTATATTTGAAGTTAAATATACACTTTCTGTTGAAAATGCAGTTCCTATAGAATTCTTTGTGGCCATTTTCCATTTGCTAGCCTCTAAAGGGTCCTCCTTTTCTCTGGCAAGTAGTTTTTTGTGATGTGATTTATAGTAGCCAGGATTTTTTGTGAACTCATCACCTAAAATCTGATTTTTTTTCTTTACCAATATCCCACCAAGACAAGCCTTGTCTGAAAAGATGAAACCCTGGTGGCCACAGAGAAGAAAACATGTATCATGATGAAAGGGCTGCATGAACCTCCCATCTTCCACACCTTAACAACTCAGTTTTGTCAGAATTGTCACAATGTGGTAAATACTGTACTTTATATTTTTATTAAACAAAAAGAAATATCTTCCCAAATAATGTGAAAAGGGTTTTGTATTTGTGTTTCTTTAAGGCAGCTTTTATGGAGGAGCTATATTATGCTTTTGAAATTACTCCTTTCATAGAAAATTTGGAAAATAAACATTTATATTGTTGTAATTTCTCCCATAAATGTGTATGCACTTAAAATTTTCATAATAAAAATGTCTATCCAAATTAAATTTTTACTCCTAATTTTTTTCCTCACATACAAACAACTACAAGTTCCACTCAGAAAAAACATTCAGAGGTAGTTTAAGTAAATGTCCAGTTTCAAGGATACTTCCATATAGCCCCAATGGCTCAGACTCTGCAGGGAACTTGAGGCAAAGGGCCCATGGGTCTTGCAGGGAGAAGCAGCCCAGCAGATTGAAATGGGCCATCTTCAAAGGGAAACACTACCATTTGCTCCCTAAACAGAAACCCAAAATTTGATTTTACTCCTTTTCCCCAAACTTGTCCCTGCAGCATTTTGACTTCAGTGGAACTGAGAAGTGTGAGCTGGTTTTGCTCCAGCAACAGGGACGTCATCATCATCTGTGCTGAGGAAGGGATAAAGGTTTCTCTGAAAAACCTGAAGGGTGTCAGGGGATGCATTTGACGAAAGAGCAGATGTGAGAAACACTGTCCTTGGGGCTGCTTTTCCCATGGCACAACAGGGTCAATATTCAGTTTGGAGGTGAAGAATGGCTCTGGAGGCTTGTAGAACTGACCTGAGAACGTGGTGGTATAATCCTAACTTGGATAATGTTGTAGGAAATTTGCTACGTGTTTAAAACTATGAGTTGAAAACTGTCTTGTCACTGCCTTTCTCCATCTCTGAGTTCTCATGGCAAGGGGAAATATGTTTCCTGAGGTCACCCTGGGTTCCCCACACTGACCTCCTCCAACATGCCCATCCTCCTCCATCCATCCACAGCAACAACACAAGTGAATCCCAGAAGTATGTACAGCTCTGGCTGGAGCAAAGTTTAGGGATAGTTTAATATAAGAGAGAAACAGTACTTGAGCCTTACCAAGCTTCTTGCTCAATAAATATTTCTTGGCCAAATTGACGCAAGGCAAAAGACATGCAAAAAAAAGGAAAAAGGAAACTCATTTGACTGATGATCCCATTGCAAATCCAACCATGATTTACTAAGAGACTATGAAAATCTCAGCAGGTAATTCTGAGTGCAGATGGTTAGTAAGTGATTCCCAGGGCACTGTGAAATGCATTGGGAGTAACTAGCTACAAAATTACACATTAAGCACAAACCCCATGTTCTGTGGAGCCCTTTGCCATGCCTTTCATCAGGTCTTTTCTCTTGAATGTGAAAGTTTTGGTTCTTACTTCCTCAGCAAAGCTTCACATCACTGTATTCATAAACTGCCTAGGAATTGGAGGTGAAGCCACCTTATTAGCACATCTGGCTCTCTTCATAGGCAGCTTTCCAATATTAGCAAGCTGAAGGAAATCAGCTGCATTCATGGCCTCAGCCATCCTGACACTGATTATGGGCTGGATTTATTAGGTCCTGGCATGGTATAGGTCAGACGACAACATGGTAAATGCCTCTGCTTTGTAGGACCAGCTGGGATGTTACCACTGAGGATGTTACCTCGGATGCTACATGGTAAGGGTCACTCCTAGCTTCTAGTGAGCATTTGCCTGTTTTAAAAAGCTACTTGCTCTCAAGTCATCCCAAGAGTCCTTCAGACAAAACAAATATGCAGATTCGAGACTACCAAAGGCAAAATTAAAAAAAACAAAACCAAAAAACCCAAGGTCTAGAAGCTGAAGCCAGATAAACTCAAACTGAAAACAGATTTTTAAGTGTGGAACTGATTAGCCTTTGGAACACATTCCCCTAGAGAGGGGGGAAGGAAAGCCCTAATCCTTCCTATGCCTTCAGATCAGGGCTGAATGCCATTGTGTTGTTAGCCATACACAGCTCGCTGGGCTCTCAGGGGACATGGGGTGAAGTTCTCTTGCCTCTGTTACCAATAGTGTCAGACAAGATGAGCTAAGGATCTCTCCGGCCTCAGAAACACATATGCAGAAAACCTCAGTTCCAAGGGAGCATTCCTCACCTGGTCTGTGATTAAAAACACCCGCATATCATCAGCCATCCCAGCTCCATTTCGACCAAGGCTGAGGAGGACTCCTGCTGTTACACAGGAGACAGATTTGAGGTAAAAGGATTCTATTTCTGGTCACAAAGGTTGCCCTCCAGCTGCAGGGGCAGAGGCATGGCAGTGAGAGAAATCTGCAGCCCTTTCCCAGGTCCATGCACCTCCCAACTCTGGGAGGGAAGGTCCGCTAACGTGGTTCCCCCTGGATCACACTGCTCACACTGATGATCTTGTAGGAACTCCTGGGGTTTCTTCCTTTGTCCCTTTTGCCTCTTACCCTTATTTCTCGTTTGTTCTCTCCCCTGGCTCTTTGGGGGACTTTCTCTTTCCTCTCAAATCTAGTTATCCCATCCTAAGGGGCAAATCTTCATGATTTAAAGCCATTCTCTGCCAGTTATCAGAACCTTCCTCCTGCTTCCTCATCCTTGGTTCTCTCAGGCTAGGGCCAGTCATCCATTTCCAGTCTCTGAAAGGGGTGGAAGGACATTTCCCTTCTGTCCTTTGCAGTCACTGTATCAGAGCAGGATCCAGGGTCCTCTTGGAGAAAAGCTGCATGACTGCTGCTGTGGAGCTGTTTGTCTTTTATGCTGTGGGGCTCATTCCCATCTGTGAAGTCTGATCTATCTTCCCCTGCCTGCACCAGCAACACCCTTTGACACATCAGCCTGTCCTCAGCTCCCAGCTCCTCCTACAGCCAGCCATTCCTCACGGTAGCTGCTGAGGAAAAACAACCACCTCTTATTGCTGCCTTCCCACTCACTGCCAGCAAACAGAGCCAAACCCTGACACACTGGCTTTGTGAGCTGGTAGAACCAGGGTAGTGCTTTAGGCTTTCAGCAAACCCAAGTCAGACCACCGTGGCTGGAACGGAAGGTGAAGTCTAGCACACTCTGTTGAGAGGTGGAAGAGCACAACCTAAGAACAGAAGGACAGAGGTTTAAAATGCTGCTGTAGCTAACTGAAACCTCCAAAACATGTGTGATTCTTCCATCCCAAAGATCAGCAATCAATTCCAGCTGCCTAGCATGCCGTGTGATTTATTGCAGTGCTTGGAAGAAGACTTTGGCTGTCGTGAAACATATTTGTATGTTGCCTGTAAAAACAGCAAATCTGAAGAGAGGACTCTCTGGATGTGATTCAGAGTGTGTAACAAAACAGAGATCACCAAGTCCTTCCACTCACAGTACCACACCAATACATAAAGCCAATGTAAGTTTAGTATCTAGCACGCATTATCTGTTTTGCCTCTGAGCACCACAGGGAGACTTAAAATACTGCAGACTATACTGTACAATTCCTATGCAAAGGGAAGACTACTTACAGGAGCAAATGCCAAGCCCCATTGCATAGCCTAGCCTGTGTTTTCTAAATTAGAGCCTTTCCACAGGGCAGAGCACTAGTAAAATAGTTCTGCACATAATATTTGGAAATCGAGAAAAAAAGAGAGGAAATACTTCTTTCTTTCAAAATATAAATATTATGAATGCAAATAGGAATCTGACCCTGTAGGCCTGTTCTACAGCCACAAAAGCAAGTGGATGACTGCCATCATGCTTTGTGTCCACGTTCAAAATTAAGGTCTTCATAGTAACTTTCAGTTACTCGGCCTGGTTGTTCCAGTGATTCTCCTACCTGCATTATTGCCTGCTAAGCAATGTGCCCTAACCCTGTTACTGAGGTATTGGTACCACCCTCCCCACCCCTTGGGATCTCCAGAGCAGTCATCTGGTCTTGCCAAGAAGGGGCATTTCCAGAATTTATGTGTTGTACAAGCTTGTACTCCCCTCCTCTTTCATCTCATCTCCCAGTCTGATTTTCTCTCAGTCCATATTTTGGACAGAGTCCTGTTGTCCAGGAGTTGCACAAACACAGAAGGATAAAGACAATCCCTACCTGATAGATTTCATGGTCGAAGATCTGCTTTGCTGGGCTCTTAGTCAAGCATACATGTTGCAAGAAGTGCAAGTCTCTCTCTCTTCATTGTGTGTTGGACAATCATCACACCAGATGCAGGATGGCTTGTGAAGCAAATAAAGAAGTACAGATCATCTAATTTCACATTCATCTCTTCCACCATATGCAAGATTTGGTTAACAGAAAGGTTTTCAGTTCCTTGGAGGGGTGGAGTATTGTAAAAAGATAATGGAGAAGGGACAAGGAAAAGCAAAGCTTCCCAATCATTCAGTTACAAGAGATAAAGCCCGGAGAGCGATGCTCTGCAAGCAGGAGATGAGCAGGTCTGAGCTGTGCAGCTCCCTCCACAAAGTCCCCCCGTGGCTTGTTCCCATGTGCATTTTAGCAGCACTCACCCTGTGTATCACTGTTTTGGGCACCCAGCCATTCTCGCTCCTCCCTTCCTCTCCCTCCTCTTGCCCTTGCTCCTTCCTCACTTCTAACTACTATAAGATTTCTCTTTCCTGCTGCCATATTATTTGTTGCTGACTTTGGACATTCTTTATGGCCTTTCATCAGGCTTCCCATTGCTCACACGTTCTGCACTGGTTTGGCCTGCTCTGCCTTTTGTCTGTGCAAAAACAAAAGCTTCATCTGTGGCCCAGAGACCATGGTGACTTCAGGGCTTTCCCAGTGCCAGCACCTAATTGCAAACAAATGGATGTCCCCAGCTACATATCCAGCAATACTGTGTTTTGGGTGGGAGGGCCTGATTCTGCTCCTGCTGCACTGTGTTACTGGTGAAAGGCTCATGATTTACAGCAATGTATCTCACATTACCATCTGGCCTTCAGCAATCTAGTTGCCTTGGATGAGAAGGCATAAAAGCTGCACAATGCTCATGACATGAATATTTCTAGTGTCTGTTTCCCTTAATGTCAATGCATAAAGGGGAGTTGATTGCAATGAACAATCTGTATACTCTTCTGAAAATCCTCACAGAGCACAGAACTAAATGGCACAATGTTTCCACTCCATTTCTACCTCTCTTTGAAACCCACAAGGGGATCATCACTCCATGATACGGACTGCCAGAGAGAGGCATATGCAGCAGGGCATCATGTGGCTCACATGCTGTGTGCAGGCTCTGTGCTGCCTGCACGTGGAGCTGCTTGAAAACTGGACTGGCATCCAGAAGAAAGAAGGAGAGATTCCCAATACTCTGACATTTTTTTTTATTCCAAAGCAGGTCAGAAAAAGTCTGAATATCATGTTTTCTAATGGAATGGACAGTTTGGAAAGGATTCAGTCAGGAAATGACAAAGTAATTTTTTTCTGCTTAAATTGACAGAGAGCTGGCTTTGCCTTTGTGTCATACTGACTGATAGGAGTTGTAGTTCCAGCAATCCACCCCACCCTGGGTTTCCCAGGCTAGCTTGCGTCTCTTATACTGCAATGCTGTCATGGCCCATCTATGACTTATTGGAACATGTCAGCCAAAGGTGTTTCATGGGGTTTATAGTTTCACCAGAGCACCTAGCTCATAAAAGATACTGATAGCATGAAGCAGAATCTGGGAGCTTGGGCAGGCACTGAGCAGATCAATTTAGTCTGAAATCTTTCCATTATTATTTGACCCCCAACAGATAGTATAAAAATTTCTGCAAACTTCCCCTGAAAAACTTCAATTTCATGGAAATTATTTTTAATTACATAAATACTTTGGCAGAAAATTCTCGATCACCTCTAAATTTTCTGACAAGTTATCACTTAGCTGCTGTTTATTATTTTATTTGCCACTCTTCAGCTTATTTGGTTTAGCTGGGGAATCATTCTCAGATATTGATCAGCAGATCAACAATCCCAAGTCCTGCCAGCATTATTTCTTCCTCTGTTGCTCTGAAGTGCCTCCTTTACCTTGGAGGGCTTCCCAACGTTCATGTGAAGTACATACTTCACAGGAAGAAATCACTCCTGGGGCCTGTCCCACTCCTCCACCTTTGCCCCACAGCACCTGCATGTGCTTATTCTGGGGATCTGCACAGGCTCATCCCAAACAGCAATCCCACGGTACCCTGGGAGGGCAGGTAGCAGATAAAGGAGAGGAAGGATTATTCTTGCCTGCTCTCTAGCAAAGAGATCTGTATACAATTTCTTTTTGTCAGACTGATTTTCTTGAAATGCAAACATTCAATGGGAATATGGCCATGTTGGTTAAACTTCAGTGGGAAAGTCCAAATGCTGTAAGCTGACTTTTTTGTTCTGTCTCAATAGTTCTCAATTGTTTCATTTTCATAATATTGAAACCTGTAATTCTGATAAGGTAAAATGGCTTGTTTTGATTTCACTATTTCAAATATGATCTAATAATGTAATACAGCAGTGCAACTTCAAAAGTAGATGTTTTTATCTTTTGGAAATTAAATATATTCCCAAATCAAATAATTTTTGTGGAAATAGTCTTCCTGAAAAAAGTTATGATGACTGACTTCCCCTGAGCCAATTAGTAATGGAAACAAATGGCAAAACATCAGCTGTACTCGGGAAAAATAATTTTTTTTATCATTTCTAACAACCGTGGTTTGGGAGAGAGGAACTTAAGAGGAACAGAAGACCAATTTTTCCTTACAGCCATACCAAAGCACTGAGGGATCCCTGCAGTGTTGCTGATATCAGTCCTAGCGGCAGGGAGCCTTAGTGCTTAGAAGGTGAAGGTATGAGAGTGCCCAAGGACAATGCTCTGGCAACATCCAGTGCCTGAAAACCATGGAAAGCAATATGTGCAGCAGCCAACCTGGATGAATCTTTTATGTACGTTTCCCTTCAGGGGCTATTCTGTGATGGGTTTGAATTAGGCTCAAGATATGAATCTATGAATGTGGTATTTTTGGTCATTCTGCCTGTTTTGTATTAAACTTCTGCAGCTTTTTTCTCCCCCACACCCCTTTTTTTTCTTTTTTTTTTTTTTTTTAAATTTTAGCAGCTGCACACTGCATCAGAAAAACAAAGGGTAGAAGAGTCAGGGGAACAGGGGAAGGATGAGGTGTTCTCCTAATACCACAATATTTGGGGTCTCGGTGGGTGAACTGAGAGAATGGAGAGATGTTAATCAGAGGAAAAAGGTAAAACCTAAGATTGCAAGTCTTGTCCATCTTAGAAATAAGAAAGGGCATCTACAAGCAAAAAAGTAGTGGAGATGGTTTCTGGTATCCTGTGTGCTTAGGAAGGAGCCCATATTCAGATATGCATAGTACATCCATGACCTCTAGTCCTTCTTGGTCTGTCAAGTCAGGATCCAGATCACCAGAGAAGCAAATACTGTGCAGAATGGGCATGCTAGTCCTTGGTAAGTGGGGGTTTTCCCCCATTTCATTACAATCAGAGGTGAATAAATGGTTTTTAATGCAATTTTATTCAAAACTGAGAAAAGTATATTCATTTATTTTATCTGCCTCATGAATCAGATATATCTGTGAAACTGCTATATCTGTATAAGAAATGGATCTAATTCTTGTGGGTTTTTTAACACAGAGAGCTTGTTTCTAGCACAACTGCATGCTTTTTCTCATCACATACACAAGGATCTGTAAAAGTAGAATCAATTCCAAATGACTGCTAGGGATTTTGTCCATCTAGAAAAAAATGGTTTCAGGTATGTGGATTTAATGACGTGGAGAACAAAGCCTGTGGACTTATTTTGGATTATACTGTATAACCAAGACTAGAACTTGGCCAAGTATCCTCCCCTTGGACTTTTCATCACTTTTTTTTACTTGTTACTTAGGACCTGTGGATCCTAACTCTTTGAACATTTGCTTTCGGAGGAATTAAATTAGATTATTAGTAGCTTTCATCCTGCAATCCCAGTTGCTCAGACTTTGGCAAATGTCCTTCCACAGAGGAACAACCTTTGGGACCTGCAGAGTAAAATGCAGAGAAGGCTAATGAGACAAACCCACATTAATACACCATGATGAGTAACCAAACAAACCATTAAAGATTTGCTATTTCTCAAGCCTAGAGATGTGCCTGGTCTCCAGGGACAGATAGATGTCATCTCCCTTCTCTGCAGCACTGGGAGTAGTTCCGAGCACTGAATCATTCTCAGCAGATTGTGCAGCAAAATATTCCAATGTGTGGAAGATTGTGATGGGGGAGATTGTGTGGCTTTGCTGGGGTTTTTTGTTTGGTTTGGGTTTTTTTTGTTCTGTTTTGGTTGGTTGTTTTTTTTGGTTCTTTAATAAGGGAGAGTTTTAAAACAGAAAAGAGGAATTTCTAGGTAGGTGCTGGTGGATTGCATTTAGAGAAGACTTTCACTTTAGAGAGGATGGAATTTGCCTAGGTGGATAGCAGAAGCCATGTGGCATGTATAAGAACGGTTTGCTCTCACCCTCTTTCTCAGGGGCTGCATCAGCAGCAGACTGGGTGCTAAGTGTCTCTCTGCATTGCCTCATCACTTTTAATTACCCTTACTTGCTCTGCTCAGGAGTTTCTAGAGAGGATGGGATCTGCTTTTCTAATGTATTGTCCAAACTTGCATAAACAAATCACTTTAAAGAATTGTTTGAGCAAGTAATTGAGGAAATTTCTTACAGAAATGAAGTGTTGGATGACCCCTTCAGTGACCAGCACACCTCAGTGCTTCAGGGCAGTGGAAGCTTGTGCTCCCCTCAGAGATGACTTCTCCTGGAAGCTGTCCCAGAACCAGGTAGGAACATCCAGGGCTGTCTGGCAAAAGTTTCACAGAATCACAGAATTCTTCAGAGCTCCGAAGACACAAATCACCAAAGGTCCCTTGGTGAAGAGTCCAAACCACTCTGCTTCAGAGAGGTCAGTTTGCAGCTATGATCCAAGTGACTTCTCCCATGACAGATTTACCCATCAGCTCTTTTTGGACCACTCCCTGCCCAGGGAAGGTGATGGTTGCAAATGTGGCATACTGCAGGAGTGACAGTCAGTTCAGCTGGCTGGAAGGCAAGGTAAGATGGTCAGACTCCTTGCTTTGCTGAGTCACTATACAGTTATCAAGCTCTTAAAATCTTCACTACATATTTCCAGTTGGTTGGAACAACACCTCTCATTCCCTTCAAAGAACTATCCATATGCTTATGTTATGAAGAGGTTGTTAAGGTTGATATGAATCAGGAACTAGCACACTCAGCACAACCCATGGAGACCAGACCTCCTCTTTGTTTTCACAAGTGCAAGCATCCATTCAAGGTGCCTGAACTAAGCACTGCAGAGTAAAGGACACAGCAGACCAAGGTGAGCAGCATTTTAGATATGAAAAAAGAGATTTGCATCCAGCTTCAGGTGGTGGTGATTGTCCCTGGTCAGGTCCGTGTCTCTGTGCACATTTCAGCACAGGCCCAGGTGCCTCCGTTTCTTGCAACAAATGTCTCCAAACACCCAAGCTGGGATGAAGAGACTCAAAAATCCCCTTCCATCTTCCCCCTTGCATAGCCACGACCCATGCAGCAGTGAGACCATGACAGCTCTGGCAAATGCAGAGCAGGGGTAGCAGTTAGCAAGTGCTGCACCACGAGTAGGAGATGAAGAGACAGAGTGGGAGAGCGAGGTGCAGGCAGCACAGGAACTGAACTTAACTGCGTTTTTGTCCGGCACTTTGGCTTTCAAGTCACCTTGTAGCTTCAGTTCCATTTGTTCTTGACTCAGCCAGCTGACATACTATCAGTATTAAGAAAATGAACCAACTCAAGAAAGCAGGTCTGAAATATGCATGTATGTGTGTAAATGCAAGCACTACATGCAAGCACCACTGCATGCTTCAACACTTGCTGCCCCTTCAGTTGTAAAGAAACAGGAAGCCATAATTATCCTGAACACTTTTCCTAAGTGAAATGTGTGTATAAAAGTCATATGTGTATTGACACACACATAAATGTCCTTGTATATGTATATTTGTATGTGTATATAGTCATGCATATAATCCATTTTACATGTGCATAAAAGCTGTGTGTAAAAGGCAGCCAGCAACCTAACAGGCCAATAAAATTGCACCCCTGGTGTTCTGGCTAAAAAGCATAGAGAATTTTATTAAATCTGCTATTGATCTTGGCATGTAAATCAGCCCTTACCTACTGCTACCCATAATATTAATCAAGAAATGGCACTGCAAAGAAATTTGAGAGAGTTCAGTCCTTGGAAGGCACATATGAGAAGTAGATAAGCCCTTCCAATGGGAGGATAGAGGACACTGCAAACGCCCAGGCAGAGCTGTGCTAGAGGTCTGCTGGAAATTAAGGCTTTTACTCATTCGAAAACGGAGCTGTGTGAAGATCAAAGCCTTTTGAGGAAACATTGATTTTGGCAGTATCTTCCCTTTGCAAAAAGGAAAGTGAAATGGCTTGCTTGGGATCATCAGCTGCATCTCATTCATGCCAGTCATTCAGTACTTCACATAGTTTTCTTTCTTGAGAGACACTGCATCAAGGCTGTGGCTGGGGATTACACAGCACACCGTGTGGGGAGGCCACCTGGGACTGGATTCAATAAAGCAGGGCTGGGGAACTGCAAATCACCACCAGGTTTTGCTGCGAAACAGGCAGAGAGCATCATGTCAGCCAACAGCAAACGGCTCCCCATTGCTGAAAAGGGCTCTTTAGCTGATCTCTCATGCTGCTTCATTGCTTTTCCCCACAGTACTGCATAAAGCTGTAGAAAAAACCAGAGTTGCTTGAGGGAGATCATATTTCTGAGTTAGGCCCTACCTGATAAGGCATTTGAAGAACTGTGTTATCCAGGAAAGAATTTTTTTTAAAGGCTCACTTAGTTTAGAAGTAAATAGATGCTATAGGGGGCCAATATTTTACAAACCTATATGTACTTAACTGATAGCAAATGGACTTACTAGGTTCTAAGATAGCTTATATTTGTATAAGGATCAAGTACCACCTTCTAGCAGAACCCCGTGTGGGCAGAGAACAGTTATTGCAATATTTTAGCTAAGATGAGCTCAGCTATTGTTTCTAAAGTTAGTCTAATCATCGTCATGCAGTTCACACCAGAAGAATTAGATTCAGGCACAATATCAGTACAGCCCACCAGACTGTATTCTAGTTCCAGCTCTGATCTGCCCTGCATGTGTGTTAAATAGCATTGTTTCCCAGGTTTTCCTTCAGTTCCTTTATCCTTCCTCAATTACAGGTTCACCATAATTGTTCTGAAGGTCCTTAATCTCCCTGACACTGTCCTTCCATTTCGGACTGTCATGCAGAGAAAGGAAGAGAGGAGCTGTAGAGTGAGTTATAGCATATGACGTGGACTTACACACCTGCTCTTGTATAGTTGATGCCAATTGTTTTGGGACATGATGTGTTACAGCCAGGGCTCTGCTGTGTCACTCCCAGCCACTGTCTGTGATTTCTTCTTCTCTGGGGTGACTGTGTTGGCAACAACCACTCCACATCTGTCCCTCAATGCTGGAGGGTGACAGCTATCTTTGTTTCAATGAACACCACCAAAGCACAGGGGGATTGAAATTAGGCAAATGCTTGGCTGAATCCAACAGTTTCAGATGAAAAAAAACAAAGCAAACTTCAAAAGTACTCCAGCATTCCAGTTTGCTATTTTAGAAGTAAAATACTTTCCTTTTTCCTTCTAAAGGAACCTTCCTTGTCTAAAAGGTAATTGAATCAGTAAGATAATTTGAGAAAAAACAAATGATTCTGTACTGATTATCCTTTTTTTCCCCTCCTTTTCTACTGTTCTATTACAGTTCAGTTAATTCTAAATCAATTATCTCATTCCTTCCCTAAGTTTCCTAAATCAACTGCCAAAAACCCAGTTTCTCTCGGTTTACTTTCCATCCATACTCTCAGTCAATATCCTCTTCCTGATCTCACCACTTACTGTTTATCAAGGCTGAACAACTGGACCACTTTGCTCCTCCTGTGATGGATTAGTCCCTTCACCACCAACCTCCTCAGTTTCCCCGAATGATTGTTTCTGAGGCTGAAGTTTGCTCTAATGAGGACATCCAGCATGTGTAACTGCTCTAGTTAGGGCAGAGTGTGTCTTCAGGAATGGTCATTCACAGAAGATCCTTTCACTTGTGAGTAGGACAATGGCCAGGTCCTCAGCTGCTGGCTGAACAGCCTCAGAACCCTCTCATGGGTCTGAGGTGTTTTACACTCCTCTGGTTCATTCAGAAAGATCACAAGATACTCTACAGGGGGAGAGCTAAGAATCACCTTGCCTGTGGCTGATATGTAGCCAGCTTTGTTCTGCCTATCACTTTTATTAGACTTGCTTTCCTTACAGGCAAACCTCTTACAAGCCTCCTATTTGTGTAATCTGCTCTTCATCACCCTGTGTATTTTTAATCCACATATTTACACGACTGGGGCTATGTGAGAAATTAGATCCACATCACCCCACATCTGTACTCCCACTCTGGAAAGTATTTCACTGCTGAGCTGTCAGGAATCATTACAAACCTGAGGAGCGAGTGCCCTCATATGAATGCCTTCAACTCACCTCCAGGACGAGAGATGATGTATGAGCTGCAAGGGACTCTCTGCTTTCCTCGGTGCTCAGAAACACAACTCCTTTCTGGAAGAAGGCTGATTATTGCTTAAACACATCTGCACTCAAGGATCAGAGAGTGATCCTTGAGCCTCCCATCACTGTGAGGTGCTCTATGAGCTGTGCAACCCGAAGCAGTTCAGCAGAGGTATAACCATCCAAACAGTACTCCCAGTTAGGGAGGGAATAGAGACCTGTGAGATACTGCAACAGTAAGTCATGACCCTGTCCCAGCTTGATGGATGTCATGTTGCTTGCAGTGTGGTCCTGCGGACTGGGGAGGACTGTGCCCATCCTCTGCCAGCAGCTGCACTTTGGCTGCTGAGTTTATACAGCAGGTTGTGATGGTGTCATCCACCAGTGCCAACAAGTGTCCAGCACACACTCACTCCACAGCCACTGGTACACATCAGGATGCCTCCCAGGGTCTTTCTGCAGACCTTCCCTTTACCTCCTGGGTAAAATAGGGATGACAGCATGTCCTTACCTCACAAAGATATTAGGAGGATAAATACCTTAATGGAAGAATGCTAAAGGATATGAGTGCTTCAAAGAGATGCCACTTCTGTCAAGACCGAGCTAAGAAAGGCACAAAAATGATGTATCTTTTAAATGCACAAACCTAGTTTTAAAATTTTTGCTTTGTTTTTCCTGTCCATTTTGATGAATATCATCTTATCGATTTTTTCATCTTATAGTTCTGTTTAAAAAAAAGAAAAAAAGAAAATGGAAAAGGGTAAATAGCAGTGAGAGGTTAACCTCTCACTCAGAGAAACTAACCCTGCTTGGTTAGTCCTCAGTGTCCATTTCCTCACCAGGAAGAAATTGTGGAAAGGAACTTTCAAAGTAAGTAGTATTTTTAATGGAATTTGGATAATCACTTTCTTGGGAGAAGGGGAAAAAAATCCATAAAAGCAAGAAATAAACATCCATCAAAGTGCTTCATCAGAAGATGAGTGCTAACCACAGGAATTCCTCAGAGAGCCTTGCTATCCGCAGCCCAGGGCTGCAGTGGCTGCATGGTCTTCCTCAGCCTTGGTGGCCTCGGTGGCTCCCTGGCAGGCCCTGTGGTGGACACCTCTGGCTGGGTGGCTGCACATGCCCCCTTGGCAGTGTGGACACCCATCAAGAGCTCTTCCCCACTGATGCCTGAGCCTCCATTGCCAGCAGCACACCTCTGCTGAACCCCCTCCCTCCTCCTCCTCACTGCACACTGCTGCAAGGGCTGAAAGGAAAGAAAAAAGGGGCTTAGGAGTGACTGGGGAGGGGTTCAGGTACAGTGACCCTCACTTTCCTATCAGCATGTGAAATCCAAGCCCACTTCTTCTGTTTACTGCCCATTTAAGAGTTTCCTTGGTTTATGTCAGCTCATGGGTGACACAATGTCACATTCAGAATTAATGAGGCCAGTGAGGCCAGGAGAATGTCATTAGACTAAATGCAAATGCAGTGCTCAGAACTAGCCCAGACCTTTGCCCCAACACCAAATGAATTCAAGGCTAGTACTTGGATGCAAATAGCCCAGGGCATGACCCAGTTATGGTTCACACTAAATCCAGACCTTGAACTTGGGAAAACCTTGTTATTTTTTTACTTTTAATTTTCATGCACTACTTATTTTCTGTCTGTATGCCAGATATGAAAGAAGAAATGCAGAAATCCTTCAAAGGAGGTCATTCTTCAGCTCCCACCAGTCAGACCAAAAGGGAAAGCAGCTAAAAAGTCTAGATGTGTTTGAAAAATTTCCAGCGTTCATTTGCAGACTCTCCAAATCTGGATCAATTCCCAGTGATCATCCAATCTGCTAGGTCTTTCATGCAAATTGATCTCAGCAAGGTCTACTCCATCACAGAAAAAGACACTCTCCTAGGGCTGAAACAAAAAGGAATGAAAATAAATATGCTCAGGAGAACCTGTGCACATGGTTTTTATGTGGCTTATTGCCTCTGAAATTAACTCAGAGTGGCCATAGCCTCCAGCCAGTCCACAGGTTCTTGTATTGGGTAGGTGGGCAGAAGGCATGTTTAACCTTCATTCTGAAATGGAGTAAAAGCCAAAAAACCCCAGTCATTGCCAAATTGCTATATCTTCTGTGACTTTTTATTTGGTATAAAATGATGTGAGTTAGGTTTACTTTTTCATTTCTAGTTGGTGATTTAATTTGATGTCTTTCTTTACTCTTCTTAGGCAGCCTGAATACTTTCTACAATGAAATCCTTGTCTTTTCCTTCCCAGGATAACTTCCTTTCTTCCTCATCTAGGCCATCCATTGCTGGCCTAGAGATGAGCATATGTTCCCACAGCATCCACAATTCCTACTGATTTCAACATCTTTACTGAAACTAAACTGCAAAATTCAGAATTAAAATGAGGTTCAGATTTCAGCTATGCTGTTTGGAAGGTAGGCTGACTTTTAAAAGTGTACAAAATGAAGACTGACCCATAGTGCTCACAGTTGCTTGATATCAGGCTGTAATAGCTTTGCCTAGTACTGCCCTCCATAAAGAAATCCTGTAACCAGAGGCCCGTTAAGTGAATAACTCACTGCACAAGGAAGCAGGTTCTCTCTGTAAGCTCAGCATAAAGCTTGCATCTGCACATATCTTTCTTTTTTTTGGGTCTGCTTTTATTCCTGATGGCTTATTGCCAGGGCAGGGTTTACTAGTGAAATCCACATGGGAGTAGTTTCGAAAGCCTAAAAATCAATCATGAATTTAAGCTTCCCCCCTGGCCCCACTCTTTCTGTAGGAATAACACCCCTTCACCACCCTCCCTGCTCCTCAGTTTGCATTGCTCTGGTAAGTTATTTATCAATAAAAATTCCACAGCCAACACATAATTGGATTTCTATAAGAGCTTTCAAAACTGAGCTGAACTGAGTTGCAAGAGGCAGACAATTAACTTGACAGAGGAGTTAGCACTTCAGCCTTGCATCTGTTTTCATTGCCTGCTTCTTTCAGAGCAATCATTTTCTCATTTTATTCTGGTTGTGAAAGAAGCAGGTGAAAACAAGCCACAGTTCCTTTAGCAGCCAGCTCTGGTGGTTGGCCAATATTCACTGGAGTGCCCGTGAAATAACGTGCTGGAAACACCTTTTACTGATGACTTCAAACTGGTGCTTAATGGGGAAGCGTTCAGGTAAGAAAAGCATGTACAAGAGGCTGCAGACTAATTTCAAGGCTTCTCTAATTCAGGATACACCTCATCTGGATAATCCAGTGTCACAGGTGAAATGGGCAATGGAAGCTGGAAGGCACAAATGGTTTGGGCTTTACCCCCAGCAGTAACACTTTGACCAGAGTGGCTCCCTTCTGATGAATGGTGTGAAACACAACTGCAGAGCACTGCATCCTCCATCTGCCACTGCAGACTTTCCCACAGCATAGGACAGACATCCAAACTGCTCAAGCCAACTAATCAGTGAAACCAGCTCAACCAAGCAACACATACCGGTCCCTTCCAGGTTGCTTTCTCCTCCTTTCCATCCTTTCCTTCACTCTATTCATTGTATTAAAGGGGCAGAGGCAGGTAAATGATGGAGATGCAGGTGCAGATTGAGAGGGATGGTACCAGAAGTCTGACTGCTCTCTCCTTCCTCAGAGTCTCTTCCCAAAACGGGGAGCCTCCCATGGAGCTGTGCATAGCCTCAGAGCAGAGGTTATGGGGCAGAAGGATTTTTACTAGTAAGGAACACAGGCAATCCAGACTGCTGCATGGCTGGTGAAAGGCAGGGTACCACCAGTGTCAATGGCAGCATTTCTCACCAAGATCGCAGCTGATAGTGTAAGCAGACATTAATGTCACCACCCCACAGTGCCCAGAAAAAGAAGACCAAGGTCCTGCTCTGCTAAGCTGCTCAATGAGCTTCCAGACTTCATAACATGCTTGCAAGAGAGCAGAAGCAAAGCTGGGAGTTACTGGGAGTTATTTTGTGCCAGTGGATAAATCCATCTCTGCTCTCACGGTGATCTTTCCCTCTCTTCCCCTGTGCAGCTCTCCCTCCAGACACGGTTCCTGCTCTGCTGGGGCTGGGCTGGGCTCCCTTGCAAAGAAGCCCCAGCAATGTCTCCTTTCCCTTGCAGTTGGCTCCACTTCTTCCCCACGGTGCCTTGACAGCTTCTCCCCCCTGCAACACCTGTTCCAACAGTTTTTCCTAGTCAACCCAGGAGTGAAGGTGACAGAACTCTTCCTGTTACCAAGGGTCCTGCCCACATCCTCCAGGTGTTAACTTCCATCTGTCTGTCAGCTTCCATGCTTCCAGATCCTTCTCTTTTTCATCTTTCACATAGCAAGCCCATTCATCAAGCCCTGACAAGGTCTTGAGTTTGATTTCCTAGCTGGCCGCAGAAAGGAGCGGACTGCCTTGGGGCTACAGGGACGTGCAGGCATTTCTGATGAAGCAGGCTAGGTTACAAATTAGATTCAGGTCTAAACCAAACTGTCAATTCCAAACAGTTCTGAAATGAAGCTCAGGACTGAATCTGGGCTTGAAGCTTGGTTTGGTTCCTATTGTGAAAAGGAGCAAGAGCTAAGCACCATGAGCGCTTTTGAGCCGGGTTGTCTTGAGCCCTCTAAATGAAACATGTGGTGTATTTCTTAGCTTTTCTGTCTGAGGGCTAAGAGCTGCACCCCAGCAGAGCTTGAGGTGGAGGGTCTTAGAGCCTGGGCCACCCACCTACGTGTCCTTCTGCTAGCAGTGACCAAGGGGACTACCAGTTCTCTTGCAGGAGATGTAATTGCTTTACAATTTGCTTCCTGTTTGAACAAAACCAGCAGACCAAATTACTAAACCATTTTAAAGGGAAAGAATTTCAGAATTGAGTTAGGGATATGGAAACAGCATTTTTTGAGACATTCTCAACAAAGATGAAAAAAACAACAGCAAAACTGATGAGAGCAGCTTTTTCCATCTCAAATGAATGTTTTGAAACAGAGCTCAAGTGGAGGCAAGTTTTCTTTTTGCTTCATTTCATCTCCCTGGAATATTGAAAAACATCTGTCGCTATGGCCAGGTCCCTCTTGCTTCACCACAAATACTACTTTCACTTGAAACCACATTTTCTGATAGGAAAAACTTTTCAGGCAAAAAAGCAGTCTTTGTGAGAATGGACACGGATCTGTCTGGGAATGAGCTGTAACTCAAAGCAACATCTCCATTCATGGAGAACTTCTCCAGCCGTTTGGTTCTCCCTCAGTACACAGGCTTGTAAATAAAACATAAAGGCCTCCTGCTCCCCACAGCCCCAGCAGATGGAAATAATCTGCACTGTTTACATATCATTTTACAACCTGGGGAAATCAAGCAGGTGGTGACACAGTTACCTTTAACCAGACTTTAAAGCAGTTGTGGTC
Organism: Manacus vitellinus; assembly: GCF_001715985.3. Classification (NCBI taxonomy): domain Eukaryota; kingdom Metazoa; phylum Chordata; class Aves; order Passeriformes; family Pipridae; genus Manacus; species Manacus vitellinus. Next base: position 7,161,574 of record NW_021939122.1, on the reverse strand, counting down.
CCTGTGGTGCCCAAGGGCAGCCTTCCCCTCCAGCAGAGCCAGACGAAGGTAGTGGAGTGAACGGGTGGGTGACACAAAACTTCTGCAACCCTCTTCTCTCATCTGGCATGGAGACTGTACCCCACCGGCAGGGGCTGCCCATGCAGGGACCCCTGGCTTCCTGCATGCCTGAAAGGAGCCAGTTGCCTGCAGCAGGGAAACCCCTGCCCTCTGCATGTGCCTTGTCCACTTTCCAGGCACTGGGAACAGCCTTCACAGGGTTTTCACCATCCACAGCAAAAGCTGCGGCCAAGGCTAGAAAGCAAATGCTGCTTCCAGTTTCTAACCTCATCCTTTTTTTACCTGATTTCAGCATGGCAATTCCCAGTCTAGTATTGCTATTTTCCTTACTGCAAAACTCTGCTTGGATATTCCTTCTTCCCTTGTAAATAATTTTATTTTACTTATTCGTATATTTCTGGCAGGTCACCCCAGAAGGCAAGGGTTAAGTTATGCAGTGATTTGCAAGTGAGACCACTCAGTTTTGGCAGGGTCTGTGCTCCCACCTCTGGTCCTCCTGTTTGATGAGGTTCAGGTCAGGGATGACTTGTGCAGAGATGATGTATGGATGAGGTGATCTGAGACCTGCCCTTTCCTTTGCTAAACAATCAGAAAAGATTTCAGAGCTCCCCCATCTCTGCCTTACCTGTTGCTTTTGAAATATTCCATGAGATCTGGAGGGAGAAGTCATTTTTTTTCATAAAAATACCAGTTGGTTTTGTAAAGAAATTTTACAATCTTCTTCCTCTCTTCCATTTTTCAAGAAGATTCATGGAAATGAAAGGAAAAATGAGTGGGTTTTAAAAAACGCATTTTAACTAAAAAGTTTCAGGTTTTGTATTTCAGTTTAAAAAAAAAAACAACATACCCACTCATGAAGAAATAAAATAAAAAAATAAAGAAATACAAGGTAGAGAGGATTCAGGGGAAAAGGAAGCTCACATTCATCACTGTCCAAAGCCAAAATCTAGTTTGAACTGCAAACATCATACAATCAATCCATCTGTCCATCATTGCCTTCCAAAACACAGAAACAAACCAAACCTTTATTGGCACATGATTTGTCTACACACAGCAGTGTTGCTTTAAGGGAAGATGGAAGTAGTACACATATCACACAACTGCTGTACTTTGTTTTCCTTGTAGAAATGCACCTTCAAGCTGGATTGCTCATTCCAGTAAACATCTGGGCATACACTGTGCCAAAGTAAGACATCTTTATTTTTATATAATCTCATTCACATTGAAGGTTGCACATTTATCTATAAGTAAAAAAACCACATTCCTGACCAAAGCTGTTGTGAGGATACAGAGCTGGCCTTAAAAAAGTTACTCTTGTTACAAAAAGTGACTCCCTCATCAGGGCCCAGTCTCTGAGGTCTCCTCCAAGCCCTTCAAATCACTTCTGAACACAGTAAGACTACCAAAGAAGAAAGCACTCATTTAGTTTATAATTTTATCTGTGTCAGGGTGTTTGCTGCACTGGCTTCGTACTCCTATCTCATATAGTTCCACCAGAAAAGTGCTAGGCCAAAGACTATTTCCTTATGGTGAAAGGAGAGCTATCAAGCAGATAGTGCCAAGGCAGTGCCAAGAATGGGCTGCTTGATGTGCACAGCCTGTTGGATTGCTCCTTTCAGCACTGTTGATAGGATGGAGAATAATCCAGTCAATAGCATAAAGCTATCACATGTATCAGTGGGGATACCATCCCAAAAGGAAGCTCTGGAATCAGAAGTGTGATTAGAAGCAGGAAGAGAGATTACAGCATAGGAAAACACGTTGGGCAAGAAGATACTGAAAATAACGGGACTTTCTTTACAGCGGAAATAAAAAACTAGGAATGTTGTGGAAGTAGACAGGACTATCAGGGCTGTATAGAAGCCAGATCATCACAAAGCTTCTGTTGCTGTGTCTCCTAACAGGAATATCCTGGATGTGCACAGATATTCTGTGGAGTTGAGTCAAACATTTTAATGTATCTAAAGGAATGGCTTCTCCACATGTTGCATCTGATGCCTGGAGATTACAAAGATTCAGAGGAAAATAGGATGCTCCTCAAAGCCATGGGAATATTCACAATTATATTAAAGCAGCTTCATAAACAAGAATTTGGGGAACATTATAAAACATGTTGGCAGAAAATTGCTAATAAAGTAAATTAGTAAGCAGCTTCCCCAGTGGGCAGTTTCTCTCTTCCTTAGGAGCACCTGGTTCTGAATATAACTGAAGCTGGGATATTGGTGCAGATGTCCCAGGCAATTTGGCAAGCCTGAGGTTCTCCCCTTCTGAAATTACTCCTGTAAGTCAACTAAGGTTCAAAATGCTCAGTTTTCTGTCTTCTCTCCTCTGTATTTTCTCAGTATCTACTGCTGCTTTCCTACACAGGGCTGGCGTTAGCACACCAGGGTCCTCTAACTTGCATCCGTGCTCCTCTGAACTGCAAAGTCTGAGGTTTGTGAGAATATTTTTATATGGATTTTATTGTTTTAGCCTTTGGCCAAAACTCGGTTTGTGGCATTTCCAGACCAGTCACAAACCTCTGGAGGAAGCTCGGGCTTGAGAGATTTGCAGCTTCATTTTGCTCACTGTAGAAGTTGGAATAACTTGGATAAACATTGGTTAATCAGTACAACTCCTTGTGCTTATCTGCCACAAACCCAGACTGCCTATTCCTTACTATTCCTCCAGCACTAGTTTTCACCAGACATAATCACAAACATTCCTGTTTCCTGATAACATGGAGAGGAGCAAAGTTGATTCAGAAAAGTTTTCTTGTCTGTGAGAGCACAGGCAGCTGGGGCTGCTGCTTGTGCCCACAGCTGATGTTTGAAGGGGCTCACCAGAGCCCAGCTGGGGAGATAAGGAGCTGAGGAAGCGTGACTTCTGAAGAGCATAGATAGCCTGGGATAATCGCTTGTAAGCCGCTGAAGTAGGTCTCTTGAATTTCAGTTCTCAATAGCACTGAATGTGTGTGTGTCAGATGGTGGCACTTAAAAGACAAATGAAGACCTGACAGGAGTTACATGCTTCTAAATGGATGCTGGACTGTAGTGGATTTTTAGTGAACCTGGTAAATTCAGAAATTTTAGGTTTACACAGGGAGCAAAATTGTTTCAGGGGTTTTGTTCTGCTGAGGAAAAGTTTCCAATTAAAAAAATGCGTTGGAAATTTTGAAAATATGGCAATATTCCTTGTTCACTTTTCTATAACAATTAACTTTTTTATTTGAAAATATTTCATTTTAAAATTTATCAAATGGGAAATTTTGGTTTGGATTGAATATGAGGTTTAGGACAGAATATCTCTATTCATTTTATATTTTCACTTAGCTTTTTTCTAAAAAGTATCTATTTCAGCCTGCCTATATTTTTGGTCTGAATTTGAAAAAGAAAAACTGACTGTGAAGGCATAATGCAGGCTAAGGCAAGAGTTAACAGTAAAGACATCCCATGGCTTTTCTGGATTGTTCTTTAGAAATCACCTTGGGCTAAGGTACATATCCTGGCTCAGCCCAGACTTCTCAAAGGAAAACTTTGAAGTGCAGACATCTGAAAAAGATTCATCTTCCTCTCCCTGACTGAAGAAGAAAAGCAGTCTAGCAGTTTATTTCAGAATAATATTCTGTAATATTAGTCAGATAACTCAGAATAAAAATCTGAAATCTGGAAGTTTACATGGCTATGTCTGTGCCCAAATACCTGCCAGCAAGGGAGGTAGGAAAGTACTTGATCAGTGCAGGGCCTGTCCTTTACAAACACGTGATTTTGGAGAGGATAGGGAAAGGAAGGGCACTAAGGGGATTAACACAGCCTGTTGCTAAAACTCTCACAGCAGATGAGCTGCTGTGCTGGGAAAATAAGAGGCACTGCAGCCCTCTCATTCCCTGATGTCTGGTGGGCTGTCCCCATTCCATCCTTAGAGCCAGACCTCCATAAGCATGGCCAGGCCAGCACTCTAACCTCCCTTCTTCCCCTCCTGCTTATTCCCCTGTCTCACCTTGAATTGCCTTGCAGTGGTGTCAGTCCATCCCTATTCCCCACACTCCTGACCCACGGACTGGGTTTGGGAAGTCCTGGGCTCTTGCAGGCACAAGTTAGAGTCCCTGGATTTGCAAACTGCAAGGTGGGCATCCTGGGGTGCTGCTCAGGCTGGCTTGGACCAGCACTAGGATCCAGCATAAGGGTCTGCTGACACTTGAACAGCAGACCTGCCTGCTTCACATCAAATTGCTGCCCTTGGACACAGAGCACACTGGGGCATAAATCCTAGAGTGCAGGAGACAAGATTACATGTTCACACACGTTAATTTACATCCATGTCTAGTTCTTCTAGCTTTTTGAAGACATTTCTATTTGTATATTTCCTCATGTTACCAATGACATTAATAGTTTAGCAGCAGCTGCTGCCAAAACAATGATCCAGTTTATAGGCTCAGTGAAGAATGACCTTTTACATTATTGGACATAAATAAATTTTTGTTCCCCAAGCAGAAGAAATAATTTCATTCAGTAAAGTAACTAAACAAAGAATTGTCTTCCCTCAAAAGTGTTCAAGTGCTAGTAATATGGAATGCAATCACCACAACAGATTTATTTAGCTGTTTTCTCTCCATCACTTGTCATATCCTTTTAAAAATAAAATTACTCCCGAAGGGACAGATTCACAAGACATTTATACTAAAAGTTATGTCCAGCCAAAGCAGATGGAATGCAGATAGCGCAGGATATGACAGGGGAGCAGATGTTTTCTAATCATTCCCGCATCATTCCTGGTCACTAGCCAGTTGTATTGGGATTACCCAGTCCCCACACACAGGCAGCATGGCTTTGCACTCTGCAGAGACATGTGGTAATCCAGATGCCTGCTTGGGAGAAAAATTAGGAGTCTCAGCGTTGGTATTTTTATGATGCCTTGCTGTTGCACCTCATTTAATTGGTAAACAAAGGGAATGAGTACCAGAACTTAAATCACACTTTTCACAGCCATCTCCAGTACTGGTGTGGCTGCTCTGGAGCCCTCTCCATATCCAGAAGAGGTGCAGCAGCCCTGCAAGGCTGTGCGTGGCTCCTTGCTGGCTCCTGGCCATTGTCCCTCAATCCTGACCTGGGACAATATCATTCATTTTCGCATGCTCGCTGTCATGTCTCTGTCACCCTTTGAATTCCATTAAATTTCATGGTTTGGACTTTTTTTTTTTTTTCCCCTAAGGACTGAATACCTCTTCTACCTGAATTCTGAGAAGAAAAAAAAAAGTCACTTTTATCTCCATTTAGAACAGAGATATTGGGCTGCTTGGGAAAAAGCAGGAAGGCAAAATCCTAATGCTCAGGAGTCCAGTAATGTTTAGACTGCTGATAGTGACACACAGATGAAGGACTAGGACCATCTGGACTTTGTGAGATCTCATACTATGGCTGCATAGGTCTAACAGTTTCCATCCCTTAGCTGGATTCATATGGGACTTGGCTCTCAGTCAGATATGGTCAACACATGATCCTTCCCACTGCCCTTCTAGGAAAGAGTATGACTGGCATATTCCATTGCCTTTGCCAGTCTTTGTTGGGAAATGCTTCCAGGGAGCAAATGGTGTTTAACTGCTCTCACATACCCAGGGAGGAGTCTTGGAGATGCCTCTTGACAGGGACCAACTATGCCTGGAGGTAAATGGAAAATTAAGTTTTGTTACTGCCTCAAGTCAAGCCTCTCCTGATGTCCAGAGGACTTTGTTCTTTAGATCCTCTTAGCCAAGCACTGCTCATAAGGGTTCAATTTATAGACTTTGTGTGGGTGGGTCAGGTCAGAGAAGAGTGATACTAACCCAAGCGCAGAGCCAACAGCTTCGCTTTCCCAAGGATGATGCAAAGATAAAACAAATTATGGATAAAAAGTATTTTTCAACATGAAATCTGGAAGTTGTCAGGAATATGGAATTGCAATTACAATTCTCTCTTGCTCTCAACCACACCATAAAACAAAGGTCACCAGGACCCTTCTCTTTATGACACGAGACATGTCTATTGCTCTATCTATGGCAGCTGCAAGAAGGTAATTAGACAGAGGAAATTCTTTACAGAGGATAATTTCATTATGCCAACCTGGAAAATGCTGCTTCTCTTGAGAGCAGGGCCAGTCAGGAGGCATAAACTTTGCAAGGGCAATAGACCTAGCTCGAAAAATTCATAGCCACACCTGACCTTCCTGTGTTCACCTCTGAGAGATCATTTCCAGGGAAGAATAACCCAGTCATTTGTAAGTCCATTGGGCAAATACAGCCCTTTCATGGTCTTTCTCTAAGTTTCAGGCATACAGAATAGAAGAACATATGCCAGCACCTGAGTCAGGGATTACAATGGGTACAGCAGAGATCAAATATAAAAGTCTCATAAGTGTTGCCTGTGACTTTAATTCAGCAAAACACTAAAGGATGTGCTTAGCCTGAAATTGTAACAGCAGCAATAGTGACTTGTCTGCTTAAAGCTGGGCATCTGGTTAAGTACTTTGCTGGATTGAGGTCAGATTGTATAGCATGATCGTACTAGAGGAGTAATCAGCAGTGGGGGCTGAATGTACACATGTATGGAGTGAATGCATCCCCCTGATCCCTGAACAGAGCTCTGCAGGCAGCCTTTATGAAACAAGTCTGTCCCACTAACCCCTAGAAGGAGATAGCTTACTGATCACCCAGGTTTAGCTTCGCAATGCCCCCTGGCACAAGGGTGTAACACCCCCTCCCTTCCCCCGTGTAACTTACTTACACATGTTGGTAACTTTACTATCAAGGTGGTTTGGTCCTCCTGTCCCTTTCAGCTGTGTGGCTGTGACATATGTGAGCACAGAATGAATGAGAGAAGTTGCGAGCGACCAAAACAAGGAATATGATAGCTAAGCTTTGGGTCATGGCCTGGAGAACAGCTGAAAAGGCAGGGCCACCTATGCACAGGGCTGCCTGGAAGAGAACCAGAGCTGTGAGCAGAGGCACTTCATTCTGCCGTGTTCAGCAAAAGGAGTTTTGCTCGTTTTTTACAAATGGGCAGATTGCAGCCGAAGTACCTCACAACAGCATTGTGGATTTTTTCCCCTTCTGCCAGAAATGAGACCTTGAGCACTGCTAAACACCCAGGGCAGGGAGGGCTTATGTCACCTGAACAAGTCACATGGGTTGTTGTGTTGCCTGCAACCAGTCTGAGGTGAGGATGTACTTGAGGTTGCATTTGTAGTGGTGGATCCCAGCCAGGCTCCCCGGAGGATTTGTGGGGGGAAAGACCCCCTGTGCTGCTGGCACAGGGCTGGGCTGTGCCAGGACCCACCCACCAGCAGCGAAGCTGTGCAAAGCAGAGTGCTCAGCTCTGGATATCTTGTTTTTCCCCTGTCTGAAGGGTGAATCCCCCTCTGAAATTTTGGTGAGCTGTCAAACAACAGGATTTTTTAATGAAGAATCAATGGTCATTTTTTAAATGCTCTACCAAAAACCAGATCAAGTGGCAGGAAAAAATATCTGTCGTTAGTTAAACACATACAAACGTGCATTCCATTAAAATAGGTTTTCTTTGAGGAAAATACCTAATGCTAGAGGAGAAAAAAATAGCTTAAGGAAGTAACTTCTAGTATTACACTGTGTCACTTGAGTATTCTTGGTGAATAGGTGCCAAAAGTTAGATTTCATTCATTAGAAACGACATACTGTTCAATCTAAGTCTGTGACTGAGCTAGGATCTGGCTTTTGTGTCTTGTGGGAAATTCAGCATAAGATATCAAAAACATTTCTATCCTAAAATGAAACACATAAAGACAAATTGGGGATTGCTTAAGCACTGTTCATGAAAAGATTTAGAACTCTTCATTTTGCTTTTCATTTGTAAGCCTTAAAATAATTTTTATTTGTTTAAAAAAAAGGGGCGTTCTGAAAAGTTATTTTTAAAAAGCAACATGAATCTTTCTCTGAACTGATTTCATTAGATAGGTGATGTCAGTACTTTTGAAATGTTTAATTTTGGAGTTTCCCCCTAAACAAAATGTTAAAATCAGCTTCTGTAATTTTTCCATCCAGAAGCAACTACCTTTTCTTAGTCAACAATTCTCTCATAAAGAATTTAAATGACCTCTGAAAACCTTCTTCATGAAAGTTGGGTTTATTTCACAGATCACTGGAAAGCAGTCAGCTCTGGCAAGGACAGTATGAAGGTTTTCAATGGCTCAGGAATTCATAATGATTAGACACTTAAACTAAGATGCTTCCCAAAAGAGATTTGGAGTGTGGAGCTCTCAGTAATGTTTGGTCATAAATATAATTCAGATTTTAATACCATGTGTGGTAAGCAACCTTAGACTTCAGTGAAATTCAGAAAGACTGGCTTATGTGTCTGAAAGAGACCTTTATTGCCAAATGCTACATCTTAAAAATGTATTTGAGAATAGTTCTACCTTGGATTTAGCTGAGTGTACTGGGATATATCTTGCCCAACAAAATACAGATATATTGCATCAAGAGATTTGAAACCGGTCCTTTTTTTTTGTTTGCATGTGTACATTTCTTTGGGTGGAAAAGTAATATGTATAGCAAAGGTGAAAGAACAGAAAAATGTAACTTTCCAGAAGAAATATTTCAGCTAAATTTGTTTTGATGAATGATATCCAAAAGCAGTATTTTATATATATGTATATATCTAAAGCCATATATACACACACAAATTAATGTATTTGGCTTTCAGACATAAAGTAGTCTTTGTCAGGAAACTTTCTGACTTAAACCCTGATTTTAGGCAGAGGCCTTTTATCTATACAGCATTCAGTAATGGAATAATCTGATTAAAAGTGCTTCAAATACAGGTAATTTTATGAAAAGCACTGAGCTATTCCAGGGCACGATTACTATCATAGTGCTTAATTATGTTTTCTTTCTTTAGAAAAATGCAGCTATCTGAAAGTGTAAAGAATGAAGTGATTGCTGTTTGTGTAGCTGTGAAGAAGGGAAGCTCACTGGTTCATTAGCAAAGCAAATGATTTGCCTTTGGCATTAGTTAACCCTAAGGGCTAAATTCCACTCTCAAGTACAGCAAGAGGAAAATAACAAGGGATAGACTGAATTTGCAGTGCTGTTAGTGGGACCAAAATTTGGCCCTTATCCTTCAATGGGAAAGTAAATATAATATTCCTGTTTTCCATCCATCATGTCAGATAGCTAGATGGCTTGATTAGATTACAGAGGCCAAACTAACAACGACGTATATTTGACTGAATTGAAAAATGCCATTAAAGTGGGATTCCTGGAATTTAGCAGGAAAACAAAATATTTCCTCTCCAAACTCATTATACTTACAGAAAAAACTTGGGTAAGTAAATGAGAAAGCTTCAAGACACTCTTTTTTCAGCGTTTAGAACCAAAAGCATTTAAATATCATCAGGTTTTTAGTTTTTTTCCTGGATTTGTAACAACTCTTTGGATATTTCTGATTTTATTTTGGAAAAAAATTGTGAATCTTAAATTTTCTAAACAGAGATATTTTTAACATCTTCTCATGTCAAGCATACACTGAGCATAATGCTTATCCCAAACCTGGAAGATGGAATGGACCTTCCAGCACGAGATTCTTGTCTTGTGAAAAATTTTTGACTTTCTAATTGTGTTGATTTCTCAATCAAAAGTCTGTACACACAGCTTTGACTTTGGCAAAACTCAGGGACACTGGAGCACTTTTCATTTTTCTCCCAGCTTATTTTTCTTGGTTTATAGCTGGAGACTCAGGATTTGGGGGATGCACCCACTATGTGCCTTCAGGCTAGGGGAAACAGGCTTCCAAATTCGAGATGGAAGACAAGGGGACAGAGGTGACCTTGGCACTGGGTAGTTAAAGATGGAAGGATCAGTTTTCACAGCAGCCCTAAGATATGCAAAGGATTTCACCAGGCTGCATTTGGCTAAAAGCCAGCTCATTCCAGAGGGATTGGTGGGAATGTGGAGTCTGTGAAGGGCTGCCTGTACTAAAACAGGAGGAGAACCGTGGTCCTGTCTGGCTTTGTTTCTGCAATGTTAGGTTTATATTTCTGTAGAATGTCTCTGCAGGGGAAACCACCATGTAGATATTTAGCTGTGAACACTGGTGAGGAAAAGTTGGTTGAGTGTAGAAAGGGAGCGAAAAGGTGAAGCATCATGGTGGTGGGAGGAATATTGGGAGATTTTTACTCCTCTGCTTTTAAGGTCAGAAAGTGACTTTTATGTCATCTGGGCACCATAACACTGGCCACAGGTCTGTGGCAAGACATGAAAAACTAACCTTGATTTTTAAAGTTTTCTACTGATCTCTCCTTCCTGAATTAGGCTTCACCTTTGCATAACCTTGTTATCCCCATGTGTCAGGTATCCCCATTGTTCCCAGGTACCTTTTCCCTTCTTTCGCTCTTATCCATATGCACACGGCAGGTAGGCAGAAATTTGTCATCCAGTGTGATTTTTAAAGGTACACAGGGGAGGATTCCAATATTATTAAGTTTTCTCACATTAAACGTTCTAATTTATTGCTAATAAGTTGCATTTTTTTCTTGGACTTGCAATCCTTTTGTATGTTGTGTTTGAATCCCTTTACTGCCAGAGCAGTAAAATCTTGACTGCATCCAAAAGCATTCCTAATAAATAATCTAGAATTCCACTTATTTCCCATTAAAAAGGCCTCTGTTTGTAAAATTGTTCTCATGTTTAATGGGTTTTTCCTTGCATTCGGAATTTCCATCATTTGTAACTGTATCTAGTGCAAAACCTCATGGAATAAATTTTGATCCCCCTGTATAAACTGAGAGTAATTTAAGTGACATTAGAAGAGCTACTCCAGATTTGCACAAGTATAACCCTGAGAAGGGTCTATTGAAAAAGCAGACACATTTGAATTTGCTAAATAATGCATCATATGTACTGCAAAGCTGCAAACAGCGAATTCAGGTGCACTTTACAATGCATCTAATGATACTGCTTCCCAAGGGCATGTCAGTGATTTAGCAAGCACTTGATCAAGGGACTAAAACCAGCCCAGATCCTGAGATGCCTTTGGACTGTGAGATTGTGTTGCAAGCCCATGCCTAGAGGCTTCCAGCTACACTTGAAAGAGAGAGGGAAGAGCTGTGAGCCCTGCTGCCTTGCAGCATCCACAAGTGCAGGTGGAGCCCCGGGTGCCCAGCAGCAGTGCAAGGGAAGCCAGGTGCCAGGGGACGGGACTACAGAAGAGGGTACATTATGTGGGGAGCTGCCCAAACTACTCCCTGCACAGAGATTTGTTTAACTTCACATCATCAGCAGCAGCACAGCTGTGATCGTCTCCTCACAGCTGGATATCTCAGCTAGGTCAAGTTTTCCTTCCTCATGGAAATTTGGCAGACATTGCGAGCCTTTCCCTATCTCACCTTCCTCACCCCTTCCAAGGCCAGGGACTTGAACAACTGAAAAGTGAAAAATCCGATGGGGAGACCATTTTCAAACGGATGTGGAGCATGGAGGGGTAGCTCAGTCTCTCCAAGCTGCACAGAGCACTGTGGGCTGTTGCCTCTAAGGAGGATTTCTCCCTATTGTGCTTACCCGGGACAGGGCAGAGCATCATGATCTGGTCAGCTCATCTCAGGTGGCTCAGACCTCAGGGAGATTCAAAATGGATATATTTAAAATCAGAATGAATGTGTATAGGGGTAGGGAAGGCTGAGAAAGTGACTGAAGTAATTGGCAATGAAAGATTGTATCCTAACAAGTAAGTCCATTGTCAGACAAGATTTGATACTTCCTCACTTCTGCCACTTTGACTTCATGATTGTCCTAATAGTAACCTGTTCCTTGCCTCTATTAATGTCTCTACAGAGAAGTTGTAGGAACAAGGAGGAGTCTGTCTCTCTGAGACAATACCTTCCATCAGTATTTGTAACCAATGCAAAAGAAAGAAATCAAAGAGCAGATTATTACAGACCAAGCTTGCAAAGGAATGACTTCTACCTGTTTTCCATCCTTAAGCAGTGCACAATGATCTCTTCTGTTACCTTTTAAAGTCACATTTCTAAGCTTTTCCTTTGCAATGCAAGGACTGTATAAAACTCTTCAGGAAAAAAAAGTTGCAAGTTGAGTTCCACATGTAATTACATAATTTTGGGACCCTTGACTTCAAGCAATGACAGCAACAGCAGGATAAGTGGACAGACCATCTACAGCTGGATGGAGTATAGTGGTGGCACTTTTGGTGATGCTGAAGTTGTGGCAGTGACTCATTTGGGATGTGGGGCTGTTACTGTGACTGTCAGCCACAAGAAAAGAGTGCCTTGAGAAACCTCTGTGCTGTAAAGCCATGACAATGAAAGACTCTTAAAAGGTACAAATGGATGAAAACCGAGTGGTAACAGACTGTACCACATTTTAAGTGGTCATGGATGGATTTTGTGTGGGAGATGATGCTGTTATGATGAAGGGGGAATTCACACCAAACATGAATATTCAAAGCATGCCAGAAACTTTGTGTTTTTTTCTCCACAGAAAGGAACTACAAAATGAAAACTGAAAGGTGTGTGGATTTTATTCTTTCAGTTGGAAATGTTTGGCTCCTGTTTGCTTTGCTGTTGCAAACAGTGATCCATTGCTAGATTATAAATTACCCCATTCTTTAGCTCCTTGGAGACTGAGAGGAGTGATGTGTGGATTGGTGCACTCCAGTTTGATTCTGGTATTGAAAATCAACTCTGATTGGTTTGTCTGAGGCCACCAGCATCCTTGCAGAAGCTGGATTAAGCCAGTCAATGTATATGTGGATCTCATCCTCCTGATCTGTCGAAGCCCTGCTAATATTACATCTGTTTGAGAACATGTGTGGCAAAATATATCAAGTATATATATATCAAGTATACCTAAGATATTACTGTCCACAGCTATATCTATTTAAAGCATCCGGCATCCCCCTTCTTTGCAACCCTCTTTTTGCTTAGTTCATTAAACAGGGATATTTATAGATCCTTGACATCATTGCTGGCTTTCTCTCTCAATGTCTATCTACAGGGGGTAAATAAATCCAAGGTCTTGTCTCATAGCAGAGGATATCTGCTAATTATTTTACAGTGATTGCAAATCTTCTTCCTTTTAAAGTATTTTTATAAAACACAGTCTCCAGCTTTGCTAGCTCAGGGCCATGAGCCCAGAGCACATTTGGCTAGTGTGCATGTCTGTGACTCTGCTGTGCAAGCCATTTCCTTATGTGTATTCAGCAACACAGACTCTTGTGATGAGTCAGTGATTGTATCAGTAAACAGCAGATCTTCAAGCTCCTGTGGAGGCCAAGAAGACCCTGAATGATAGAAGGGGAGAAAAATAAATCCAAATAAGCATCTCAAGTCATTACCCTGGCTAGCAAGTGGTTGGGTCTGTGCTCTTCCCTTTCATTTGCTGGGCCTTGAGAGCTCTGAAGACTGGTGTAAAAGATGAACTGAGATCCCACAAAATTTGGCTTGAAGGGTCATCTTGAATACAGTTACAGGTGCTAGCCTAGGCCAGAGTTCCAGCAGTCTGATAATGGGTATTACATATAGATATGGCACTTAGGGACATGATTTAGTGGTATACTTGGCAGTGTTAGGTTTAAAGTTGGGCTCCATGATCTTAAAAGTCTTTTCCAATTTAAATGATTCTAATATTCTATGATTCTAAGATAACACGTACAAGATTTTTCTGGCAGCCAAGTAGAGAACAAGATTTAACAGAAAGCAAGATCAAGTTAATCACTTCCTCTCCAGCCTTTTCCAAACCCCAGAGCTCAGTAGAGAAGGCTAGAAGAGCAATCAGAAGCAAGTATGCACAGTTCAAAACCATGTGTGCAGCAGCACTTGTGAGGATGCCTGCAGTCTTCAGTGGGTGCTGTTGATGGGTGGATTCCACCTGTCTAATCAGGTGGAATATGTTCCTTGCACACCAGAGGATATGAGTCTGAAATGTTCTAATCAGGCTGTGCAGAAACACTGTGACATGGGGACACCTCTGCCAGATGTTACCATCCTGTTGATCTGCAGCCAGAGCAGTTTCTGATGCTGCTCCTTAAACCATTTTCCTCAAATTAAGCTTTTGCCATTACTCTCCTCTGCTCTTTGATAATGGGTACTTCCTAACCAAACTCATTCTGACAGAAATGAGGTGGAGAAGATTCTGCCAAGCAGCTTTGCTGGTGTGCCTGCACTGGCACACTGTGAGGTGGTGGTGAGCAGAAGGCTCTTCTGCAGCCCAGCTGCCTGCAGTGTGCACAGCTGTCTGCAGGGAGCACAGCTGTCCACATGGCACACAGCTGTCCACATGGCACACAGCTGTCTGCAGGATGCACAGGTGTCAGCAGGCTGTCCCAGTGTTCACATGGCACACAGCTCTGCCTCGGCACAGCTGTCTCAAGGTGTGCATCTGTCTCAAGGTGCTCAGCTCTGCCGGGCACAGAGCTCTCTCGAGGTGCACAGCTGTCTGCAGGGTGCACAGCTGTCTGCAGAGCTCACAGCTGGCTCAGGGTGCACAGCTGTCCCAGGGCACACAGCTGTCTGCAGCTGCAGAATTCCAGTAGCATTGTTCTTCCCAAAGTGGATTCACCTTAATGCAGTTTAATTGAGCCTATCCAAATTCATGCCTTTCCTTAGTTTAGCTTGACTTCTGTGGGTTCCCAATAGCTGCCAGGGACACAGCTCTTTCAGCCCTCAAATCAGATGAGGTGCAGGGGATAAGCTTTCTGAGGACTGCCAGAGATTACAGCTGATGTCACAACGGGCACTGCACTGCCTCTAGGTGCAAACTATCAAATTCTTGGCAGAACCCACAATTACTTTTTCCATAACATCATTCGGGTCCAAAACTTAGAAGGACAGATCCTGAGAAAGTGAATGTGATATCACAAACTAATATGACATCTCTCAGAAAGGTTTTAGATTAAGCTGATCTTGCCCTGGGCAGGAGAAGAGATTAGACAATCTCTCAAGGTCCCTTTCAGCACTCTAAGAGAAAAATGAAATTCCTCATGTGAAGTACAGAATGTTGCTGTTATACATGATCATGAACAAAATATTTAATAGTACTGAATAATTAGCAATACTACTATTATTTGAGTAAATTATTCACTGGAGGTGGGAAAGGTGCCAAAAACATTTCCACCCTAGCTGCTTTCCCACCTTCCCTGCATGTGTGGCAGTAATTCACAGCACAATGGAGGCTGTCTGGCCAGCTCAAGCCTAACAACCTTTTTAGGATCTAGTTTGGATTTTTTTCAAGTCTGAAACATCCCAAGAAGGTTAGTCATCTGGTGAAGAGAGCAGCTGCCTTCTCTATGCAGGGGAGCAGTAACCCTGTGGCACAGCACACCTTCTGCTGACTGATTAACTTCAGACTCTGCTCTTCATGTAAGGAACTGTACTTTATGGACTGGGATCTGGATTCCCTGCTCCATATCTGGCAGCACCCACCCCAGTGTGCGGCACAGCAGTACTAGCAGAAGGAAAAGGTCAGAAAGCCTCTGGCAGGGTGCAAAGATTCAGAGAAGGCTGGAGAGTAGGGCCATGAATCAGGAGATGGGAGGCACAGAGGGTCCAGGCCAATGGGGCTTCCCCAGGAGATTGGGAAGTAGGATGGGAAGGGATGTTGCTCTGTATTCTGGGTAGGAATATGCCAAGTTGGGATCAAAGGATATCAACAAAATTTGAGCCCTTCCTGTTGCCAAATCCTTTTGCAGAGGAACTAGGAAGAACTGCCAGGCTGCTGTCCCATTGCAGGCAGACCCCAAAGCTGCCTGAGCCCTCCTGTCATGCCCTGGACATGCAAACCAATGTCTCCCACTTCCTCTACCCCCCTCACCATGGGTCAAATCCCCACCACATGGTGCAGTGCAGACCTGCAGATGGGTCATGCTGTGGGAACCAGGGACAGGGACTGCAATCAGGCATGTGGTGCAAGGGGCTGGAGTGCAATGGAGATCACTAAATCAGGATCCTGATGAAGGCAGGGGTGCAGGAGAAGAGGATTATTTTAGGGGCTTAAGCATGCACATTAGGTACTGGCTATGTTGGGCATGTCCCCACTGCAGCCCTCAAATCCACCGTGAGGACACCGTGTTTAGCATATTCCTGTAAGAAGAATTTAGTTTGAAAAGCGTAATTTGTGACACCTATGGCACAAACAGCTGTTCCTTCTGGGTAAGTTTGCTGCTGAGGAGGCAGATGAGCTTCAGGGGGTGCAAGGCAGAGGGAGGAAGCTCACAACAAGAGGAATGGGGCAGCTGCCCTTTCAGCAGCCAGCCTGTTTAGATTTACTGGATGCAATGTGCAACTACACTGGAAGGCTTGTCATGCTTTCTGATCACTATCAAGGTGGCAGCTGTTTCCACAGACTGCATAATTAATCCAGGATTTCTTTCAAAGGAGTGGCACAACCTAACTTACAGCCCATTATTGTGTATGGTGATTTAGAGTTGTTTCTTTTCCAGGGACTTCGTACTTTGTACTTTTTAGCATTACAATTGCAAATAATACTCAAGTAATTCATCTCCCCACTGCTCAGTAACCCCTCTTCTCAGGCTGAGAACCCCTCTGACCTAAGCACATATTGTCACCTCTCTTCTTGCCTATTCCCAAATCATTTCCATAAATCAATATTCAAAGTGAAACATGTTTTTTAAACTGTCTGTGAATGATAACTCCTGTGGCAGTACCGCACAAGATGACTCCAGGACTGTTATCCAGAAAGTTAGGTGTTTTTTTTGATTGGTAGAAGTTGAGAAACACCATTATAAAATATAAGAGTCAGTGGAATCCCTTCAGTAGAGTTGTGAGGATCTGATTCTCAGATCAGAGCTCTGTAGGCCTGACTGAAGACTCCCACCACATGCCATAATCCATCATAATAGCTTGGCCCCTGGAATTACATTGACAGAGCACTCATGGTCTGTCCCCAGTCACCTCTGCAAGATCACCCCAGAAAGGTCACAGTGATGGAAGTGGCAGTTTGGGAAATATCTCCACTAATTCTAGGTAAGATCACTTTCCTCTGCTAATGAAATTGCTGAGTAAACAGGCTTTCTGCTGGATCAGGGAGGCATAGTTTGTCCCAGAATTTCTCAAGCTGAGATTTAATGATTTTAATCCATTAACTACTTAATCTACATATTATAGTAATTGACTCAGATCAAGGTGGAATTCAGAACTGTGGGCAGGTATTATTCTGTTCCTCAGGTTTTCCCTGATTTTAATAAATCACATAACATTTATTAAAACTGCTAGAGGTAGAATAATCCCATTATAATCACAGGATAGTCCCAGCAGCCCCATAACATTGGAATGTGGATCCATTCCAGAGGATATTTGCTTTACAGTAGGAAAGGTGCTGGTATCTAGTGGGTTGAAGAGAGGTTATGAAAAGGACTTGACATTTGATGTAAAGGCTTAGGGGGTGTTCAGCTCTACTATTGCCTCTTGATTGAAGACACGGGGGTAAAAGCAGGCAAGAAAAGTTCTTTTTGCCAAAGTGATGTTTTCCAGTCCTCCTCACAGGTACCAAACTTAAGCTTCCAGATCCCGCCTTCAGCTCCTAGTGTAGGGTCTGACTTGAAAGTAAGCACCTGCTTTCATAACAGATTGGAGGAGTTTTTCAGGTGTCACCTCCTGGGTGAATTTCAGCCACTGCCCAGCACTGGTGGAGCAGAGCTGAACCTCTCAAGGATGTGTACTGTGATGGGCTAGAGGAGAAAATTTCCCTTTAAAAAACGTCAGGCTGAGCAAATCCTACCTTACTCCCTTACCTGGCACTCCTGGTGGAGCAGGGAACACATTGAGAGCTGTCCTGCACTCTGCAAGCTTAGATAAGAAGAAAACAGATGGATTTTTTCCTTCTGTCCACATTCTAGACAAGTACACAACCACTAGGTAGAGTCAGTTCTCACTGACCTGTTATCATTCCTGCCAGAGACTATAAGAAGTATTCAGGGTTGTGTTGGTGCTCACAAATGTTAATGGGAGACATGTGAAAGCTCTGAATCTCTATCCTATGGGAAATGTAGATATTTTAGCTTCTCCTTTAATCTTAAGACAAAAATGAAAGGAGGAAAGGAACTAAGAGGAAGGAAAAGTCACAAGAATTAACATTTTTGTGGGATGGTATGTCCCCAGAGGTGGAATCTGAACCCTCAAAAATGTTAATTTTCCATGGATAAGGAAATGCTGATGGCTTTGATGTAACAAAACCTCTAGTAGGAGCAACATTTGGTGTTTCAAAGGGTTGATGTTAGAATGTGGTAAGAGCACAGTGCTGATGGGATCACATGACTCATCCACTCCACTTTTCTACAATTACAGACACATGTATTGTAACCCCAGTAATTGCTTGAAAATACTAAACTCAGCCTAAAAGTAGATATCTTATCCAATTATGCTACATTTGGAATGCCTGATCCTGAATACCACTGCTTCTCATTTCAAGTAAAAATATAATTATGCTTATTAGCTCTTATACCAATATTTCTCTTTGGCTCTTCCTTCTATGCAGTTTCTGCCCACTGTCACACAGTACTCTGGGGAGATGTAACCAAACTGCCTCTTCACCTCTCCTTTGCTGACCTATACAAACCAGGCAGGCTCTTTTAGTTCTCTTGCACAAGACAGACTCTCCAATTTCCTTAGCATCCTTGTAGCTCCAGTCTGTACTGGATTATGGATGACCAGATCTGTGCAGACAAGGTCTTATTAGACCTCTGTTTTCTGGCACAAGTATTTCCCACTTTACTTGGAAATACCTCTCTTCATATTGCCTGAGTAAAGTTCTGCATTCCTCTGTCAGTATTGTAGTCATGGCTCTGAGATATCCTGTGTCTAAGAGCTACAGAGCTTTGTTAGTTCCCACTGTAGGACTGTCAGCCAGAGGGGCAATTCTTGAGCCTAATCCCTACGCGCACAAGTTTGCGTGAATCATTTGTATCCCATTTGCCTTGTTCTAGTTCCTGAGATCATCTGATTCTTCCTGTATGTTCTATAATTGCATGAAAACTAGTGTTTTCCCATCTATGCATTCTATTAAGCCTGTGTTTCATAAGAAATTTGCATGGGTCAAGTTTCTTATTGTTTTGTCTATTAACCCAGCTTTCATAATTATTTGCTTTAGTTTTTTCAACTCTTTTTTGACAATATTCTGCCACTGTTCTGGATTAGTGGTTTGGGGCTGGCAGCTGGTCTCAGAAAAGTTATGTAAATTGGATGTAATACCATAAAACACAAAATGTGCCTTCAGATTAAAACTGGAATAACCCTTAGCATTGCTGAAGTGATTCTGGGTTAACTGAGATCAGATTCTACCACAGTGACTCCACTGAGATAGCATATTTGAGCAAAAGAATCAGGGCTATACCCAAAACGTAGATAGTATTGCACAATAACAAACCCATCCCTTGATCTGGAGGCTCATTCTTTGTGGGAGGCTTCCACCAGAGTACAGTCTGCCAGCTGAGAGACAGGGGACCTGAGCTGGGCTCCTGTTTAATTCACAGTATCTCTGAGCAACTGTGGGCAAAACATCAATTGTTTCATGAGGTATTTAAAGGCCTTCAAGAATTGAGGCCATTAATTCATCCCTTCAAAGGAGGTGGAAAATCAGACTCTTGCCTGATAGTATCTACAGGAATGCCTCAACAGGCATCAAAAGCAGGTGCAGGCTGTAAGGGGTGTGCTCTCTCCCAGCAAGCAACAGGTTTCCAGTACTAAGGCTACAGGTCTTATTCGGAGGAGGAAGATGAGAGCTGTATGGCATCCCCATGGTTGCATCCAGCCCTTAGGTGGACTTTGGAGCTTCTGAAAACTCTCACTAAGCATTTGGATGCATTTTCTCTAAGTATTTCTGGCACTTTAGTCCCTTTCTTCTTCATCAGCATTTGCATTTGTGAAAGAAAAGCATTTTCACTTCTCTGCCAGGGTGGTTGCTAGGATTGGTGTATTCGTGAGTGTGAAGGGCTGAGATACCATAACAGAGAAAGTAACAGAAGCCCCTGAGATGCACATCTCTGTGTAGTTAGCATGGGAATGTGCCAGCGTTGTGGCAGGGCTGATTGTTTGATTTAAGCCTCAACATATTTGCAGGAAGAAAACTGTAAACAGAGAATACAAATGTAACCATTGTTATTTGCAACTCAACTTTAAAATGTCTTGCCAGATTATAAATCTTGACTGCATGTACCTCTGCCATTTCTCAGGTTTGAACCAAAAATATTTACCAAGGAAATAATGTTTGTAGCGATGATCTCAGACCAGTGCAACTCATTAGCTAGTAATGTGCCTGCAGGCGGTATGAAAGATTCAATCCATCTGGAATTGAATAGCGAGGGATGGCTGGAAGCTGTATTCAATACTGATGGTGGGAAAAGCCTTAAAACTCCTTGATTGCAACACATGAAAGCTGTGAACCATCAATAACCAAAAAAATATGATGTGCCAACTATATCAGAAGTAACAGCAGGGTAATGCCATTATTTGAGGTCATTCCACCTTCATCTTGTCAAAAAAGGGATAAAGAAAGGGCATGACATAAGCCAGATCTCCAGTATATCCCTCCCTTGTCAGTAGGATCTAATTGGCATTAAATACTGAATGTGTCTGGATTTAATATAACTCCTCTGCTCAGTTACTTCATCCACTCAAAGAATGGAAAGCCGCCCATTTCAAGAGTTTATAGGGGCTAACTTGCTTTAAGTCAGACAACAGAGGCCCAAATATTTTATTAATAAATTCTCAAAAATATTATAACTTGTTCCAAGCAGGGGAGGTAAAACCATGATTAATTGTGAGGCAAGGGGCTCTTCTTTATCTAATATGTCTTTTTGTAGCTGCTTAGAATTGAGGGCAAACGCTGGCTACCTGTTTCCATCACTGTCAGCTGGGTCACTGGGAAACATTTGAAGCACAACAGGCTAAAATCTTTCTGTGACAGTTCTGACTATTGACCCCACTTTAGGGCAAGTGGGTTGCCTTTTGCTGTGTGGCTTCTCTGTTAGCAAGTAGAAGCAGGGAAGGGTGGCAGAAGGCTTCATGGACAAGTAGGAAATTAAGCATTTAAGATACACCCCAAGCTCACAGAAAGTTGCTTGAGAAGCAAAGGCCAAATACCAGGAGTAGGGATTTCCTTCTGTATTTGAAGCTGGTGGTCAGCTTTGGCCATGGACATTGTAAAAAGGTTATTGCAGTGAAAACAGCATCAAAACTGCTGACTGCTGCCTTGCACTCCATCTGGAAGCACCTTTGTCTTGCAAGCCTCTCCAAAGCAGAATGCCTGTCTCCAGGGTGTCCAGCTGCAGTCTGTGTGGGGTAGGACAAGGTTGTCTTCCCATAAGCATGCTATTGTCCCTTGCCAATCTGGGTAATAATAATAGGGAAGGAGTGAGGTTTGACCCCATTAGCTGCCAGGTGTTTATGCAGCTCCTGAAATGGTGGGGCACTGACCCCAGCCAAGAGTCTGCACTCTGCATTAATAAATGAAGCATTTGAGTAATTGTGACAGATTGATGGACTCATAAAAAGGGACCGCAAAGCATCATCTACTTCGGTGTTTGTCTGCCTCTGGTCTGCAAGGCATCAGGAGCCTGTTTGTGAAAGCAGTGCAAAAAATCAGTTGCAGACCCCCTTATGCACTCTCATGTGTGACAAAGCATAGTGGGGGATACAAAACACAGCAAATAAGTGCTCAGAACTTAGCTTCATTTTCATCCAGTAGTAAGTGGAAAGCATGGTCCTAATGCTGCATAGGAGGCAGAGATTCCTCTCAGATGGTTTGGGTGACCTTTCATTAAAATAAATTAAAACCACATCATGCAGATGTTCAGACTCTCCCTGTATTTGCTGGAAAGATCAGCTCTAACCATTCATGAGAGAATGTATTTGAGTTTCCTGGATACACCCCATTTTTCCCACCTGGAAATCTACCTGTGCAGGAGCAGAGGAATGTGCCCATATCTCGAAGATTTCCAGCGGTCCATCCGGGAGAGTGACAGGCTGCCTAAGGAGCCGAGGTCTCAGGCTGATGGCCTCTGGGCACAAACAGACCACCTGTGGAATGGGAAATTGTTGGCTCAGGCATGATGCCTCAGCCTGTTCTGTGTGCCCAGCATTGTGCATGCACTCACGTCTCCCTGAGCTTTCCCAGGCAGACAAGGGGAAAGCCTGCCCTGAGATGCCACCTGAGTTTCTGTACCCTCCATCTCTAGGGTACTCCAGGCCCTCAGGAATACACTCTACTTACAGTTTTCATTGCACTCTTTTTACAGTACTCATTGCATTATTTTTACAGTGAATGCACTCATCTGTGACTGCCACTGCTATCTCCATGTTGTTTAGGTATGGAGTACCAAAATATCATGTAAATGAATGGAATAGTAAATATGGACAATGTCTTATTCTGCTATTTTCGCCTTATTTTTTATGGACTTCTTAAAATACATCTCCACATTTGGCAGATAGTGCTGTTTGACCTGTTAGCTGTGTCAGTGAAGTCCTCAATTACTGTGCTTTTACATCATCTTTTGTCTTGCCCTTCTCAGATACTTTTCTTCTGTTCCCGTTTGCTGAGACACTAGCAAGATCACACTCACTTATAATGGAAATTAAGAGTTTATTACTAGATCAACCCAAACCTCTGTCCAGTTGTGGATCTGTACCAGTCAAGTCCAGACCTGTAGGCAGGAGAGGCTGAGCAAGCTCCATCCTACTGCAACTTCACTAATACCAATGCAACTTTTTCTTTTCTTTCTTATTTTTAAGGGAGCAATTAGTAATTTTCCTTTTCCCTTATTTATATTTGCTTTTTGGAACTTAGATGGTCTTAATGACTTTTTGGGGTGACATATATATTTTTGTATTGCACTTTTTATGTTCCTTTGTCCCAAAGTTCTGTGTCAATGTTGGAAGAAGAAAGCAAACCAGGTTCTCATTCTACAAGCATTTCAAACATGAGTAGGAATGGCCAGTTGCCTAGAAAAATTCTCAATCAAGAGACTAAAGGAAAGCAAGACAAATAAATACTCAGTGTGTTGACTGTAGCTTACCTGATGAGAAATTTCATTCCCAAAATTGCAGCAATTTTTAAATTAGATTAGACAAAGTTTGTTTGATTCTAAAAAGGACATGTAAAACCACATAGAAGCTTTACCTGATTGTATCTTCCATAAGGACAGTGCTATTATTATGTGTTATCACTCTGAAATGATTTTTTTACAACCCTCTCTGGCATGCATAGCCACCAGCCAGAGGGTACCACACAGTGATTATAACCTGAGGGCAAGATATCCTGGTAATGCTAGCACATTTCTTGAATAGTATCTGAGATTAATTTAAGCATGTGTTACAGTGCCCTGATTTCTGAATCCTGATTTGGGTGGGGAATGTGTACTTCCTAACAAAGGAACATAAGTATTGTCTGTCTTTTGATTTTTTCCTGAGTCATATTATAAAAATAATGAAACATGAAACTGTACTTTCTTTCTCTTGATTTTACTTACACTGTTATATAAATAACAAAGTGTATGCATCATAATGTGTATAATTTGTCCACGTGTGCACAGTCAGCTGTCATCTGACTTCAGAGGAATTTTTGGGACTGCACAGAACTGTTGCCAGTGATGCCAAGGTGGGAGTACATGCAGATGGATTAGTTCTAGCACTAGTAAACTTCCCCAGAACCTCAGCACAGTGCAGTAATGTAGCACTAGCCAGCTGGGATGCTGCAGAGCTGGCCCTGAGCTGGAGCTAATAAGTGCCGGTGGGCCCCAGCTGGCCCTGTGCAGACAGCCACCTGTCAGGCAGTGTATCCTGGCCCCCAGGGAAGCCTGGAGGATGCAGGCTTTTATCCTTCTGCTGTGCAGGTATCCAATCCTCCTTTCTCTTTTGGTAACTCATTCATGGAGGACATATCCAGAGAAGTGGTGAGATCTGAAAACATGGTTTCTAGAAAACCCAGTCTGGTAAAATACTCAGAAGATGGAAACTGCAGTATAAAGCATCACTGCTTGGATCTGGTTTTGTGTTCTGCCCTGTTGGGAATGACAGACCTGTGGCATTCCAAGATAATAGTATGGCCTAGGTTCAAAGGCAAGATTTAGCTTCAGGAACAAAAAAATGTGGCAGCCTTTTAGCCCCAGTCCTAGTTGTACAGCTCCTTGCATATTGGAATAGTTCTTCAGCCATTGGGGTTTCTTGATGTTGCTGAGAACATACTAATATTTTAACAATCCCTCAAACATAGAAATCAAGCTCACAGTCCACCTTTGCATTTTTCAGTTTTTTGAACAAGTGCCCAAGCTTTACACAATTTAAGTAATTCAGGAAGAATCAAAATCTAATTTCCACTCTTTCATTTTGGAATGGGATATCAGATCAGAGAGAAGGATCTTACACTTGTATTCAGTGCATCCTCCTTGATTTTCACACAGCTGAGTGCTGGAGGGTTCCTGTAGGTGTAGAAGGCAACAGTTGAGTTAAGGAGTCAGAGTTTTAGAAAAAGGATTCATGTGATGCCACAAACAGTTCAACTGAGGCTGCCAGATCCATTCACCCACTCAGTGGTTTTGTCCTCCCAGTATATACTCTGGGGACTAAGTTAATTATGACAAGTCACAGGTCTTTGGGACTTCCCACTCTTGTAGGCACCATTTAATTTACAATCCCTTTCAAATCCTGCCTGTCCTGAGACCAAAGGGGATTTCTGAACTGGCCATTTAAGTTGGAGTTGGCAAAGCCTCTGTTAGTACTTTAATACAACCTTATGCTTTGGGAACCTGCATCTGGTATTGAAGGACAAAAGCAATAACAGAAAGCAAGGCATTCCTGAGAGGCAGTGCAATTGGTACATGGCATCCTTATGTTACACTCCTTGTGCAGCACGGAGCTCTTTAGAGACCCCTCTTTGATCCAAGTTGAACTTTAGCCCTTTGGAGTTCAGAGGTTATGTCAAAAACTTTCTTCCTGGCTTTTAACATCAGCAACTAGAGATTTAAGCCCTAATGGTGACAAAATCTCATTGTTTTCTGCACACCAGGACTTAGATGGGATTAAATTCAAGATGTGCAGCAGGTCTCTGCAGCTTGCAGTGTTTCTCTTGGGATCTTCAGGTTTTCAGGAAGAAAGTCCTAGTCTGCATATATGTCCTAACCAAAACTGCCTTGTCCAAATACATTTCAGTGAAATAAATTAAGAGGGATCCCTGCTTATCCTGTCTGGTTCCATTTTCTATGTTACTGTTGGCTGATAGAGTTTGGAGATCTGTAGAAAATTGCCAGTACCCAGAGAGCTTCCCATCACTTAGTTTCCCATGGATAACCTTGCAGGAAATGAAAGTGCAAACATTTTGCTCATGGGTATCATGACAAAATTCAACTTGTAATATGACCAGTCCAAGCCCAGATGAGTAGATGCATTATGTTTCCAGTAAGCCTCAGCTTTTAATAAGGAAAAATAACAGATAACTAAGGCAGATGCTGCCAGAGAATATCTCATCCCCTGGAGGGAAGGCAGAGAATGAAAGAAATATCTGATGGTATAAAATACTTTGCCTAGTGAGATTTTGGAATGGTTCCCTAGCCACAGTGGGCAAATCCTTATGAGTCTCTCATCTGGGCTCTGTACTTACACGTGCTATTAATGCACCCAACAAAATCCAGTCTTTTGTCAAAACCCACAATAAATCCCTTTAGCATGTCAGCTTGTAGGTGACAGCTTGATCTACCATAAAAAGGAGTGAGAGCAGAGCCTTGCACAGTAGGACCTGCCGTTTGCCTCTGATATGCTGCTCCGTCACTGCCAGGGAGAAGATCCCACCTGGGCAGCACAGCACTCTCTTCAAAGGCCAGCATGGAGGACCTCCTTAGGGCAACTTGAAAGCGCAGCAGCTTGGAACGGAAAAGGCCAGGGTCATGGTGGAACATAGATCACTCCCCAGGAACAGCCACACAGCCTGCAGGACACTCGGCGCTTCCTGGAAGCCTCCGAGTTGCAAGGTTTCCCATGTTAACTAACTGGCTGCTGGAACGCAGGGGTGAGTCCTATAAATCAGCAATGTGATTTTTGATGACTCCAGCATGCAGGGCTGCAGGAGGGCACTTGCATGGCTGTATAAAATTCATGCCAGTCTTGATTACCTTTAAATGGACCAAGAAGGAACTCAATTTTTGATTATGCTACCTCAAAATTACCAAGAAACCTTGCTCCTGTCCTGTCTGGCAATAGCAAGGTGCCTTAGATCCTTGGATTTTCTGTGACTGTGGAGAAGGATTTATGAGAAAGTCAGATTTGATATTATGCGTGTCCTGGTAAATGCTTGACCACTGAGTTCTTTGATGTCTGTGAGTGCCTGAGAATCTGGTGCTTCTCCAATACTGAGTCCCGAAGAGATCAGCCTAAGAGTGTGCTGATAATATAGGCACAATTAGGGTCAATGACAATGACACCATAAATATCCTGTATAAGTCACTGGGTTGTCTGCAGGCAGGAGTTCAAAGCAGGCTGCCATGAGGACCTCCTGGAGATCCTCCTGAGAGTCTGGAGTACAGGCTTGAGGAAGGTGTGATGTGGATGAACATGTGAGAAAGCACAGCAATGATTTTTTTTCAGAGGCCAACCAATGGGTCAGAGAGGGAGGAAAGTGGGGCAAAAGTGTGAAATTTCACAAGGGGAAAACACAGGAGAAGGAAGAACTATATATAACTTCTAATGCAGTGACCTCAGATTCACAAAAGTCCCCACAGACTTCACCATGTACACCTGTGTGCAGAGGTAAGCAGAAGCAGAGAGCAGAGAGGCCTCAAGACTTGCCCCAAGAGAGCCTGGAGTCCTCATGGTATTCATGGTCCATCGTGCATGGGACCCAGACCTGTACCCCAGTGCCTCACAGCCTTGCTCCTGGGAAGGCAGGGGTACCTCCAGGGCTGCAGGAGCAGGCAGATGCAGAGGCAATTGCCCAGCTTGGCCATGGGGAATTGTGAGCTGTCTATTCTCAGCTGTTTCAAAGTGCCTGCCAATGCCTCTGCTGTTTCACACTTTGCTTCCCTCAGAGATCTTGGATAAACATCATCTCTCCCCCCCCAGGGAATAGCTGCACTTGTTTCTCTTTGGCTGCTCACTATTGCTGCCACAGAGGTTTCACTGCACATCAGGGCTCTGGGAGAATGACCCCACACCAGGGACCTCTCCTGTGCCTTAAATGACAGCACCTGGCTGAGGAGCATCCCCTGACACAAGGACAGGACCAGCTGCAATTTCCCAGGACTCGGTACTCTGAGGAAAGGAAATACTTTGAAATGTTCTTTTTGTCTCACCTGCTGGGACAGCATGTTCCCTGAGAAGAGGGTGTGAGAGCAGCATCTGTGAGGGATGAGGATGAGTGCCTTGCACAGAGGAAAGAACTGCTGGGTAGAGCAAAGCCCAGAGATAGGATCAGGTCACCCCTTGGGGCAGGCACCTCTTGGCTGTTACAGAAAGGTGATAGGTGGTGCACTGAGGTACCATTATCACCCTGCATCTGTGCAAAGTACAGGTGGGTTTGGGGAAGGCAGAAGCCTCTGCCAAGTTCCCCAACAAGTCTGGTTTATATCCCACCAATAGACAACTTTTGCTCTGATGGTGTCAGGACCACAAGATATGAGACCACAGGACACTAACTCACCTGTGCATGGTGCAAAGAGCTGACCCTGGGAGCCACTGGCACAAGCAGTGTGCCTGAAGTGCCAGGATTGCCTTTTACCCCTGAGTTAGCCTAGTTTGTTTTGATGGTCAGCTCTCCCACTAAGGCTCAGAAGGGGGAACAGCGAGGGTGTTTGCTTTTCTTTTCCCACACCTTCCCTTTAGTCTTCGAGAGTTTCAGTGAGGCAGTAACATTTCATTTGTATAATCCATTAGTATCCCCCTCCCCTGGGCTGCATGGCTTTGGGCTCCAAACCTGCTGTGTTCCCTGAGCCAGCTCGGGTCAGGCCAGCCCTACAGTCCCTGGGCTCCGGGTAGTGGTGGGTAGGACACAGCAAAGGATACCCTCTCTTTCAAATTGCTACCAAATGATGACCTGGACCCTGCAGTGCCTCGAGATGCCACTAGAAAGAAATGTGCTACACCAATCGTGGAGATGACTGTTTTAGGGCTGAACAGAAATCTTATAAGGAAAATAGAGGGATCAGTTATTCGGAAAATTTGTATAAAGTGTTCATATTAGAAATTTCTTTTCAGTTGGAAAACTGGGGAAAAAATGTAGCTACGAATGGAAATAAGTTAGGTTTTCGGCTGAATATGGCAAAATTATTTGCCTTTTCTCTCAAGAGACTTGATTATTCTTTGCTTTGAGGACAACTTTTCAGAAAAAAATTCTGCTCATTTCTGCGAGGCTTCTGTGCAGAAAGAGTTTTTTGCCATAGAGGTACAGAAGTGGTATCCTACAAAGGTTTTAAGTGTGGGATAATGGCTTCTAGCACTATCACAGTGCTCTTTGCTGTTGTAGAAGAGTTTAAACCATGCTGGCAGATCCAAAGAACAAGCTATTCAGCCTCTGCAATTCTGCTATCTAACTATTGTCATGCAAAACCATAAACCATAGCCCAAGCATAGTTATCCCAGCTATAGTTTTGGACCTTGCTATCCTGTTTTGTGGCTTGGTGTTGTGCATTCTTCAGTTTCAGCCTATATTAGCAAGTCTGGGAATTAATCCATTCATACAATTATTCCAACATATCAATTTGCTGCTCTTAGAGTGAAATCACTTAGCAGTGGGAAGCACATAAAGAGGACACATAGAATTTAATGTAGGAAACACTTTAATGACAAAGAGATTGCCAGATGTATCCTTGTTCCGTCCAAATCCCTAAAAGCGCAATTTTCAGGAATATGGCAATTTTTTTGCATTAATTCACTGATTTTTTTTTTCTGTACAAGTGGAACATGTAGTTTTTTATTCAGTATTCACTAACCAATGTGTCACAGACTGTAGTGATTCCTGAAACCATTTTCTCTTCCTGGTCTCTCATTCTTTTACTTATCCCCATCTCCACCGTCTCCTTTTCCCCTGTGAATGCCGTGACCTAGATTGTAGCCATGATGGTGTGTGTTTCTGTGCATAAAATGACAATGAGAATACATAGACCCTCTGCTAAAGAACTTTCCAACCTTGGGTTATGCCAGCAAAGTTTTGCTGTCACTTTATTTTGGCTGCTGCTGGGAGCTTGTGCTGTGCATGAGGTCTCTGAAGCTGAGGGAGCACCTGAAGCAGGAGGTCAGTTGTGTTGGAAGCATTTATGGAAGCCTCAGAGGAACAAAAGGACAAGGTAGTGTTTGTAGGACCCTGCCAGCAGCTTACCCTGGCAGAAAGGGGACATCCAGAGTGCTGGGGCTCACAGGCAAAAGACCTGTTTTGTCCCTCCAAAAGACTTGGCAGCAACACAAGTGCTGCTATGCCAGTTCTCTCCTCTGGTGCAGGGGTGCAGGGGTGTGCACACACTGTCAGCTGGGGCTGCTCTGGAGGGAACAGTGGGGTAACTCCCAGGGGTTAAAATGCCAGGTATGCCAGGTCCAAGTCTTGGACCACCAGCAAGTGCTCTGGTGTGCTTCAGACTGGCCCAGACCAAATCTGTGATGGTCAGAAGCTGGAGAAAAAGAGATAAGGTGGAAAAAAGGCCAATAAAACTATCCTATGGCTATGTAATCTTTTTGCACAGGAGGAGTGCCGTGCTGCAGCGTGCATCCTTGTGGCACTCTAGAATGACCAGCTGGGTGCTGGAAGGGCAGTTTCACAGAGCATTTTCAGGAGTTCAGTCTGCACTAGATAGTTTTTAAATGGTACCAGTCACTATTTGGAAGAGGCATATATGCTGCTGGACAGTGCAACTGTTGCTCCTCCTCCATGTCTTGTGGGGCTGGCCAGCAGGTCCAGGAGACCATAAGCCTTCCAGTGTCAGGGCCACAGGGCAGGAGCTGGGGCTTGTGCTGCAAATACATGGGGTGAGCCTCTGCTGGAGAGGACACACCAGTTGTGTGAGCTCTGTGCTCAATATTCAAGGCTTGATCAGCTTTAAGTTGCCATAGGTTTGGCACTCAGATACTGAGGTGTCTCTGAACACCTGTGATTCTGAAGAAAAATAAAAACATGAGGGTTTTGGATAGGTTGCTTAATGCAGAGTTGCCAGCACTCAAGTCTTGTAATGTTGGTTTATTTAAGCATCAGCTGCCAGGATTAGAGTACCACTGAGAATAGCAGTTTGCATTTCTTAGCTTAGTTTCCTAAGGAAGCTGAGTTTACAGGATCTGCCTCTCAATCCCTCCCTAATGACTTTTGAACCTCTTGGACTGGAGAGAAGGGATGAACTCTCAAACTTATTAAGTTTGTATGATCATTGTGACACTGAGCAGGAAAGGAAAAGAGAGGAACCTTGTAAAAGCCCTCCCCAGGGAAGGATTGGGTTGTCAGCCATGCTTTTTATTGGCAGCTGAATGCCCAGCCTGTGCAGACAGGCAGGTCTGTCAGTCCTCCCCTGTGCTCCTGCCTAGCCAGCTAAGGCAGTCACGGGAAACCAGCCATCATCACGTCTGCCTGCTGACCAGTTTTGCCTTTCCTGCAAATATTCATGGACACAAAAATAACCTGGAGAATAAGAAGCCTACCAGCCTCTAGTTTCAGAAGGTCTCTATGGAATATGCCCTGGAGGGCATTTTAAAAGCATGGTCTTTGGATGCTTTTTATGTTAGTAAGCATTTCAGTACACCCATGCTTTCCCATACCTGATACTTCTGGGAGAAGGGTGAATTGTCAAGTCTGGGACTTTTTGACTCAGTATCACTGTATTGATACCTCAGTATCTTTGTTGACTTATCATCACAAAACCTTTCCTGAGCTTGGCAGGGCTGTTGCCCATTTTCCTAATAAACCATGAGATTAAGAGACTTGCTTAATATCATGAGAAGTCAGAGGCAGAAAAAATTTAACTCTGTGTCTGCCATGCTCGAGGGTCCCACACAAAACCAAGTAAGATATGCTGAGAAGCACTGATGAAATCAGCTGTGAATAAGCAAGGCCAATTGCATTAACTTAACATGTAAATAAGAACAGTACAAAAACTCAATTTATAAAATATTTTTGATTTACATTGTAAGATTCTGAGAATAAAATCTGACTTTCTCTTTGACTCTTCAGCGCATTGAGCAGTGGGACCTTGACAAACTTAATATAAGGCCACCAATATAAACAACTAATAAATGGATAGCAAATGATGGTACCCATTCTTAAGGGGTTTCTATAATGTCTGTTAATTTCTGATTTAGTTCAAATTAATAAATTAGGAGCACAACATTTCCTCTTGATGCTTTTTTTAAAGGTGCAATGAGATCACCTAAAGTTTAGTAAAATATTATTGGAGGTCACATTCTGATGTGATATTTCTTTAATTAAAAAGAGAAAAAGAATATCAGCCCCACCATTTCACCTCCTCTAACTGAGTTTTATTTATGGACACACTACTGAAAAATTTTGTGGGCTATTCCTTATTTAGCTGAAATTAAAAAAAATCAAACAATTTCACTAAGAGCTGATTCTTTGTATCATTTAGGCAGCCCTTTTACTCTTAATAAAATATATTTCTTTTCTGTAAAAATATTGTATAAAGTGATTGAGAAGCCCATGAATAAAAGTTCTCTTTGCATTTGATGACATGGAAGGTGATTGGTCATTTCCAAACAGATTTTATTCCTCTGTCCATTAGCAAGGTCTCAGGTTTCACAATTTGAGGACCCAGTCCTTTTAAGAAAGCGCATGTGAACTGAGAGGGAGGAGGGGATTCACAAAATTCCCCTATTGCAGAGTTCAGAGCTGCATACTTTGGTAGGTCCTTTTTAGTCAGAAATAAGGCACAGCAAACACATGCAGTCCTAGGACAGCTATCTTCAGCTCCAGCTCTATTCTGTACCTTCAGCCAAGGCGTAGCATGCTCCTCCTCCCCTCATGCCCCATCTCATAGCTTCCAGGTAGCTTCAGCCCAGGAGCCTTAGCAGATATTTCAACAGAGCAGGAGCAAGCTCAGGTCCTGAGGTAGGAGTCAGTCAAGAGACATCCTGGGCTCAGCTCTGTGAGAGGCTTGACATGACAAGTTGGTGCCTGTGAGTAACTTGCAGGTCCTGTGCAAGAAAGGAGATGTGAGCAAAGGAGTCACACCATTTCAGATGTGGTGGTCAGCCCTTGATAGGATGTAAGAGTTTAGAAGACATTTAGGAAGACTTAGTGAAGATTTAGACACATATGAGACCTGGCTTTCAAGTGAGTGACTTGCGTCTGAGTAATTTGTTTCCTTGGCAAATGATTTTCTAGAAAATGGAAATGTGGTAAGGTGAGCTGGAAATATGGGAACTCTTGCTGCAGTACCCTGTTGGGAAGGGCCAGTTTAACTGGGAAAGGCAGTGGTGAAAAAAACAGTAAAAGAATGCCAGTAAATGAGCAAAACGTAGCAGAGCCAGGTCTAGGCTCCTGCATGACCATGGTGGGTAAACTCCTTCTCTGCCCCTTCTTCTCCTGTTTGATACCAAGCATGGTATTTATCAGCTAGTAACACAAATGAGTCAATAAACTGGTGCCCAAGGCTTAATTCAGCCACAGACTCAATAAAATGCCTAATTATCATGCTGAGGAATGCCAGATTGCAGTAAGTCATTCTGTTATAGCTCACTTTTTGTACTTCAGGATGAAAATCCCCCCTGTAGATACAAATTATTCGTTTTTCATGTAAATACTTTCTAATACACCAGTGAGAGTGCATAGGAGGCTGGGCTGCATGGTAGGATAAAGCAACTCTGATTTGCAGAGTATGAATGCCCATGATTCACTGATTTCTGCCAGTGTCTCTGGACATGCTAAAGCCTGTAATCAGCATAAGCTCTTTAAAGACTGAGTATTGGTTTTCAGATGATTCCTTTGAAATGTTAATGTCATTGATCACCCAGTAAGTTGGAGCATCAGTCCATCCCCATCTCTTCCCTGGGGCAGAGAGTGATGGGAACAGCATTTCTTGGTGTTGTAGTTTGAGCTGCATGGGTACCCACAACCCAGCTGAGTCTCTTCCACGTGGGCAGCAGTGCAGCACGGGGCCAGTGAAGTGGTGGGATGATCTGGGAGAAGAGCAGAGCTCTTTAGGTCCCCACACATCCTGTTCTGTGGCCAGGTGTACCAGCCCCAGGTGGTCATGCTGGAGCCACTGGCAGGGAAAGGCACCTGGGCAAATGGCCTTACCAGTCAGCAGCTGAGCTCAAGCCTTTTCTTGTTTCAAATTGACTCAAAAAGTCTGTCAATGACATATTTATTGTATTTTTAAAATTTTCTTTGAAAAGTTTTTTAAAAAGTTGGGTTTGTCAGAAAAAAACACTGTAGGGGAAAACCCCCACTATCTTAAGCTGAAAAGTTAAAGCAGTTCCTTCTAAATTCTTTGAATATTTTATTTCTAAAAACTATTGTCTGATTTAGAGCAAGGTCCAAGAATAGCTTCCATCCCTTCAGAGTGGTTCCCATTCTTTTTTTTTTCCCCCTGCTTTTACTGTTCATTAAAAATATTTTGCTCTGTTCTCTGGCTGTTTTATCTGCAAGGTGTATGCCCATACACATTCTCTGAGAGCAAGGGCCAGGCATTTCTGGCAAATCTGAAAGCACCCCAGGGCTTACAGCTCCGGTAGCCAGTGAGCCTTGGAGCCCTGTCACCCTGTGTCCCAGGGCACTCTGCACAGAGGGGCTGCCTTGGCACAAATGATCTTAAAGACAAAATCTGCCCACAGTGTAGCATTTTCCAGACTCATGACCCCAGATCCAGACACAAGCCTCACTTCTGCTTGAACTTCCACCAGGCTTCCAGCCCCTAGTTTGACAATTGCTGCTGTAGTTCATTGAAAGTTTGTCAAAACTCATACAATTCCACAAACCCCACAGTTTCAACAAATCAGCATTTTTCTGCTGAAACCTGTTCTGCTGGAAATTTCCCAACCCAGTTCTACAGAGAGCTATTATTTCTGAAACACTTTTGTAAACATTTATTGCAGGGTTTTTCTTAATGACAACAGCCACAGACTCTGGCTGAGCTTAATTTGGCAATTTGCAAATCTCACTCCTTTTTGTCTCTTGGCCAGTTGGAGGAAGGGGAACATTTTTTTGTCTTTCAACACCACCGCTGTGGTTTGGCTGCAAGATGTGCTGCAAAATGTTTCCTGGAGATGTCCTTGTGCCTGACACAGCAACACTGTGGAACTCATGGCGTTGCTGGTCATAGTGGCAAAATATTCAGCATTTGCATAGCATCATTCTTTTACAAATCTTCAACATAAAGGACAGTTTACCAGCGCACAGGGAATTATAAGGGGATGGGAAGAGTCTCAGTTTGTGTTTCCTCCCTGAATTTCCTTCAGTCTTTTCTAGAGAAAGAACACCAAGTTTCAACCCAGGGAAAGAGGATAGACCAGACCCTGCTTGCACTCAGCAGTGGTCAAGCTGTGTCCAAAGGGACAGCAATTACCAGCAATTACCACTTCCCCACAGGACCTTGCTTTCTACCCAAAACACCCTGAAAGCCCTTCAGAGACTGGCCCATGAACCTTATTCATGTTTCATAATACCACAGCAGAGTGGTGTCGGTGGGAGGTGGCAGACAGGGAATTAGGGTGGAGGGAGAGACCCCTTATAGGATTTGCACCAGACTGAAGGCCATTTCTTTTACAACTGCCTGGGAATGTGTCCCAAAAAGCTGCTCTTTTATGCCTGTGAAGCAGGACAGGGGACCCCTGAGCCCCCAGTCCACTCCTCCACTGCCTGGGCAGACAGACATGTTCACCAGGGCAGCTTTGCTGATCCATGTTTCTCTAGGGCTCCCAGTGCTATCACAGGGAGGTGGCCAGCAGGATACAGCCAACCTGGATGTGACTTCATTAGCACTGCTTTGCGAGCCAGTGTAGGTCTGCTGTTTTTCACATCATCCCTGATCTGCAGCTGCAGTTGGGAGAGGAGAGCTCAGCCTGCAGTGCTGGCTGGGGAGGTTGCTGTTCCTGTTAGCAGTCCACCTTCTCTCACCCCAGAGATCCCTTTCCCTACAGATGCTTTCCATGTTGGAATGTGGATTTGCTTTTTGGTATCATTATATTCAAACCTCCTCTCCCTCAGGTTTGGATTGCCTGTTCTGTGTTCCAGAGCTCTTAGCTTGGTACCTAACACACCTCTGGGATCTGTCTATTCTCTAAATTTGATCCCTGCTGAAGATAAATCCTCACCTGCACTTTGCTCATCTGTTTGGCTGTATGTTCTTGGATTCATCTGCCATTTCATCAGTCTCTTTGCACTGCAGGAGTACAAGTAAAGGACTGCTGGTGCATTTAGTTCCTTCCTGCTGCCACATCACACTATGAGCAGACCACTGTGGCAGAAAAAAGCCAAAACAAACAGGACTTTTATAACCTTGCTGTTCTTTGAACATAATGGTTTGGCAAGTGTAAGACATAGCAAAGAGCACAAGCATCCTTCAAGAGATGGCCACAGCAAGGGTAGAGGTCTGAGGCTGCCATGAGAGGGCAGGTGCATCCCCCAGGCAGCTCAGCCACACCAGTGTAGCCTCTCTGCTTCCCCCAGGCATCAAGCTCCAAAACTTGTTCCCATTGCTTTGGCCTACCCATGCAGTGTCCTTCCCCTATATGGGGTCACTCTCTGCACCAAGGGACTGGTCCCCAGCAGGACTAAGCATATGCAGCTGCTCTGGGGAGGCTCATGTCGATTTACACTGAGCTTCTCACACAGCGCTGTGCTGAGGCTTCTCCCTGCCATCAAGGAACTTGGCCCCCATCCTTTTGTAGCCTGCCATGGGGCTAGGACATTTCTGCCAGGCCCTCCAAGCTCCAAAAGAGAACCTGCAATGGTGCCTTTATAAATGAGTCACACTTCCCAGTCACCCACAAGAAAAACTGCATCATTAAGATCACCCTTAAGTGTGAAAATCCCACATAATGTACTTCTGTGCTGCAGTAGAAAGGTCAGGTATACACAGAAAACTCCCAGACCCTTTCACAAATGGGCCAGTTATGCTTTGCCCTTGCACTGCTGTATAGAGTCAGGCAGACAGAAAAAAAAGTCATTTCTTCAGGGGTCCCTGAGTTGCTGATTCACGCCATCCTGAGTTCTGAGGCTGCTCTGCAGAGTGAGACAGAGTGCTGCAGTCCAGTCCTTGTGCTTAAAACTTGCTTCAGGCCTCGTTAATAAGTCCAGTTGCATTTAATATAAACACCCAAGAGAATCTAAGCAACATTGTTTGTGTGCTTTAGGCAGCAAATAGAGAAAGCAACATGTTTTTCATCAGGTGCCTCAAATTTGTCCATTTTTTATGTTACAGTATCTGTAACACTACTTGAATTACAGCCCAGAATACACTCTCCTCTAAAACTACTTTAGAGGCAGTAGAAACCACACAAAGCAGAACTGTGTAACCCTCTTTCCTCCTTAAATCATTTCATATTTCGCAGGGCCTACAAAATGCTTTGCAGTTCAGGAGAACAGTCACTCTGGGACATCACATGTTCCATTTTCAATAATAGCCCAAATGTTGCCTGGAGGAATATTAGAAACATTTGCCAATTTTAAAAGGTTTGTAAAAGGATTTCCCATTATAAGATTTCACAAAGCAGCCATTTCAGTATCATTTATGCCTTGTTATGTTTTGATATCTTTCTAAGTTTATTTGTAATTTCTAAAAAACCCCAAAACACTTTCTCCAGTGAGAACTTCCAATTCTCTCTCTAGGAAAGATTTTCCTCCAAGTGAGAGTAGTGTGCGATTTCTGGTACCTTCTTTTGCATTGGGCTCTTTGGTCCTACAGAATTATTAGCATTGTCCAAAGAGTATCACAGCACCTACCTGTCTGGCTCACAGCAGGGTTAGCAGTGAGGAGAGCTTGTTAAGCAGCTGCTGTGAGACGCTCCACTCTCCTGGGATTTATTCATGGCAATGAGGCAGACTATCTTCAGTGAACTGCAGGGAGAGCTGTGAGC
The DNA here is from genome assembly GCF_001715985.3 of Manacus vitellinus. Taxonomy (NCBI): domain Eukaryota; kingdom Metazoa; phylum Chordata; class Aves; order Passeriformes; family Pipridae; genus Manacus; species Manacus vitellinus. The sequence continues at coordinate 7,124,515 of NW_021939122.1, read as the reverse complement.
CCAGCTGAGCTGAAACTGGTACCGGTTTTGGTGACTAGGACCCATGGCTGAAGGTTGTTTCCTCTGCACAGTCACTCCAGGTGTTGGATAGACACTGACTCTGGCAGCTGCAATGCCGTGACATGAAGGAGAAGCCCTTGGACCCACTCCAAACACTGAACTGCTTCAATGTGACTCACATGGAGACAGAGTGATGCTGTCAGGGCCAGGCCAGCCTTACCTTGCCCCTTGCCCTCTCTTAGGCTATTGGCCTCTGGATGCTTTGCCTTTCCTCTTCATCCCCTGTTCTGCCCACTCCCCTGAGCCCTCAGCAGTGAGGCTGCAGCTCTGTCTCCCAGCAGCCTGCTCATGCTCTCATCCCACCGGTAGTGATGGGCAGGACACGGGGGAGTGAAGCAGAAAGACTCCAGCTGTTTTTGCTGATGCACAGCTGGATCTGTGCTCTGGCAGGTGTGAACATCAGGGCTCAACTTAAAATAGGAGTGGATGTAAAGCAGCAGAAGTTCAGATGACAACACTGATCTCCTTTGCAGCTCACTGCAGAGGCTGGCAAAACATTTTGGGTTAGAGTCACTAACTCTTATAACACTGCACAAACCAGACTTTTAAACTGCTCCAAGAGCAGGGACTCAGCTGCTGCCTCTCCCTGACTTCCCCTACATTGCTGCATCCCTGGCCTGGTGCACTTGAGTGCACTCTGGGCTAGAGGATGCTGCAAACTTGAGCTTCCCAGGCTGGAGAGGAATTCGAATTCAGAGGTCTCAACTCTTGCTCTATTCACTTCCCAGTATATAAATGGAGGCGAGGAGGATGCCTCTTCTCTAGAAGAAAAGTAGACATATCTTGATATTTGGAATAGGAACTTCTTGGTGTGACGTATTCTCCAAGCATGCTTTGCCTCTTCTGGGATTCAAGAGACCAGGTTCTAGTTTTAGGATTCCCCTGTGTGAGAAACGTGGCCAGTGGACAAGATTTTTGGAATTCAGGCTTTGTTGAGAAGTGGAAATCTTGGGTCCGTAAAGCCAAGGGGCAGAAGAGGTCTAGCACATCGGTTTTTGGAGAATCAGTTGACTGCAACGAGGTGCCCAAGCCTCAGTGCTTCTGATTCTCAGCCATGGCGTAAACCCACTTCCCTGGGGACTTAAACTAAGGCACCAGCTCAACCACCGGAGCAGCTGTGGCACAAGCACACTCTGTACTGCTGTCTAGGGTCTGTAAACTTCTGTGCAGAGGTCAGGCAGAAAGCCATGGGCTGTAACATCTTAAACCACTTCACTGAGCCTTTCCAGAGCTTATTTGTCAGAGCCTGAGGTCTTTAACTGAACATAATCTTCCCTGAGCAGAAGGCATCAGTGCTGTATGAAAACACTGGAGATATTTTCAAGAGTGTAACCACAACGTGCAATACAGAGACTACAGCTGCTTTTCTGTACAGAAAACTCAGTTAAATCTTCCACATTTCCCCAAAACCCCAGATGTTTCAACTCTGCAGGGGGACTGTGAGAACTTGGGGTGACAATCTCCTGCATGCTTTCATCCTAAACAGGTATAAGGTATCGTGACTGCATGACCCTGTCAAAACAAGCAATCCTCAAAAACCTGGGGAAAAGAATGCAGATGAGCATAACAGCAGTGGAGGGGAGGGGGTGGAATGGACATCACTGGGATGTCTTGGAAACCTCACTTTTTGATAAATGAACAGGTAACTTACAAACAATTTGATGGTACAAATGCAATGGTCAACACTGGAATGAGCTGCAATGGCAAACAGGACAGGTGATAGCAGTCCAGGAATGTGTGTTTCAGTGCTGGCACCTACTGCATGTGTGATCTTGCCAGAAGCTGTGCCTTGGTTTCCTGTACTATGAGATAGAGAATAATATTTCCTCATCTCACAGGACTCTTGCAAGTCTTAATTAATTTATGTTCATAAATCACTCCGAGAGTTGAAGTAGGAGTATCCATTTACTGTAGAGTTGAAAATTATATAATTATTTTTTCTCTTTGATAAAGCACAGCACAAGATAAATATTTTGCCATGTGAGAACCTTCATCTTAATTTTGAACAGAAAATACCCTAAACTACCTAATATTGAATCAAAGTATTACTTAACCACAGAAGGGCTTTCCATGTCCAGACTTGTGAACTTACAGCCTAGAGTCATGATGGCTTTCTATCAAATCTATGTGTTGGAGTAAAATACCAATGACTGTAATCCTAGGGAAGAATCCCAAGATTGCAATATGCCTAAAGGAGAAGGAAGTGAGCAGCGGTGCTCTCTGTGTCTAGGAAATGTTTACTTGACAAATATTTAGCAAGCTTGGAGGTATTTTTGAGAAAAAAAAATGGCATGGATTCATGTTGATGAATGTTTTGCTACTGATTAAATCTGAGCCTGTATAAACTGTGTGGTGACAAAGAAACCTGAGACTGTAATGAGGAAACAGTTGGGTAGGATGTGAGAGATTGAAACCACAGATATTGCCATTCCCAGGAGAAATACCTTATTCTAAGGACTGGAAATTAGTTTGGGACTATTGGATTCCATTCAAGGAATAAGTCCTATTATGCACAATATCTCCTAATCTTTACTCTAGAAATCACCTCAAAAAGCCAAATCTTGCATTGCAATAATTAAAGGAAAACATATGTGAAACAAGACGCTTATTTCTTGTCTGGGCTTTCATTAGCTTGGCTGGTATAAAACATCATTGTGCCTCCAGTCAGTATAGGTCAACTTTCCCCTACACACCCCCAGATGGAAAATGGCTTTGAGCATTTCATAGACATAGGATTTCCAAGGTACTTTATTTTGGTTGTGTAACCTGGTCTCATCCTTCAATATCCATTTATTTATGCAGTTAACATTCTTGGTGCAGCAGTCCCATTAACTTCACTGAGAGACTGTGTTGAAACTGGTCCCTAAGTTGTTGTTGAATCCTATTGCTCGGCTGTTATTTTTTAACATAGGGGCCAAAAGTTTTGAAAAGTGGCAACCTAAAAATGAGTTCCCTAGCTCTTGATCTAGACCCTTATTAAAACAATACTGTGTGTATAATACATTTGGACTTTATGCTGCTCATATAATAGGTCCACCTAGTCATCAAAGCTAACTTAGTTTTGAAAATGGCTCCGGTAGATGAACCTTAGGATTAAAGGGTGGGTCCAGTTCCACCCATACTGCATCTCACCTAAAAAATCCACTGTGCAGGCTTGAAGGCTCGATAAAGGGAAAAAAAACCCAAAACCAAAAACTTGTTGCACTACATTTATGTCTTTCCAGGATAAAAGTCTGCTATACCCTGAGTAATTTCTGTTTTACATTAATAAACATTTTATTGTAACACACTTAAGTCATGTTGTATATACCTGCTCAGCAATATTGACACCCAGAGGTCAAGGCTGCGTGAAATGGCCTAGATCCTGTGAAAATACAAATCGGATTTGTGGTCAACCAAGACTAGAGTTTCATACTCACACAGACCTAATTGGTCATTTGAGTTTTTCAAGTATTTCCTTTCTGAGGTGTTCTTTGCTGCTCTAGTGGGAGTTGCCAAAGTTTGTTCTTCACAAGGAAAAAATTGGTTATGCTGAAATCACAAATGCCGCTTGTATGATAGGTAAGACTATGATGAGTGCAGCTACAGCAGGGCAGGCTTTGCCCTATGATGAGTACAGCTACAGCAGGGCAGGCTTTGCCTGGGCACAACATGAAGAGCATGGGGTGACATTCATTGCCTCCATCGACCCAGAGCAGGGGAGTCAGCTGTCTGGAAAACTCATCCTACTCCTTTTGCTGGAGTTGGAAACCCCATAAGGAGAAGAGATTGATGGTCAGAGCCGTTTCCAAAGGTGTCCCAGTATCTTCCTGATGGGGTTTCAAACCACAGAAAAGAGCTGAATGATCCAGGTTAAAACAGAGGCATAGCTGGGAAAGTTCTGAATTCTGTTGGTAGCTTTTTGGATGCAGGCCCTTCCTGTTTATGCTCAGATATCTCCTCATCACATCTGACATTTTGAGCTGCAAATGCAGATTACATTAGTGGGTGGGAACTATTCTGTAGTTAACTCTCAGACATGCTCCTTCTTTCCATAATTATTTTTTCAAAAATGCTGCAAATCTCTGGATTTGTATGGATAGTCTGAGTAATTTTTATACCTTACAGAAAGCAAGAATTTGATTATAAAACTGGGACTATTTTGGCAAATATCAGTGAGATAAGCACCTAACTGGTTCAAATTGTGACGTGATATTGAATTTTTTTAGTTCATATTCAATTTAGTTCACCTCAGTTCCTCAGCTGATAAGGCTGTATGTATTTCCAAAGTTACTCAGGCTGAAGTTTGAAATTTAAAAATAGAGCAGTTCCAAACGGCAATGAGAAATGTTCAGCAGAGCCAGGCTCACTCTCTAAGGCAGAATTTTTGCAGACAGTTGGTGTTAGGAGCAAAGGGTAGGATCCAGATGCTGTGCCATGACTACTGACCCTGAATCATCCCTCAGTCCCTTGCTAAAACTGTGTGCTGTGTGTATTTATTGCTCTCCAACTGCTTTCTTTGGAGTGTACTTTGAGCAGTCTGGCCCTGGAGCAAAGCTTTAATTGCTTGTTTCTAAGTGTTCTAAAATCCACCTGTGTATTTTAGAAACGTTTTCAGAGGAAAAGAAAAAAAGCAGTTAAATGGTTTTACCACATTTCAAACCATTGTAGAAAAAAGGGGATATAGACTGAAAGACTGGCAAATGCAGCTATGGATTAATGGACTCAGGGCCAGAACTGTAACAACCACCACTTTTTTTTTTTTTTTTTTATTCACAGGTTAAAATGTAAAAAAGAGTATAAAAGTAGGATTTAAAAAAAAGTCTTTGTTTTCTTTGATTTACTGTATGTTATTTGAAATGTTCCCTGAAACCAAGTTTAACTTCAAGGTTTTGTTTCCTGCCATTTTCAAACACATTTAAATAAAAATGAAAACAAACTATAATGGTCTTGAAAAAATAGTAGTTTTTTTTCTGGAAAATTATAAAACCAAGCAGCTGGATCTTATCAAAGTTTTTTCTATTTTTATTTTTTCCTCCAATTTGGTAGATATTTTTATTTTATGAAATTTACAATATTGGTGGAGATTTAACCAGAAAGGCACTAACTTTCTGCATGACACTGTTGTTCCACCTTAGCTCCAGTGACATCTTTAGTCCTGCTTCCTGGGGTTGTTTGCTCAGGAGGTTCCTCAGGCCTCTCTTATAGCAAGAAGCTGATTTTAATAATCAGACTTCTCTCAAGGTATGTGGCTGGGGAAATTGTCTTCAAAGCTAGTAGGGCCCGGGGCAGACCTGGGAATGGAAACTGGGATAATGTGATTAAGGATTTGCAGGGATAGAGCAATCCCTCAAACAACCCAGGGTTTCATGTTCAAAAAAAAAAAAAAAAGGCAACTAAAATTCTTTGGCCTAAGTGGGCTGATTGAAAAGCAATTATGCTGAGAAATAAGCTAGAATAAGTAGTGTTACAAGACAGAGCCTCTCTTTCCTGGCCAGCCCAAGGACAGACAAACTCGCATGGCTGCTTATCTTTACTAAGCATCCAGACAGGGCTGAGCATCTCTGCCCTTTCTTGGGCCTGTAAGTTATCAGGGAATACCACCCAGCAGAAAATCTTCAACTGCCACCACTCACACAACAGGAGTCTGGCAGAGATTGATGCTGCCCGGGGAAGTGGTTGAGTCACCATTCCTGGAGGCATTTAAAAGACATGTATATTGGGCACTCAAGGATATGATTTCGTGGTGGACTTAGCAGTATCAGGGTAATGGCTGGACTTGATGATCTTAAAGGTCTTTACCAACCTAAATAATTTCATGAATCTCTGACAGTAAGAGAGCTATGCTTTGTTCCATTTCTACCTGACTTACATCCAGCCAACCTTTTCTATCCTCCCAAAACATCCCTCAACTCTGTTGGTTTGGGTCAAAAATAGAAGTCTGGAAAAGTTTGATCTATGCTAAAATTTTCAGGAAAGATGTTGACCAAAATGTGCTTTATTTGTAGCAGGTGCAAGAGATTTAATTGACATGAGCAGTGGAAAATATTGCCATTCACCTATCTGTTGGTGCAAGAAAATCCTGCAAGCCTCCTGCAGCCAAAATCTCCCAGGAGCAAGACTGCTCTGTGCTGAGTACTGCCTAGAGGGTGCTGAGCTCCCTGAAATCCCACAAGATATTCTGAGCTTCTAGTACCTCCCAAGAAGAGGTGCGGAAATGGTGCTGCAGCCCTGAAACCTAATGCATTCTGCTTGTGTTCCCCTCTATTTAGTTAGGAAAGTGGTAAACACTGCAGAGATTAACCTTGTAACCCCAGCCAATTCACATTAAGTTAGTAAAATGGAGCAGAATCTAGAAACAATCAGCATTTGTGGCTTTCTAGGCCTTTTAAGCTCATTTTTCTGCAATGCAAACCTCCCTCTCCAATGATTTGTTCGGCTTTAGGTCCTCTGAATTCCAAGCTTTTATGTTATTACAAGCTTCCTTTTACTGACTGTGTCTGTGCCAGCAGGTGCATGAACTGGGAGGTCCATGGCAATGTGCATTTCATTACTTCCAAACAGACTATTTTCTGATTCTTACAAGTTCTGGAGCTATTACTTGATATTTGGCTATTAAGGTTACAAGAGCAGAGACACCTCACTCCTGAGGCTGTAAATACGACTATCAAAAAGGCTACTGTGTAACTGGTGTTTGAAATGTGTGTGGCAGCTGGGAAAACTGCATGTGTGGAAAGACACCAGAGTAAGAAATAAAGAGACATCATAAATTCTGCTAAGAACCAGCAAGATGCTTCAACCAGGATTTCTGTTTTCATCAGAAGGAAACCATCCTACTGCGTTAATAAAGTACGCAGGGTGATACTTCTACCAGATCCTACTTCCCAGGGGTCCTAGGCAGCTCTAGCACTGAGGTGAGGAAGCTTGAGGCAGCATCCCAGGGCTGTCATCCAGGAAGCAGCACACTTCTCTCCATCAGCTCCAAACAAGCATCCTGCCTTGCTTGTGAGTTCTTTGCTGCCTGTGATGCTGCCTGCTGTTTCTGCCTGGTTTTGGCTACATGCTCTGATTTATCTCTGATAGGAAATGTACATGAGGGGATGTCTATAATTAGTCAGCCAGGGCCTCTGAGAGAGGGCTGTCAAACTCTGGTAGCCTCACTAAAAAAAGATGGCTTGATTGACTTGCCATTAAACTGTGTGTATGCAGCCCTCCTCAGAACTATTTCTGGTTTCTATTTAAGCATTCCAAGAGCAGTGGAAGTCCATTTACAGGAAATCAAATAGCAGACAATAGGGACCTATCTCAGCAGGAAAAAGCATAGGCTTTTATTTACAAGGAACTAATTCTTCCAAGCAAAGGGAAGCAGCAGACACAGCGACAGACTGTCACTTCCCCTCCCAAATGGCTGCTAAAAGGGATAGACATTGCACTCTGACAAAATGTTTACATATGACCCCTTCAATAGCCAAACTGACTGTTGTTTAGAGCCAGGAGTGAGCAATAAATAATGCCACTGACTTTCACCTTGCTGCAAAAACTTTCATCTTGGAGGACAGGAAACTCTTTTGGACACTCTTCACACCTTGAAAAAAATGCCTTTGCATAAGTTAGATGGCAATTGGAATGACCTTCAAGAGAGATGTTGATCCACAAGGGAACCTAGTCCAGAGTCCATTTATTTTCATCCTTGCTCTGTCAAAGGATGAGACTTGAGGAGCATGTTCCTTTAATACCGTGCTCAGTCAGCCTTTGCTTCTTCTCTTTGGAAGAGGAGGCTCTCAGGAAGAGGGTCGTGATTCATTTTGTGCCTGCTTTTAAGAGACTGTGGTGGAGAAAAACAAATTTCTATTTTTCTGCATTAATCTTTGCAAGCTGTTAAAATTGAGCAAGTGTAGATGATGGTCTTACTGACACTCCTACAGCTTTTGTAGCCTGTAAGTGCTCTTAACAGGCTGAGAAACTACTGGTTATTTTCTGCAGGCACTTGTCCTCTACCAAACCTTCAAATAAAAGCATTCCTACACCCACTGTTTCTTCTGAGTCCCTTTTCAACAGCTCTCTTGCCTGCAGCCTTTTATAGCCTGTGGTCTGTTTATGGGTTCAGCTTTATAGCCAGCCTAATTAGTTGCTGTGATAAGGATAATTAGGTAATTAGGATAATTTGGATAGCACAGTATGCGGCTCTTCAAACCTCTTTTCTGGAGAGCTTTGTCTGCCACAGCATAGTCAGTGACACTTGTCTGATCTAATGGAAAACAAAAAGCCCAAATATCTCTGAGCATGATTGATGGCAGAGAGTCAACATCCAAGCCAGAGAGCTGAGAGTAAGTAACTCTGAGATACACTTTGTGAGGGCTGAACTCACACAGTCACAGCTGAAAGACACACAACATGATAGCTTCCTCATATCTTGTGGGTTCCAAAAGCAGGATTCAAGATGCTCCATTCCTCACCTGCTGACTTTTGATGGACACAACGGTGAAGCACTCGTAAAAAATTATGAAGAAAGCATGAAATTCTCCTTTCTTTAGTATCTTCAAAATCACATGGAATGCTTTCCTGATAGATATGCTCCAGCCAAATACAAGTTACAAGCCACATCATATGAATGACTAGAAATTTTCTCGTTTCTCAGAGAGTGAGACTGCAAGTTCTTGAGCCTCTCTTCTCTGAATGCATGTGGCTCAATGGACTTTCCCTTGTAATCCCTTTTTCTCATTCCCTTTTCCCTTTAGTTCCTAATATTCGTATTGTAAGTATGGAAGTAGGAATGCCAGTGGGATCATAATTGCAAAGAGAGTACCTTAGGTAGAAAAGTTTGGAAGCATTTTCCCTTTCCTAATTGCAATTGCTAATTCCTAATTGCAATATCCCAAATTGTTTCAAGAGGTGAAGTGTCATCCAAAGATTATGGAGGACTGAAAGGCAAGACACAAACTGGGAATAAACAGGGAATTTGAAATGAACAATGTGAGAGACAATGGCTATTAAATAACCAATTGAATTTCCAGCATTCATTCGAAGGGAATAACTTATCAAACATTGGAGCCTAGGCTGAGGAGGAAGAAGATATAGGACCTGTTAAACATGATGCATGTTCATGGAGAAAGAAATGTGAAGGCTGATAACTATTGAAATAGTGCATGAAAAGAAATGATTCAGCATGGAGAAGAGCAGCCAGTCTGACCTCTGTTATTCGCTGATCTGAGCTGCTCCCAGAAACTTTTCCCTCTATGTCCATGCTGGAAACAGGAAAAAAAATGACCAAGGGAAGGGATGCTGGAGCACCATGTGGGTGCTCCCAGGGACAGGTACAAATGCAGGTGCAGAACACTCTGCACTCTGATGTGCAAGCCACATCTGGAGACAGAGTGGTGTGGAAGGTATCACAGCTGGGACCTGAGATAAGACTATGCAGCCCCTCAAGCACAGGCAGTTGGCCAGAGTTCAGTCCCAACAGCTGAGCTATAGAAAAGATCTGAAGTGAAACTGAAACACTAGGAAGTCTCCTGAGACCCTGCTATTCATATAATCCCAGGGCACAGAGAGAAAAAAGATTTCCTAGCAAATTGGTTTACTGAGGTTTTAAACTAGAGATGGAAAGGATCCAATCTATATAGGGAAACATGCAAGATTCCTGCCAAATACAGGCTGAGTTACAGCTATGGGCTGGAACTTCTCTAACCTGCAATACATTAGACTGGAGGGGTTCAGGCAATACTGGTGGGGTAGAAGTCTCTGGACTTGTGCATGAGACCAGGTCTTATACAAGTATCATTCCTGATGGAGAAAAACCTGCATTCCCTCTCCTGCCTGCACAGCAGATGAATCCAGGATTTCCTGGTTAGAGAGGACCAGGAGTTCTTCAATACAAGCAGAAATCTTAGAGCGAGGCTAACAGCCAAATCGATTCTTAACTTCTTCCAGTAGTCTCCTGGGTTTTTCGGAGTTATTAGTCTTTATAAATATATGCTGCAATTGACTGAACTGATTGCCCAAACATACATTGGCTGTTTCAGTGCCTGCAGGCTTTCCTAAACAAAAGACACGATCTGCTTCTGAACTGTAGTTCAGTGATTCATATTATATTTATGTTTTCAAATGAATGCCTCTAGTCCATTCTTTCCATTAAATCACTCTTGGCTTTTTCATATCACTGAGTCTTGCAACAGACCTTACTCACAGTCAGCATTAACTAGGGCTGCTCAGGACGTTTTTGCTGAAGTGATTTTTCCATAACAAGATGTCAATTAGAGTAAATATTTTTTTCCACAATAATCAGTAGTGATGATGACTTTTCTCAACAATATTTTTAGCTTTTTTTTTACATTTAAAAATGTTTATTTACTCTTCTCTGTTTTTAGTTATTTGTTGACATTCCTGTGTCATTCAGTCTTCCAACTGGCATGTCATAACCTATTGTAGAAGTGGTGTGACAGTTATATTTTGGGATGAAAAAGAATGATGTGTGTAGGGAGAGGAATCAAATGGGAAAGTGGACACAAACACACAGTGGATTTATCAAGTGAGATGATATATGACATATGAGACGGCACAGGATGTGACAGTTATGTTACAATACCTGCTGTAATAGCCATTATTTGAAGGATTTTTTTTTTTTAATAAATAGAGGCAGCTGCTACTTCACAATGATTGAAACATCCTGTCTTTTCTGGATTATGTCTCCTACTAGTGTTAGTATATCCTAGCATTTGGAATAAAAGAAGTACTCATAAATTGGATGAGCAGCTATTGTTTAAAATATTTTAACGTGATTCCCAGTGAAGACTAGAAGGGCTACATCTCAAGAAATGATGTAAAATAACATAATAAAAATAACATAAGAATAAATACATAAGGGAATACTTTTTCCCCCAAAAGGACATTTTTTCTGAGGGTGTAGAATAGAACATTCAGTGGATTTTTTCCACTCTGGCTCAGAATGAAAGATTTTCACATTTTGCACCAGTGAAAAATGCTAGTAGCAGTACCCCTACATAGAACTGCCATGTTCATATAGAAGTGCAATGTTTTGTTGCTCCTTGTTGTCCTGTTTATGCATCCAAGGGAGTGTTGCAGCTCCCAGACTGAAGTAGACCCGTTTTACTTAAGATTTGTCCCCAGTAACAGGCAGGACCTACTTCTTCCTTTAGTAGGTAGGGTTCTTTAGCCTTCTTTCTTTCAGGCTGGATGTTCCTTTCAAAATATATGTTATCAATATTCATGGATTTAAGTATTACTGTTATCCCTATAAATGTCCATTCTGTTTCTGAGTTTTCTGCCTCAGTGACATTGTCTGGCAACAAATTACACTATGAAAAATGCAGTTAAAATGATAAGTATGTCCTTTTGCTGGCTTTGAATTTGTTTCACTGAATTGTCATTTGTTTGGTTGGGGTTTTTTACATTATGAGCCAAAGGGAGCCATATTTCCCTATCTCTCTTCCCTGACACTTTTATTGCTCATACAGTTTATCATGTATGTTCTACTTCTCTCCTTCTTGTAAAAATTACATTTAACTATCTCTTCTCAGAGACTTCTCTTCTAGTTCCTTTGTTATGTTCATTGCTATTCTTCAAGTTCTGTGGACAGAGGATGATTTTTGAGACAAGTAATCGGAAATGCACATTAGAACTGACAAGAGATTTGCTGTGTTTTCATCAGGATTAGAAAAATTATTTATGCTGGAACAACTTTTGGTGAAAGACTCATCCTTTTTTTTTAATTTGGAACACCTGAAAAAGATCAATAGAGCTATATCTTATAATATAGGAAAAGTTCAAAAACATTACTATTTCATGTAGTAGATACATTATATCAATGTTTGCAATCAAGATTAAACACTCTCAGATGAAAACAAAATAGTTTTTGGGAATTTAAGTAAAAATTTTTCTGGACAATACTTTTGGGATAAAAGTTATACACTCAAACTTCTTGTCCATATCACATTCATCTCAGCAAGTCCAGCAAACACCTTGGTATTGAGACAGTCTACTGTACAGCAACTAAATGCTATTAACTTCTCAGGAAAAAATGAGAGATCTTGGTCTTTCAGACATTTCAGGCAATGCAACTGATGTGTGGGCACATGTGTCATGAATTGCAGGAACAAATCAAGGCCCTAAAGCTGTGAAGCATCTAGTGTTCAAAGCTCCTACTAGTTTTGGAAGGAGGTAATTTTGTCCAGCTCACAGCAACATTTGACCCAAATTGGCTATTTTAGGAGGTCAGAAAACCCTTGCCAAGCTGATCTCCTTAAGCTGTCAAACCAGTGGGGTTCTCCAGGTGTTATTAATGTTGAAAGCTTTTTGCTTGGACTAGCATGGAGAGATAGGGATGTCTCCTGGGAAGTTAAAAGGCTGCTTTGCACATAATAAAAGATGCTTTAATACCGTCCCATGGAGATTCATCTTGTTTCTAATCTATCAAAACTAACTTGTGCCTCAGGGGCCTTTGGACCATTGCCCAATTTGCCTTGCCCATTTCTCATAAAAAAAACCCAGGAAAGTTTGGCAGCATCATCATTTCATGAATGAAGCAGATTGATGTAAACAACATTGTAAGTTTAATGGGGTCTATACTTGCAAGCATTAGTCCCACTCTGACCCCATACTCTAGACTCCTGCTGACCTGGGGGTTAGGCTCGTCTGAAGATAACATGAGTTCCTACACCAGTCCCCAGATTTATTCAAGCTTGTGTTGACTTTCAGCCTGTCTGCCTAAAATATACAAGAGGAAGGACAGATTGCTTTCTGCATCAAGTGCTGTCTAAAGGAAGTGTCTGCTGAGTTTTTGGTTCTGGGCCAAATTTCCTGCTGTCTAGCATTAGGGCTTTGGCAAGGCAGTCTGGGCCCTGTCACAAAGAGAATCTATAAAAAAGGTTTTTCCCTGTCATCACACATAATTAAGGACAACATTTTAATCAGGCTGCTCCCACTTAATTGCAGTGCTTTGCGTTAGCTACCCTGGTCCTGCTGTTTTAAATAGATCCAGTGCATTTGTCAGACTGGGTCAAGTTGGGAAGATGAAACCTCATTGGAGATATGGAGAAGTCAATTATTTTATAAGGAAGGAATGTGCTCATGTCATGGTATGTTACAGAATAACCACAGTTAAATGCAGGAGGGATTGATTGCTGTACTGTGGTACTGGAAGCAGTCAACTCCAGGCTGTGGTAGCTTGCTGTGGTTTAAGAGACCACAGGGAGAGCTGAAGCTTTCAGAATCTGCTTGGGACTGGGCAGGCAATTTTGATTGACTGATGATTTTATTTTTATTTAAATAATAAACAGAACAATGAAAAGAATTTTTAGGTGCCTCACACATGAAATTTATTCCTAAAAATTCAAGACCTGTTTTTATTTAAAAAAGAAACCAAAGAAGAACTCAACCAGGAAGCTATGAGTGGTAACCTTTTGACCATTCACAGCCCAACTGCTCCAAAAACTTTTTGCCGAAGATTGTTTTTACTTTGCAGCATGCCTTGGAAGTCACCATTTTTAGACCTATCAACTGAAGGTATGGGAGGAAAGAACATCTTCCAGCATCATGAAGGCTTAAAAACTGATATATAGGCTTAAAAACTGATATATACCCAGAAGGATCCCACAGAAGCACGCAAGGAAAGGGAACTTACGAAATTTATGGAAGCCAATGTCACCCTGGTCTCCAAAGGGCAAGAAGGAGGACCCAGGGAACTACCAGCCAGTCAGCCTCACCTCAATTCCTGGAAAGATGATGGAGTGCCTCATTCTGGAGGCTCTCTCTCTCCATAGAAGGTAATCAGGAGTAATCAGCATGGATGCAGTAAAGGTAACTCTTGACCAATGTGATTGCCTTCTACAACGAAACAACTACCTGGCTGGATGAAAGGAGAGTGGTGGATACTGTCTACCTTGACTTCATAAAGGCTTTTGACACTGTGGAGTCTTTCTCACTGGAGATACTCAAGAAGTCTGGATGCAATATTGTGCAATGCGTTCTAGGATGACCCTCCTTGAGCAGGGAGGCTGGACTAGATGACTCACTGTGGTTCCTTTCAACCTTACACATTTTGTGATTCTGTGAATAGGCAGGACAGGTGTAAGAAGTGCATTTGGTTTCCTGTGCTTTGCAAGGTCTCAGGAATGAGCCGTAGAGGCATATGGACAGAGGTTGCCTATGTGCATGTGGACAGTATGAGACACTGAGCTTCTACAAGGTGTCATTACAAGCCTTGTCAATCAGTTGTTCTGCTCTGTATCTTGTCTTGTGCAGAGCTGATCACTCAGATCATTCTTTGAAGGATGCAACCCTCTGTTAGGGGTGTCGGTGGTAGCAGTTGTTGAATGGGAGCTGAGATGTTTGTCAAACCCTTTTAATAACACGAGTCATTTATATATGATATGTTTCAGCTAAACCAGGCTTCCCATCAAGGAATATGGGGAACTTTTGGCATCCAGCCATAAATTAGGCTGAAGTTGCCTTCTCTGTTCAAATGCATTGACATTTTGTAGCCTAATTTTATGGCCGTTTCTGTTCTTACCTTTTCCTGAGAGAGAAAAATATGGGGAACTACCACTCCAGCATGAATTTATTGAGCAGCTTTTGAAAACAGCTGGAATCACTGTTCCAGTTTTGACCACAGCAATGCCAGTAAATGTGATGGGTTGAAGGCACTGCTAAGGTACAGCCCAAACATCCTAAGAGTCTGGACCACCAGCTTTATGTCTAATGATAAATCAACAGATTTTCTACTATCTGAATGAATAACTGCCCAAGAGACTGTATGACAAACCCAACAGGTCCCATGCAGGATTGTAAGCTGTGATGATGATGACATATCCGTGTGAATGTGTACAGCAAAAGAACTCTCCAGCAGTGTCCAATACCACAATTTGCAGAGGGGTAGAGATGAGGCATCTGGGTGCTCTGCAGGGGTGGCTTGGCATTGTGACACATTGTGAATACCCAGGCTGCCATTCTGTGCATGCAATTAGAAGCCTTGGCACCTGCTGTTGTGTCTGTTTTAGAAGGTGTAGATTTATAGTAAAAAGGTGGTGGCATGAAGACAGCTTGAGACTCTTGTCCTGCTTCTTCATTAGCTCTCTCCTCGAAGTTCCCTGATATTGTCAAGTTACTCCTTGCTGATGCACAAAATATGCATTTCTGATAGCCCAAAACTAGTGCTGCAAAGCATCCAGGAGGGAGAATACACATACATGTGCATTGTTATAGCATGTTTCTTCCTTCACAGATGGAAGAAGGAACATATCCCAAGTCTTTCCACCGTGGGATCATCCAGCCCAACACTGTGGGTTATGCTGCCTGTCACACAGCCCAGTGCAGGTGCAGGATCATACACAGGTCCTGCAGTCCTTTTGTCTTCACATCTACCTTTCCATTTAGCTGCAAATTCTTGGCCAAACCGAATACACAGGTAACTTAATTTAAAAAATCAGCATCTGTAAACAGGAGGCAAGAGATATGTCCTTTCACCTACAGCTGTTGTTTTGGAATGCTCACCACCATCTCTCTCCCTATGAGATGGGGCGGGCTGTGCTGGTGCACGTGTACAGGTCTCCATGAAATGCTAGGGCTGGCCCTAGCTGTGATCTTCCCCATAAGACCTATTTAGGCCTCAGCAGCTTTTTGAGGGTTGGAGATCTTGTGAGAAAGAGATACTAAGCTGGCCTGTGTGCTGCCTGACTTGGCTGACAATCCCCAGTGCAGTTCCAGGCCATGGACATGTCTCACATGAGCTTGCCCAGAAGAGGTACGCTGTGTTCAACATGATGGGACTGCAGGAGTTTCAGAAATCCACTACTCTGGGATTCTTCATTCTCCCCTTAGTGGTCAGTTGAGGTTACTAAAAAGTCAGACCTGCCAGCACTGCTGGTTTCTTTTCAATGATTTTGGCCATCACTCAGTGGAAACCTCTTTCCCAATTCCTACCCCAACCACAGATATTCACAGCAGGGGAATAAATACCAGGATTGACCAGAAACAGGAGATGAGGAAGTCAGCAGTGGAAATCCCCTTTTGGCAACTGCTCCATCTGTGGATAAATGCTGAAAGAGAATTGTGCAAAGGGGAGATCACTGTTGCCAGCACTGGCCTCCACTGGACACTCAGTATTAGATTATATTTCAAGGACATCTGTAAACACCATCCTCTTTCCAACACGTCAGGTGCTTGACAGGACCAAAAAGGATTTACAGCTAGACAACATGGGAAAGATCAGCTGAGGAGATGGTCCTCTTCTCGTTCCAAGATGGGTTTCCAGAAGGTTAGCAGACTTATAGCCCAAGCCTTCACAATCCCACATTCTCCTAACCTTTTACAGCACAAAATCACCTGGTGCATGCATTTGTCTTTGCAAGGAAACACAGTGGAAACACTTGCAAAAGCTGTCATGGCATCTCAGCAGCAGTGAAAACAACTCCCTCATTGGAAGGAGTTACAGGTGGGCCAGTGACTTCATACGCAATGCCAGCTGGATCCTCAAAAGAACCTGGATATAAGTTTTGGATCTCAGTAGAAGCAGCTTGCAGAAATAAAGATGAATATCCAAGAATACCAGGCACTAAAGTCACAATTTAAAAGGGCATTTGATTGCCTGACTGTTGTGGATCACTGGACATTTCTCATTGCCACATGTGAGCCAACATCTCACAATAAGTTGTTCTGCCAAAAAACATCTGACTGCAGTGAGGGTGTCGCAGTGACAAAAGCAAAGAGCAGCAGGCCTCAGGTGTTAGCAATCTGTTAATCTTAATTAGTTATCAGGATACGGGATGGGACTCCTCGGGTCTGGATACTGTTTCTGCCTTTACTGTTGTGTGCTCTATAATCTGTGGCAAGTCACTTATTTATCCATTTCTCAGTTTCTCTTTGTCTCCCCTAAGATGGTAAGCTTTTCTGGACAGGGACCTGTATTTCATTCAGGGCCTTTAGGTGCTACTGAAATAGAAAAATACTGCAATACTAAAACTCCTTTGAGACCTTGTTCTTGCTCCATTTGCAGGCAGTCACACCTCATCATAGCAGTGTGGATAAGGTGCGGATAATGTGACACATCTTACATACTTCCTTTTGAGCAAGGTGTTTAAGAGACCCAGTGTATTTATTTAATGAGATGCTAATTTACTGTACACATACTTTATGGCTCTGGACAAAGGTACCTGCAGTGACAGACACGGGAGATGTATTTGTGTAAATCACAGCAAACAGGACTGTGATCTGGGTGCCCACTTTGCCAGAGATCTCTGGAAAGCTCAAAATGTGTCTTTTGTACTTCCTAACTTCCTGAATAAGGAAATCTTCCTCAGGGCTGCCTCAGCTCCAGCCCCTGTTAGGGGGTAGATGGCAAAAGACACAAGTGATGAAATGAGCCACGTTCTGGTGAGGGGCACCTGCTGTGTCAGATCACCCCTCTTGTGCTCATCCCTTGCATTGTAGCCAGAACTGGTTTTTGGCAACCAGGAAACTGGTTACATCACTGGAGAGAAGCTCATAGCTGACCCCACCAAGTAGGCTGCTGGTTTCTATAAAATGTGTACACTATAGAGCACAGGTTTATTTACTGATGCTGTGCCACCAGTCTCCTGACACTATAGGAAGGTTTGCCTGTGTGTCATTTGCCCTGTATTGTTAACAGTTCCTGGGAATTCCTCTTTTGTTTAATGAAACCTTTGAGGAAAGAGGAGCAGTTTCATACTTTCTGGTCCCAAGAAGGCCTCAATGGCTGTGATGGAGGGCAAAATCACAACATGAATATGCTGCTGAGCCATAGAACACTAAGAGAATTGGCCTGGCTCAGTATGTTTCACATTGCCATCCAACTGTTCAAGCCAGCAGCTGATTTCTTGGCTCTGAAAAACTCTAAGGTTATTCGACATATAACTATCTCTTCAGATTTGTTTTTCTAACGACAAGGCAAAATATGGTTTCAATTTCATCAAAAAAAAGTCCTGTTTGTACAAGTGTTTGCAGTGGAGTTTTATGGTCTTTTCCCAGTTGGATCAGACCATTACATTGCATTCTGTTGAAGTGCATGCTGTGTGTGCTGCAGCCAATGCTGATGGGCGGCGAATGCACCTTACATTCAGCACATCACTCTTCCTTTTTCTTCTTCATTATCACTGAGGGAAATAATTGAGGAAAAGCCAGGAAGACTCCTTATGGCATGTTTCCAAGTCAGGACCTGGGATGTGGCCAGGTAGCTTTCAATAACATGACAAGGAGACAGTTTCCCACAAACCATTTCAAGAACGCACCCTCCATCTTCACAGTCCAGTTTCATCATAAATACTGAGGATTCACACACACACACAAAGAACAAAGCAGAAGAACACATGGCAAAGCAATCAAATATAAAATATAGGCATTCTTGAATTTCATTTTACCTCAGTGTTTTGGACTCTTCCCTTTGGAGAATTCACTTGGTCAAATGCATACAGTTGTTGAGTTACTATCATGAACAGACTCAGCCTGTGATGAACACATTGGTGTCTGCCTCTTCTTTCTTTTTTTCTTTCCTTTTTCTTTTTTTTCCTTTTTTTCTTTAGTTTTTTCTTTTTCTTTGTTCTTTTTTCCCCCCTTTTTCCCATTGGTCATTAGGACGGGTTTTTATTTACCCACCAGCTTGTGAAATGGGAATCTGCATTGGAGATCATCAGTTAGTCCCTTTACTTCTCCAGTTCCTTATCAGCAAACAAAAACAAATCAGTGCAGTTAAGCACAGTGAGAGAGCCACTGAATGTGCAAGCACTGTTTTTGCTCAGAGACTTGTGTACAGGGCCATAAAAATGATGTTTCTCTAAATGGGAAACCTTTTCCTTTCACCAAAGCACTGCCTGTGTTTGTAACACTACTCTATAGCCCAGGTAGCTTACTGAAAATGCTCAGTTCCAAGAAAATCAAAGAATATATTTCAAACTGATATTGACAAATGCATTATGAGCTGTTTATTTTATTAGAAAATAGTCTCCAAAAAGAGACCAAAATTCCCTTTGTAGTCTAGTTACAAACAGTAACTTGCCCATCTCCTCTTCTCAGTGGAATATCAACAAAAAACTGCACAGCAGCAGACTGTAAAACTGTGCATTGAAATTCAACAGGTTAGTTCCTTGGCACGCAATCCAAAGCAAATGGTGCTTTAAATCCTATCAGCATCCCCCTCATGAAACTAGGAGTATCAGTTTCTTAGTTGACTGGCCAAACAGAAACATTATGTTTTCAAATCCCATTGAAGTGCTTGTGATTATTTTTAGGTTCCCCACTATAAGATGCAAAAAAATGTTTTGTAGGATAATGTACTTTCTTTCCTTTTTTTTTCTCCCTTTTTTTTTTTTTTAAATAATAATTTAATGAACTTTAGGGACCAATAACAATTTTAGAAAATAAACCCCTGTATTTTAGACTATGCTACTGCAAAATTTTAATCTTTCTCAAAGTTTTATTCCGTAAAATGTAGTTAATATATAAATCTGTACAGTTTTTGTCATCACAAATACACATTTCTCTGTGGAAATTGGTTTGTCTGAGATGATATACTCTGCCCAGCATCCATGATATGAAGGAAGAGAGTATTTTGAACACCTAAAGATTTTCACATCAAAAATAGTGTTTCATTTATTTTTTTTTCTAATAGTATATTCTCGGTTCCTCAAATTAATTTGAGGAATCAATTCAGTGAAGCCATCAAAGTTGAATTTAACCATGGCTTAAGCATGACTCTACTCACAATTCCAATCCACTTCTGTGTCTAAATAAACACGAAGCTCTGCAGCATAGCTTTGGTATCCACATTTCTCCGAGCCACAGCTCTCACTACAATATATTACTCCCTATATAAATGACAACAGCGAGAATTTTTTAACCTCAGTTAAAATGCAAAAACAAAGCAGGAATCACTTTTCCAGCCCTTACCCTGTTAAATTTATGATCAAAAATACGATGTGTCTCTCAACAGGGGGAGGTCACAGAATGGTCTGAGCTAATATCGGAGCCTGCGAAAAAATGCATTGTTGTTTGGTTAACCAGTGTCACACAATTAGGCAATGCTCAAAAATCAATTAGTTATACATTATAGCCAAAATGGCATGTTTTCGTAACTGTGGTATATTTTATTTCCTATTTCAGCCCTAATAATAGTTCTAGCCACGATATTTTTAAGTCCTATATGACTTGAAAATGATGGTTTCTTAGAAAAAAAATAGTTTTTCAAATCTGGAAATGATAGAGTTCTTAAAACATCCAGAACAGCTTTAGAACAATTACTTTTGTCTGCCCTGGTCTGTATTTTCAAAAGCTTTTAGGTCAGTTGTCTTTCTTCTTTTTTGTCTTTTTCTTTTTTTTTTTTTAATTTAACTAAGATGCAGCTGTGAAAACTAGATTCTTCTTTTGAACTCCTGTATTTACGTTTGCTTCTGGCAGCCCTGAGGAAATGTGATTGTTTTAAAGCTTGCTGCAGAGTTTAAAAGGTTTTAATATGGGAGGCCAAAAGTAACATGTTACACAGTTCAGTGGAATTAGAGGTCCATACTGCCTCAGTCTTTGTCCGTGGTGATCAGGTGAAGCTGGGGTGTAACTGCAGCTTAGGTGTGCTGGTGATTTCTAGTGATTACAGCATCTAATAAAAAGATTAAGGAGTGAAATGGTTCGAAGCTTGACCAGACTTTCCCCAAGGTCAGGACCATTTGTGCACAAGGCAATGCATCTGATTTGTCTCAGTGTAAAATCCACCAGGTTTTGGTAGATACTGCCTTTATATATTTAACTTACATTTTAAGACTGATGGAAGCCAAGACTGTTTTGTTCAAGATGTACCAACTAATACACTGGTAGTCGAAATGCACAAAATGGGACTCCCAACACAGTGCTTACTGTAGAAGTGCCATTGCTACAAGGCAAACTGGTCACATTCGTGGCATAAAAGACAGCACCCACTGGCCCCAGCTAAGCATGTCCCTGGGCAGAAGCAGTGAGTGGCAGCCTTTCAGCTGACTTCCTTTGGGGCACTCCTATGGTTTTCTCTGGGTATCATGCACGGAGGTGGGCTTTTAACCTCAGCTAAAAGTCAAACCTTAAATCTTAGACCAAAACATAGTCTCTGTCATAATCACAATCCTAATCAAAGAAAGTTTTAAATTGATTTTTAATCTGCTAGTTAATGCAAATTAGCATCAATTCATTTAAACACTGTCACCATACCAAAATGAAAAGACTTTGCTGATGAACTAAAGGTATCAGGTTTGCTCCAGAGAAATACTTAGGCACATCTCTTCATAGAACATGCTTAAGTAGTTCTGCTAAAATCAGTGGGACTACTTATCCAGCAAGAAAGTCCCTTTGGTACGCTGCTGGATCAAGATATCACGTGATATATGGCTGGTAATGGGTTATATATTTCAGCCAACACAGATGGTGTTATGGGCAAATTCCTATTGTATTTTGATCACCGAAGCTTTGATCCTACTTCAGTTGTGGCTGGAAATCAGCATTACTTGGCTTCGTGTGTGTGGGCTGCTCTGCAGTGAGGTGGTGGGAAACACTGCTGCAGAATCTACAGCTGCTGCCTCCAGAAGAAGAGCCCCTGGGATGAATTTTCGAAAAGCAATAGGCTGGTAACACAAATGAAGAAGGGCAGGAAAATGTTATAAACATCTCTTCTGTAATGTTCAATTAATTAAATGACTGTCTGTGTCCAGATCAGTTTCCTCTTCTGCTTTGCTTTATCTCTAGTTGGAAGAGATTACAAGTCAGATTACTCTTTCATCTTTTTTTAACCTGAGGGCACAAGCAAAATCTAACAGCCAAAACCAAAATGAGCTGTTACGTTGCATTCAACAGCAAGAGGCTACTTTAAATACTCTGGCTTTTGTGGTTCTAGTTACAAGTGGTCCCAAAAGCATGGGAATTCATGGTGAGGAGCTCTGTCCTAATTAACCCTAACTTTATGTGCTCAAATTCCACTCCATGATCTAGTGAGAAAGTGATACGAGCCATGTCACTAGAGTAAGTTGACTGTCGCTTAAATAAAATTGTTTTCTATATGTTGATGTAAATCAACCAGATCCAGTGAGGACTCCCTAGTCTTTTCACCGGCATGACTTCATTAGCTGTGTAAATTGTACAGAGAAAAGTTACTTTGGGTGAAATATCCATACAATGGTTTTCCATTTTGGGGGGTTCAAAGTGCTTCTATGCCTAAATTTTGATGCTGGGAATGGGAAAAGTGTCCAATTGTGTCAGGATCCATATTAAGTCTCCTCAGTACAGCATGTGCCTGGCTCGGCTGGCCTGAGTGTCACTGAAGAGGAATGTGTGTGGGCCATGAACCGCTTTCATCAGCAATATTTGCTGATCACTGCACTGCTTACAGTGGCAGGAGATCACAGCCCTGTTGCTTTTGGGGATATATCAAGGAGCATTTGGGAGGTAACTGTCCATAACGACATGCTCTCGTGTGTGAAAGGGCAGGGGAGGAACGTGAGTTACCACCAGCCCCCTTTAGTAAAAGAAAAAGCATATTTTCATTAAAAAAAAGTAGTTGGTGTCCCAGGGAGGGAAAGATGTGCGAGAAGCCATGGTCCTCTTTCTGAGGAGGGCCATGTTGCTGAGCTCATTATGCCAAAGAATATCACCTGGAACCACGAGACCTTGATCCGGCAGGACTCAGGTTGCATAATTTCAGAGGTTAAAATACAATTTCTTTCTCCAGTGATGGTGAAGGGCTGAGAAAAAATTCTGTAACATTCAGCAGAAAATGGAAGGAATAATATTCTGCTTGAAGTATGATAGAACTGAATCCACAGTCAGCATTAATACTTGAGAACTTCAGAATATGAAAGAGGGATTTGAGGTTTATTTTCATAATGTCTTTTTCTTAAGAGATGTTTGTTAAAATTTCCTAAATCTAAAAGGAAAAAAGGACACTAAGCAGATGGGACAGCACCTTCCCATCACAGTTTCACTGTGTATCTCTCTCTCCCCACAAGGAAAGCTGCAATCAGAGAGCAGTGATGAGGTGTATCACTGGGGATGTGAAGTTCTGGCTTGGACAGCTGCCTGGATGTATGCATTTTCCTCACAAATGGTGGCTGTGCAGAGGTCATGTGTATCCCAATCCTCCTCCTAAATTGGGGTGACTAAACCTTTGCCTTCTGGCCAGTATGCAAGAGGCCTGTTTGATCTCTTATTTGTACATGATTTCCACTCATCCCCTTCCAGAGAAACTTGCTGTCCTGTTGAAGAAAACCCTCCTTTCCGAGACAGAGCACAGACCCCTGGTGGGTGATCCTCTGCACACATGTTTCTAGATAGCAAGTTTGCCAAAGAGAAGTGCGTGCTCCCTTCCCACTATGTGTTCTGTTGGAGTTTTTGACTGCACTACAAGTTCCTATCACTGTCAGGGAGGAGGGATTGACAGAGGACAGAAGTCCCCATCTTGGACATATCATTTATCTTCCTTGTAAAATATGCAAAACAGTCACCTTAAACTAGACATGAGTCAGACATGAACGCTTAAGATTCAGATTTTGGCTGTCCTTCTGGAGCCCAGACCTTTAGTTCAGGCTTGTTTGATAGCAAGGTTTGACCTTGAGTCAGGACACTCAGGGAGTATGCATCCCAGCCCTGGCCAAACTTTGCTGTCTCTCTCTGGGTCAGTGGCTGGGAAATGACTTGTGGGTCTCTTCCAAATCTCTCATCGTTTTTCAACACCTCCCTGCTGGTTCTTGATATTCTCTCCCTTCCCACACTGAAGAATCTCTTGACTCCTCAAGATGTTCAGATTTTCTGGGACATTATATATTGTCAATTTCTTCTTATTTCTCTTAATTTTTCCTTCTCTCCTCATTAGCCTTTAATGTTTTAACCACCACTTACTTTCAGTGCTGGGAGATATATTTTCATCAGCTGATCTGGGAGATAACAGAGAAACAAGACTTTCTTGATGTTCTGCCTTAACTGTCAGTTACTTAATTCCTTCTACTGATCCCAACTCGACACCCTGAGAGAACTCCAAGTAATTTACTTTCCTCCTGTAGTGCATTCCCTCCAGACACTCAAAGATGCTCTTGTGACTCTGCAGATCACCCTTTCTCCCTTGCATTTTGGCCAAGACAGAAGACACGGTTCTTTTGATATAACCCCACATAAATCAGTCTCTCTAGCCACTCCATCATTTTGCTGTGCTTCTCTGAATTCCTTCCAATTTGTTCTCACTACTGTTACTGAGCTGTCCAGAACTGAATGCAATATTAATATTCCACACACTGTATATAGTGCCTGTCAGGCAAAGATTAGGAGTTTTATGAAGATTGATTATTTAAACCTTCCAATACCACCAGTGATCATGAAGTCACTGACTATTAATTACTCCAAATTTGAAAAATTCCACTCATCTACTTATCAAGGTCAATTCATGTTTCTGATGGTTGAGTGAAATGTTAGCTTTTCTTATCCTCACTACAGTGAAGGGTAAGCCAGTAGACTTTGGCATCCAGCCACAAAAAGCCTCATATTGTAACAACATTATGGTATTTGCAGGCGCCTAATGGAGCTGCCAGCCCCAGGTTCAGTGAGTGCTCTGCCTGTTCACTGCACAGGAGGGCTTGATGCTTCAGGAGTCAACCTCAAACCAGCATGCTGGATGAGGAGTGGCTCAGTGAGATGACAAAAAAATGCTGATGGGAAAGACAGGTTTCAAATCCCTGTTCCTCTCTGGGGCTGGAATCTATGTCCACCCTTTACTCCCCAAAATGGAAATGGGACATGGGGGAACAGGGCATTTCATACAACCTCTCTGAGATCAGCAATGATTTTTTTGTCTGCATCAAGCAGCTTAAGACAACTCCTCTGCCTTTCCAGGCTGGTGCTAAGCTCTAGGAACCTGCAGTACTTCAGTCTCCAGGTCTTTGATTTACATTGAGTAAAGTACTTTGAAAGGAAGGCTGCAATTAAAACATTTCAAAATGTGACGTTAAAAACGTTTTCTAAAGCTGATTGTAATAAAATCAGTATTTTATGGTGGGACATGCTACATTATACAGATGAACAGTTTTTCATAGTTCCTACAAAGAGCTAGAGAGGAGTGGTAGGCTTCAGGTTTTGCTTATATGAAACCTTGAAACATGCCAGAAGCAGAGAACCTAGACCTACACAATGTATGTTGTTGCAAAGCTTTCAAGGAGGCATAGTTATCTCCTTTCTCCAACTGCCTTGTGCTAGGCTTCTGTGGGATATGTGCCTTGGTCATGCCCCCAGCAGGGCCTCCCATGAAGGACTAGCTGGCCCTTTGTGCAGTAACACAGGAATTGTGCAGGCTGTAGGCTGACTACTCTTGGCCATAGAAAATGCTGGATATATGTCCTATCCCATACACCCTTGTCTTCTGCATGGTCGCGATGATATGGAATGAAAATTTGCAGTGTTCTCTTTTCACAAAAGTAAACTACCAACAAATAACCAAACAAAACACTTTTACATAGAGAATTTAAACAAAACCATGTATTTCTCCACTTCAGCAGAAAGTGGAGTTTCTATTTTAATGAGAAAAACCTGTCCTACCTGTAGGCTTGTTCCCCAGACATTTCCAGTAAGGGGTCAGCAGTATCTAAAGCTTATTTGTTTCCTTGTTGTTGGCAGTTGAATGAGACTTTTCGGCCCTGGCTATGTTTGGGAGTCTCTCCTGTGGTTCTCTGCGCATAGACTTAGGCACTATCCCAAATTGCTAGATAATTGTTGCCACACAGTCTGCTGAGTTGGTCAATCCTGCTGTGGGATCAGTCACATATCCTTAAGCTTCACAAGTCTGACCCAGGGCTTGAGCTTATCAGACGCTGTAGTGTAGATGGGGGAATGACCAGAAAAAAATGTAGCTGATTTTCTGGAAATTAACAGACAAATATAGATTTACCATGGCAATACAAGTAAAAATCATCTTAACCACTTCCTGGCTTTCCTCAGCATCTTTGCAGGTAATGGGTGAAAGTAATGAAAGACCAAGTAGTGTGAAGTCAGTTTCTCCATTGTTAGTGTCCACTTGCTGAGACTCAAGACAGTAACCTGTAATGCTTACATGTTAATACTTAAATGTGGAGCCACTGATCACTGCAGTAGGAGGCTGTACATAAGCATGGTGGCTCAAGAGTTTCTGCTCTGAAATTGTGGTGGTGCTGGAGGATGTTTGCTACACTGGGCGAACAGGACTGGTCTGAAGTAAGTCCAAGTTCAAAATCAAGTCTCTGTTCTGAAGGAAGTAATAAGTGATAAGTGTGAGATATGAGACTGAAATTATGGGCTGCTAACAACTCTCAAAGGCTTCTAGCTTTAGTTCCCGGAGCTATCCCGGGCCAGATTTTCATGCCAACAAGTTTCCTGAGGAAAATATATCTGTTCTACACACACTGATGAGAGAGCACTGCAGAACTGCCATGCAAAACCAATCTGTATGAAGTGCTTTCCAACAGTTTTTAAAGTTAGTGGAAAGAATCCAGTGGTTTAATTGTGCATAGTACATCACCCTTCTCTGAAAGGTTGCCTGGCTTTGCTGAGCTCATGAAAAGGACTGAATCAAATACTCCTAAACTTGCAGGTCCTGATGTGGGGGAGGAAATTCCCAGTTAACCTTTGGTCTATTTCCAGATGCTGTTAATCACAATTGTATCACTAATTTGCTGAGTTAATGACTTCTTCAGAACATCTTTTAGCAAGTTGCTATGCATATTTGAAGGTAACATTAGCTTCATGCAGACTGTGGTTTTTTCAGATGTGAACAGTGATGCCAACTTACTTCAGATTCACAAATTGCAGAAAGAGAAATTGCTGACAGAACTTCATGATCACTAGGTTTCAAGAGAGACATCAACACTAACTTGACTTTTTCTTTACAGTTCTCATAGTATGAGAGCTAAGTAACTTTTTCCCAAAGGAAAAGGTTTTGAAGAATACCCAAGGGAAGATTTGGGACTAAATTTTTAATCAAATTGTCCCACAGTTACAACAGTGGCGGTAATATATTCTTGTGTATGATACTGACATTTTCAGAGGATTCAGTCTGTACAGCATCTGTACCAGCTGAGGATTTTTGGCATTTTCACACAGCTTCTGCCAAAATTCAGCTGCCTGCCCACATACTTTGCAGGCAAACCAGCATTTACATATGCGTCTGCTTTTAAGTATAAACTGGGATATTAAAGAGCGTTAGTGGCTAGAAAATGTAACAACATCAGTGTGAAGAGATTTGCCTTCAGGATATTATTTCTGTACACAGAGCATTGGTGTTTGGAGCATTGTGCAATCCATGACGGAGAAACTCTCACCTCACTGGTTAGTTTTTGATGTCTTAATGAGGCATGAAGACAGCAAATCCCTTGGTGGTTGGCAGGAGACATTGATTCATTTCACGGGTCTCAAGAGGGCAAAGACCAAACTTAATAACCTGAGAAGTGAACGTTTTGAGAAGTCTGATATGGAGTCAGGCCTCCTATTTGAGCTCCTGACGCTTACTCAGCTGAAAGTTGTTCTCCTCGTGGAAATTTTGGAGAAGGCCAAAAATAACAGCATTCTCTGCCTCTTTGGAAATCCTTATTCCCTACACCCTTCCTTTCCATTCAGGAGTTCTGAATGCTAAATGAAGGGCCCAGCCTCTGCTCATTCCCCTTCTGCCCTTGACTCCATGCAAGGATGTCAGTGGAGGTGAATCACAAGCACAGTACCGAGGTAGGCTGCTGTGTTTCACTATGGGAAAGGGTTACTCCATAAATCATGTGCCCATGTGCCTCACTCCCTGTTTAGCTCTTGTTCTTGCCACAGGCCACTGACTCTCTCACTCATGGCCAGTGGTACACAACTTCTAGGGTACTGAGAATTACTGACCCCATCAGGTCATCCTCCTGTTTCCAGGAAAAGCAGTGAATGGAAACTAGGATCAGAGTTTTATGGCTATCTTCAATAAAGTAACTTGAAGTTTCAATGGGAAATAGCAATTATTTACCAAAAAGAACAACTTTCTCACAAGCAGAAATAGGGTGTTTCAGACTTCTAGCCTACCACAAGGAATCAGAAAGAAAAAAAAACCAGCATACACCAAGGAAAGCAGATGTTCTACAGAAATCTTTAATTAATCAAAGATTTCTTTCCAAATTCCACCTGAGCTTCTCAGCCCTTGGGTTTCTATGGACAAAGTACTTTAGCTGGTAGAAAAAAAACCACAGAATCAGATGGAATATGGGCCATGTGAATCTGAGCCGTAACAGCTTAAGATAAGACTGTCAAAGAGAGCAGAGATTTTCTGCTTGCAAAGCTGTGAAAGATAGGCCTAAAAGTCAGGAAATGGTCATTCTTTGATGTCTAAACTTTCTCTTACTTCCCACACTACTTTTTTTCTTTTTTTGTGACTTCAGTTTATATTTGTCAGAGTGGACCACCTTATTTTGGTTTGATACGCACTGCTGTGGTCAGGTAGGAATGCAGCAGATGTGTAGAAAATTTAAGCCACCATAAAAGAAGCAAAAAGTATTATGAATAGAGGCTTTGGAAGGTGTTTAAGGCTATGCTTATGGTGGCTCAATGAAATTTAAGGCAGTAGAGTGACTGACATTAAAGGGTACAGAAAAATAAAATGTCCTTCCCATGGGAAAAATGTAATTTCATCGCTAAGGACAAACAAACAGTTGGGACAAGCAGTTGAAATAAAATTTAACTGAGTTTATTTTTTAAAGAAAATCATAGGTTTAGAAATGCTGAAAAGCTGCCTTCAGTTTTTGGTTTGACCTTATTCTTGGCATATCCTTTTCCCACAAGGGCCTGTGGTGCCCCATGGTCCATGAGGTCTCCTGGCTGCCCTTTGCCACCCTTCATCCATGGGTCAGGCCATGCAAGTGGCTGCAGGGCAGGATTGCACAGTGTGTCCCTGCACGGTCCCTGTGGTACAGTGCAGACACCAAGCATCATGTCAGCTTTGGACAAAATGCTGCAGGTTTTCTGCTCTCTATTTCATGACTTCTGTGGAAAATTCCACTGGAAAGGATCCATTTAAATGGAAAATGTTTATAATATTGAAACAGACCCATTTTTGATATGAGAAAGTGTGGGGGTGGAGGGATGCTCTGCTCAAAATACTTCAACTAACTCTACTTAACAGAAGAACCACTCATCTAACTGTTGGTCTGAAAACAATGGATTTACTATATTTGTTGTTAAATAGAGTTCCAAGGAACAAAACTCACTAATGAAGCAGGAACAAAACTCAGCTTGCTTTTATTATTCATCCAAAACTAACAAGGAACCATAAGTTTTAAAACAATGCACTATACTGCTGGACAACCTAATTTTTCTCTGTTTTGTTTCAAAACAATGAAATGCCAATAAATATAATGACCTGCATTGGAAGGACTCAACAGCAGTTTTTAAGTGCTTCAGGATGATCAAAATGTTTCAGGTTGATCCACGTTAATTCTTTCAGTATGTCTTGCTTTTCTGAAAACTCCAGAAATGTTTTTGGTCCAAGCCATGTTAATGTAGCTCTAATGATTACAATTTAATGCAATTTGTAATGTACTTATGAAAACAGAGCTTATCAACTTTAATGAGACTTAACCCTCTCTGGAACAAAATATCCAAAATCACACCTGGAAACAAGATTCCTGAATTTCTTGGATAATTCACAGAATGTTACATTTCTGTATATACTTCCTGCAAGGCAGGCTGATCAATGTGCACACTCTGTTAGAAGTGCATGGTTGATCAGAGCACGCACAGCTCAGCAATGGCATATTAATTCCTTCTGAAAGACCAAAGTATGAGATCTACTGTTTCTGATCACATCAGGCCACAGTATGTGGGTCATTTATACTTGCCCAGTGACTGACTGAGCAAATGATGTGAAATGATCCATACCTGCAGCTCTGACCTCAGAATATTTAGAGAGGCCCACAAGGAGATGGAGTTCACTGAGACATCTTTTCGAAGTTTATTTCAGATTTAGTGGAGCATGAGGTCTTCTGTTTAGGATTTTATTATCTAATCTGTTCTCTAACATACTGCATTAAAAACAAACACTCGGCGTCTGTTTCCAGACACAGAAATGTCCTCTATTCCATCCACCTTTGGACAATGCATTCCAGCCACAAACACTGTTTTTTCACTATCCCTGATGTCCTGTTTAGAATGAAGAATGACTCTCTGTTTGGCCTGGGTATGGTTATCTACAAGTGTTTGTAAAATGTCTAGGACTTTGAAGGAAAGGGGAGAAAAAAGGCCAAAGGGACAGAAAGTGGGAAAGTACCATTAGCAATTGTTTGTTTTATTAAAAGTGAAAGTTCATTCTGGTGCTGTTTAAAAAAAAATAAACCCACACATTTTATTGCATGTGCTTGGGCCCAGCACAGGCTATTTCAGCCAGAGGGCTGCAGTAAAAGGTGGGATTTTTTCCGCTGATAACCTGCAGGGTCTAATTGGCATATTTGCTGAGTGATACTTATAAGATCCATCACAGCTCAGCTACCAGGGACTGGTATTAGCCTGTCATGTTTCATTTGTGTTTCTTTTAGTGAAATCTGTAAACACCGGAGCTCACGCATGTGCCAGCCACAGCTGGTACTGTGCTGGAGGCTTTGCTCTGGTCAGTGAGTCATGGGCAGCAGTGCCAGTCTGAAAGCCTGTGTCTTTCTTCCTTCATTGCTATCACATCAGCATCCTAAGCAAAAGTCCCCTCTTGAAGTACTCTATCCATCAAACTTTTGTGGCTTTCCCACAGAAATGTGCACTTGCTTTTCACTTGAGGACGTACTTTGAAAATAAACATAACTTCTAAGTCCTCTTAATCAAGAAGTCCACAGAATTTATTTATTTATCCAATTTTGGGATCAGACCAATCATGAAATTTTCTGTGAGTTTATGGTCCTCCAGCATTTCTATAACATTTTCTACTTGCTTAGGTGTCTGTGCTTGCTCTCTACTAATGCTCTTTGTACAGACACTTCCTTATCTTCTGAGTCTCTCTTGCTGGGAAACAGTAGGTATATTTACACAATCTGGGTTTTTTCATCTTCACTCTTTTGTACTCTTAGACCTCTTTGGGTGGAGGAAAAGGGAGAGAAGAGACCAAAAATGATGGGGGGGAAGGAGGAATAGTGAAACTCTGTCTGCTCCAAACTTTTGGCTCCAGATAATGCTCAAGTTCCAGATATGGGGCCACATATATCTAAGTCAAAAATTAGCACTAACTCAGTTTTCCAACATACAGATTCTCTTCTCAGTTTCCATCTGGAAAATTTAACTTTCCTAACATTTGATATCTTCAGAACGCTTCTGGTTTTGATAAGGCTGTATTTTCTGTCAGAAGAATTTTTCAGTTACGCACATTTGATCAGATCCAGCGTTGCACATACCCCACTCTGCTCCTGTGCCTTGGACACCTTACTGAAAAACACTTAACACATCCAAGAGTTGTAGTTTTCAGCTAAGTGAATAGTAGAATATTTTCTCCTTTTTTTTTGACAGAAGGAGCATACCAGAGCACAGTGACCCTTGCCTTGTTCTGTTGGGTTTTTTCCTCGATGCTGGTATCTTCCAAAGAGTTATGAACATATTTCTATTCATGCTACAGTCCCACACACTCACTCTCAGTCTTGTCACCTTGCCACCCTATCCCACTGTTGCCTACAAATGTGTGTGTGGTATTTCTGTTTCATTATTCCTATTATTCCTTTGAGGCAGAGGGTCTGTGATCAAAGTCAGCAAATGGGATTTAATGAGGAAAAAACAGAACTAATGTTACGACAGAAAGCCATAGCAGTTCTTTAAGAAGAACAAGCTGTGCAGTTTACTGAGCCATACGTGTTATAAACCTGCTGCCTGACCAAGTCTGACCAAGGAGATTGCTGGTAGGCTTCCAAATATTATATAGGCCAAATACACCTAACTTGCAAAATAAAGAAAAAGTCAGGAGTTTGTGTGTGTGGTCTGATTGAGGAGCACTGTTTTCCGTGTTATTTAATTTGGAGAGAGGAATGCATATTATGGGACAGTTTATTTTATTTTATAATTTACTACTCAGTAAAGACAAGAAATTCCTTCAGGGCCCCAATTAGCATGTAGTAGTGTCAATTTGAGACTGTAATGTGCAGGACACAGAAGTAAAACCTTTCCACTCTAGCAATAAGGAAAGGTTCCCATCAGGGAGGAACACCTGAGCTGTGGCTGGTGATGA
The DNA here is from genome assembly GCF_001715985.3 of Manacus vitellinus. NCBI lineage: Eukaryota > Metazoa > Chordata > Aves > Passeriformes > Pipridae > Manacus > Manacus vitellinus. Next base: position 7,092,273 of record NW_021939122.1, on the reverse strand, counting down.
CCACCCCAGGAGATGTGCATGGACTTGGTTTTAATTTTTCACTATGTCCTGTTGACAACTACACTTGATAAGCAGGCACAGGATTGACATATTATCTGGGACAAGTCCACTTCCACTGGCTTCCTGCAACCCTGTGGGTCTGTGCAGAACATGTGTCTCCTGTGGTGGGCAACAGCTGCCTTTAGCCAAAAAAAAAAAAGAAAACTGGGATTGTTCATCACCTGCTTAGCAGTTTCCACAGACACATAGGGGAACATGGGGTACAGGAGTGATGAGAGTATTGACTTTAACAACAATAACCTTTACCTTGTCTGGAACCGATGTGCAGAGGACATCAGTCCTGGTTTTGTTGCTACTTGTCAGCGAACTGGGTTTTCAGTGAACCAACATGGTGTTCTGAATTCCTTTAGGGGTATTTTGTTTCCAAAATTGCTGTTGGAGGTTTTGTGGTATCCCTTCCTTATTGCACCACAGCCCCAGTGTGAATGCACTGTGAGGAAGGAAAGAACCGGGAATAAGGGATGAGAGAGACAAAGGAAATATCAGTTGGGTTCTTGGAGTTCCTGAAGGATTACAATGTCCCCAGGAGAGCTCGAGGCAGTTTGGTCACTGTCAGGCAGCCTCAGCTGGTCCCGTCCCTTGAGTCTGCCCAAGGCAGCTGCAGCCAGAGGCATCAAGCCATAGCTGGCAGTAAGGCTGGGATGAGAATCCTTCAATTATAAGCAATTCTGCCAAGGCTAGAAAACTATACCTGTTTGACTCAGAAACAAGAGAAGCCACAAACCTTTATAGATGTTCTGTACAAGCACTTGTAGACACTTGCATAGCACATGGCATTCTGGTGTTAGCTCACACACCACTCAGGAGAAGAGTTACTCAACATGGGCAAAAAATTGTTCTTGCCTCCACAGCAGAATGGTTTAACTAAACCTAACATGCAGTGAAATCCTTTGGCTCACAGTGGGGACCTCAGTCCTTTTGGTGGCTGACTTTCTCAACAGACATGGAGTACTGGGAGAGGGACAGTGGCTTAGCACATTGATGACCAGCCAGGGAGCAGGCAATGGACCTGCCTGGGACAACTCTGCTCTCAGTCCCTGCATGTGAACTCTACTGCTTGTTTTATTATTTCACATGGTCCTGCAGGCTCTGGCCAGCAAGTACATGCTGCTTTCATGCCATGCTTTCAGAGGTTAAAACCACCTTAGGAAAGATACCGTTGGCATAGAAGGGCTTCCTGTCCATAGAGGGGATGCTTCCTCTTCCATTTGTAATGGACATTTGGGTATTTGGGGTCACTGGACTCATGCACCTCCAAAGAGAAAGGAAACATAAGTGAGCCTTGCAATAGGCTACAGTGACTATCTATGATCTGGCAAAAGCCTGGCTTCCCAGGACCCATTGGGTCTTGGGCATGGCTGGTGCTTGACCTGCAGCCTCAGGAGCATGGCTGGAGAGGAGTGGTGCTACTGAGTGAAAGTGAAGGAGCTGGGAGGGTGAAGCTTTGTGAGCTGGAATATGGCCACAGGGCTATGCTGAGCATTTCTGCACTTGCAGAAGTTGCTATGGTATTTTAATAACTGTGGGTGATTTAATGGCCCATCTGGAAGACAGAAAGCACTGGTATAGCTGGGTTTGTGCCACACACATCATTGCTTGTGATTTTGTAGTGAGGCAGTTTGCTTTTAGAAACCAAGGGGGAACCTATTTTGTGCCTCCTTTTATACCAACATGTTCACGTGTGTTGGCAGGCCTATCCTTTTGTGTTCCCTGGTCACAGACGTCCTGTATCTCCAGTTGGCAATGTTCTTCATTTATAGCAGAGGACCAGGGCAGATGTGGAGAAAAAGCAAATTGGGTACACTTGCAGGACATAGACAAATTCTTCTCTGCCCTTCTATTTGTAATTCAGTTCACATGGAGCCAGAAACATTGACTTCCATTCAGCAAAAGCATCTTTCTGCCCAGCTTCCTGTGAACAGTGGCACAGAAAAAGCGCTGTTCCCACTCTTCACTAGGACTTTGCAATGACATGTAGAAAGTCTTAAAAAAGTTCTGTCCTGAAGCCTGAAGCCCAAAACCCACTTAATGCCTCTTGGTGAATGTGGTTTCCCTGATTTATTTCAAAATTTCTCCACTTTGGGCTGGTACAGACTGTACTAAAAAATCCAGTTTCAAAATGCTGCCCTTGCAACTGTTATACAGCTGTTTTCTAGTCCTTTCCTCTAATTCTTCTTGCCTTTTGATAGGGACTATCAAGAGACTCAGGAAACAATAAATAGAAATATTGTTTAAGTTTATCTTAGGAGAATATGGGATGTTGGCTCAAAGAACTTTGCTGATTATCTTGGCTAGCCTTGGACTTTTCCTCTTGCATGTCTATAATTGCTTTAAGAATCATGTTCATGCTGAGCCAACTTCTAATACCGTGGATTCGACTACTTGATTTCAGATATATATGGCCAAGTTCTACCCCCTGCCTTACTGGGATTACCCCAGCATAACAAAAGTGTAATTTGTTCCATGGGTCTAAGGTATGTGATTTCTTCATTGTAACTTACTTATTGCTTTCAGGATATTTGTGTCTTGGATGAAATTTCAAACTTCTGGGAGAGATAGTTAATAGGAGGGAGAGGGAGAAAAGCAAACTACACAATCTATCTAAGAAATATGTGACATCTAATTTAAAAATCTCTTGTTTTCTTTCAACAAAAGGAGAAGAAAGCAATTCAGCCATATTCCCTCTTTCCCCAGGATATTGGCACAAGTCCCGGATCCACTGAAATTTATAGGGAGATGTAATTAATTAACTTCAAATACCAGATTAGCTCATGGATTCAATATATCTCCATTCTGATGTGGACGTAAAAAAACCTTTGATTAATGATCACAACCTTGCTCAGGTATTTGAGGGCTTTTACTTAGCACTGACAGCTTTTTTCTGGGGTTCTATATCATCAGTGCACGAAGTGGCTTCAAAGTCAGTGCCTGGTATTCATTATTGGTAGTGCAGATGAAGCCTACAGGCTGCAACCTTGGCCCTCGTAAGTCACTTGCAGTTTAATCACTGACTTCAGTGGCATCCAGATTTCATTCTGATGCTTCTCTTGACAAACTTCTTTAGCAAACAGAACAAAAAAACCTCCATGACCAAGGTCCATTGCCTGCCTGAAGAGCCAGTGTAAATCAGGTTGAAGGCAGTGTCTAGTCCTAAACATCAATTCAAACCCAGAGCTCGAGGAAAGGAGCAGGTGAGACTGGTCGTAGAGGGAGGGCAGATGTGGCTGCAGGAGACTGTCACCATGCATAAGCTATCACTGCCACTCTCCAGACTTCAGGCAGTAGGTCATAACAGTTTGCTGTCTTTCCAGTTATGCTTATTTCAGAATATTCTTACAGTTTCAGACTCACCCCTGGATCCTACTCTCTCAGATGTTGCAGTTGGACAGGTTCATTTATACGGCTGTGAATCCAGTACTTCTACAGATAGATATACTGCAGATGCAGTTCTTTCAAATCAAACCTCCAAGATGAGAGACATATTCTAGACCTAAGATGAGAAACACAACTACTCCATCTGGTAGTAGGCATGGCAAAGAACAGTCCTGTCCAGCCTAGTCAGTCACAAGGCCTGGGTTAGGACTGCCCACAAAGGCCCTCACTGCTTTCTGCACAGGGTCACTGGCCACTTGATGATGAGCCATTTTCATGTGTAAGTTTGCATCATGCAACTGGATCACGCTGTATTGCCCAGTAAGAAGTCCTTCATCTGCAGGCCAGGGAACATCCAGCAGCATATCTGAGTCTCCTCTGAGGCCAATTGCACAAACTTTCCTGTTTTGTGCTCTTCAGGAGCCAGGTGTTAATATTTTATCTGGTGCTAAAATGTGTCTGAGAAGCTCCTGGCTCTGGCAGGTCTGCTTCACTCCTCTGCCATTGCATGTGACCAGCTTTTCCTGGCAGCCTGGGTAACAGCTGATTGCCACCAGGCCAGTCCAGACAGGCTCTTCCAGGCTGGTGGGAATGAATTAGGGAGTTGTGCACAGGGTATCTTACATGTAAAGACCCATTTTATATGAACCCTGTGGTCCTGATTCCCTATCTACTTCACATGGCATATATTGTGAGACATCCTGTGGAAACCACGGAGTGTTTCTCTAGAACAGAGAAGGGAGGTCCCCACTTAAATCTCCCTTTAAATATTGCATCAGGATTCCAATGTAAGATGGTATGGAAAATAGACACTTCATTAGGAACCCCTTTAATTGGCTAATTTTTATCTCTGAAATAATAAATTCCTTAGGTGAAAAACCATAGTCTGATTCACTGTCAAGTATGTGGAACAGGCTTCCCTTCTGGGTCCAAATGAAATAGCTTAATAGGCTGTTACAGACTGACCTGTGAAAGTATGTGGATTTTTCACTTCAGGCTGCAGTACTAGGGAGGGCAATGACTCAGTCTCAATAGTACTTCACAAAATGAGGACTATTGCATAACTCCAGGCCTGAGTTTCCTTGCGCCGACACTGTTTTTTAGCTGTGCAATTGCTCCATTTTCTTCCACTGAGATTTTAAGCAAACCAACTTTTAGGGCTGCTCTCAGGTCTCCTTACTGCTCTTAGGAAGGAGCCATGTAATTGTTTTCTGGGTGCAAATCAGTGTCCTGTTGTGGGAGACATCCCACCAGCAAAACGTGAAGTCTGTTTATGTCACCATGTTCTGGCCTGTGGTGGTAAATTCCCCCACTTCAAAGCCTGATAGCACCAAAGAGTTTTAGAAAACTATTGGCAAAGTTCAGGGACTCCAGTAAGTCCTCTCATCTTTCAAGGTGATAACCTGGTTCCGTAAACATGCTTTGGGGAACATTTGCAGGAATGTTTTTCTGACGTTTGGAGCAACTTGGTGCTCAAACCCATTCATAAACTGTTTCCATCTTCCAGTTCCCTTGCACCAATCACTTAGATCTATTTAATTTTTAAGGATGATTCAATTTTAAAAATAAAATGTGGCATGGGAGCAGCTTCCAGCATGTGTCAGGAAGAGATAAGTCACCCAAAGCTATGATGGCCCACCAGGGTGCCTTCAATGGAATCAGACTCCTGTCTATACAGTCCTTATTAGGATCTTTCTCTCCTTCTCCCTCTCTCTCTCACTTCCTTTTGGCATTTGCTCTATAAACTGAACAGCACCTGAGCCGGCATCTTGAACCTCACCAGTCTTTGTGGAGTTCAAATTGAGTTCAAATGTTCTAATTAAAATGTGCTCTTCCTCTCTATCGTTAGATAGCTGCAAACAGATGACTGGAGTTTCCTGACAGGGAAAAGTTGGTCAATGGCCTTATATCCAAGGGGTGAAACATTTCTGCTGAGAAAAAAATCTTGACTCAAATGGTCTGTGTAAGGACATCTATTAAGGAGCAGTGGCAGATGCATTAAGACTTGAACTCTTCTCACCATGATATTCTGGGAAAGAATTTTGTCCTCCATAGTTGGCGTATGGGTTTTTGACTCCCTGTTCAGAGCAGATATGCATGACTGGCTCTCTGCCTCCAAGCACCCAGGATGTTGAGTACACATTAACTGTTTTCTTTTCTTGGAGTAAGATTTGCTCTTTCCATTGGAATAGCATTGACAACTGATGGCAAAGAAGAAGGAATAGGATCTTTGTGAACAACTGACTTTCTGCTACAGCTGCTAAAAGACTTGGGGTCATCCCAAAATGAAAAATATTCCTTCATTTTATAAATGTGCTGACCCCCAGTCATACTGCATTTTCTCTGCCCAGAAGTGATGATTCATTAAATTTCTGGCACTTTTCTTTCTTTAAAGAAATTAAACATCAGTCTCCAAGGTCCCAAGTTTGTTTTAGAATAGGGAATGAAAACATATTCCTTTGAAAAACAAAAGCCAAATATTTTGAAACCTTCTCAGTTAATTTTTTTAAGCTAAAACCCAATACGGCCCTGCCACTGGCAGTACTTGCCCTAGAACATAAGTTTCCAGGAAACTATGGTTGCAGTTGAACCTTTGCCCCATTCAGAATCCACTTCAGCTTGAGCTTGTGCTGTTTGTATTTCCTAATTGCTTCCTCTTTCAGAGGAGAGATGAGTACAAACCTGCCCTATAGATGGGCAAATTCTAGCCCAACCCCTTCTCCAATTTTAAACTAGAAAAAAAAGTGATCTAGTGTCAGTAGAAAGCATAGAGGAACTGTTTCCCTTCAAACTCTAGAGGTGTTTGAAAAGGTCTAATTTCAGACCTGAAGCTCCTGTTTGCTCCTTAAACCATGCAACACAATCCCCACCATGGCTAATATGCCAAGGCTGATCAGAGGGCTCTTGAGCTCCAAGCCTGTGCTGCTCCAAGTTAGTCCATCAGATATAGCTGTGATGGTCCCACTGCCACTTCTGACTCAGAGGAAGGGCAATTCCACAGGGTGCCCAGCAGCAAACCACTGAGGACCTCCCCTTCCCAAGGGATTACTGCACCCTGATTCATTCCTCTCTTGCCAGCTCTTGTGTTTAGGTAGTTGGTTAGGCTGTGGCTCCATGAGCAGTCCATGTAGAGACCCAGCATGCAGAAGCTGGGGCTAATGCTGAAGGCAGCACCCTAGCTCCACTCTGCCCTTCAGCTTCTTCTTCCTTTCTTATGACAACACAAGAGGTGCAACAATAAAAAGCAAAATCATCCTATCATTGTTGCTTTACTAATCCAGTGCACAGCAGGCTGGCTGTGTTTCCTTTGGGAACATGGTTGCCTGAAAGGTTGTGGAAGAACATTTCCCTGGGGCTTTCCCTTCCAGTTGCTGGTGTGACCCATCACTATAGAATCAAGGGCTTCTTTTGCCAGCAAATGTTTTTATTGCAGTAGTAACATTGTTGAAGCAGTGATGAAAGGATATAAGCTAGTCAAGGTTTGTAGGGAGAGATAACATCTTTTATTAGAGTAGCTAATACTGTAGGAAAAACCAGACACACTTTTGGAAGCAATATTATCCTTTATTATCTCACTGTTCCCCCTCCCCTGTGACCCCCTACCATCCTTCATCTGAAACAATAAATACTTATAAAGTGGAAGGAAACTTGACCCTCTGGGGCAGGTAAGAGACAAAGGCTTGTGTCTGACTCCTGATCCCTGTACCTCTCCCACTGGTATGGGTAAGGAATCGCCCAATGCTCAAGGGCATTGCTTGGCCCCCGCCTGCCCTGCTGTTCTGTGCCAGAAACAACAACGAGAAAACCCTCTCGCAGTGGCGTCAATAATGAACATTTCTGATTAGGGTCCCTTGTCTGGCCTCTTTTTGCCCCTCCATCAGCACCTTGTGGGTCAGTAAAAGCTCAATGGCAGCTGAAAGTTATAGGCTTTTAATGTGCTTAGCATCCAGTGAAGGGATGTTAGGTTTGATATCAGGAAAATCTTTCTGTGACGTGGTTACTTGCACAACAAGAAAGATTTGTCTGGGGTCATTGCAGTCTCAAGAGCTTAGAGGAACATTTGTAAAAAATGACAGTACTTAAAAATACCTTACACCACTTGGGAGCAGGGACACTGACTAAGTAAAGGTGGTGTCAGCTCCTTTCCTGGTAGCCCATTTTCATTTGGGGGCTGTCCATTTCCCTGCCACACCTTTGCAGGCCAGTCTCAGCTCTGCAGTCTTGATCTGCTGATCCAGCACAGGGACCATGGAGCTGATTGCAGTGCTCTGTGAATCAGGGCTGCATGTTTTCCACCTGGATGTCCCGTAGGGAAAATCATTACTGAAAAGGGCAGCCATATGTAACATAACAAGAACGTTTTTTGGCCTTCCTATGACTGTCATGCAAGTGAGGCATCTCTAGCTCAGGGTGATGTAGCCACCAATCCCATTCTCAGACAAAGAAAGAAGGAGAAAGTTTCTTCACAGACCATGGCCCCCTCACTCTTGATGAATTTCCAACAGGGTTTCAGGAGCAGGTCCCAGAGCAGCACCTTGTCAAAGGCAGCAGTAGGGGGAGGAGAGGATCATAATGTGGGTTTCAACAACACTTTTCAACTACCAGAAGAGTATAATGAAGACCGGGCCTTGGGTAATTTGCTTAGACTAGGAATAACACCTACAGGGGATGGGGCAGAGTCTGGGGTGACAGTTGGATGTCAGTGGGAATATATCTGGTTTAAATTAAATCAATACAAGGATTTTGAGAATGAGGAAGACCTCGGTCAAATGCTGATGGGGACAGAGGGGCTGCCAAACCTATTCAGAGCAGACTTTCAACTGCCTGAATGATCACATGCCATGTTGTCTCCATACCACAGGAATCTCCTCCATGCTCTGATTGTTGCCCAGGGCAGATATGACCTGGGAACTCTGCTCAAACTAGGGAATATTGCCCCATTTCAGGAGCCATGGACAGCAGATATACAGGCTACCCAGCTCTTCTTTGTAAATGAAGCTATAAGGTTTTCCTTCTGTAAAGAATATGGCTGTCCCAAAACTCTCAGCAGAAAAACTTCTAGTTGGTTCAGAGAAAGGAGGAAGGGGAGGAAGAAGGGACGCAGTGATGGAGGGGTTGTGAAAACATGTCAATTTAAACAGAAACTTGTTTTCAGTAGTGTCAGAGTTTCTTTTTAGCTCTTGTTCTGATTCATATCAGATTTTTTATTATATTACAAATCTAGATTAATTTCATATTAGTGTTTTAGGTTACACTGGTGTTATTTAATCTGTACAATGTTTAAAAGAAAAAACCCCAACAGCTACCTACCTTCTCTTGGGATGTTATTGTTACCCTGAGTTCTTGCAGCCGCTGGTTTTAATTCCTTCTAGGTTAACAAAAATATCCAGCTTTCCAGGACAATGGGTATAGAAAAGCTTGTTTTCCTGCCAGTTGGCACTCTTCACACTGTAACACTCAGGTCCTATCTGGTCCTTCAGCTGTAAATTTTCAAGGTGCTCTTCATTAAGACGGGGGGTTTCACTAGGGCCTGTTATCTTGTCCTGCAGGTCCCTGGGGCTGAACAGTTTTTGCTTATGAAAGGATTTTGAAAGGCTTTGGAATAAGAAGCTAAGCCACAAGATAAAATAAAGAAATAAAAATTCAAAATGGATCAGAGGAAACACTTTTTAGCCAATGTGTGATCAAGCTACAAAACTCATTTCCCATAATATTTTTAGACATTAAAAAAAAATTGGCAAGATCCTAAAAGGAATAGATTTCTCAATAGATAACAAGCATATCCAATGCTGTAAATAATGAATGATAACTTTGTTTTAAAGGTTTATTAAAACCTCTGGTTTCAGCATTGAGACTAATATGACATGTAAGGAGACCTTCTTAGAGCAGATAATTTCATTATCTCCTGCTTTGGAGCATATCTGTTCCAAAAGGATTGGTGCTTTCTAGCTATGGTCAGAACATGAGGAGCCACACCATGTGAACTTTCTTCAGTGCTGTCTTGTTCATACTTTCTAAAACTGAGTAGACATTGAGATAAAATATTTGACAGTATTTTAAAAGGATGGATAACTCTGTAGATAACAGAAATATCCTGAACTTCATTGAAGGAAAAGCTAAGATCACTCTTTTCAGGACTGTGATTCTGCACTAGATAAATTAATATCTTCATATATATATATAACATATATATGTGTGTATATATATATATAAATATATGATTTTTTATTAAGTAAAAGTCTCCCTAAGAGGCTCAAAGATTGTCTGTATGTTTGCAGAGCCCTGTAGCAGCCTATCTTTCTATTATAAAGGCAAAGCAATTGCAGCAAGAACAGTTTAAGACTGACATATGGCTGCCTGAATGGGAATTTCATTTTTTTTGCACAATGTACTCCAAACATCAGAAAAACTAAAGGAGAGACTAATTTCTTTCCATCCGTTTTGACTCCATAAAATCTTGTAATCAAAATGACCCACAGGATATTCCAGCCTGTTCTCCCTGCCAATGCTGCATGTTCCCTCTGGCAGAGCTGCTATGCTGATAGGCCTTATACTATTTTATGTTATCTCTAATGTCATCTGGCTGGTCTAATTGGAGCTGACTGGGTCTCTGATCTATTGAGCCTACACATCTCTGTCTTCACACCTCTCTTGGCCACAGTAGCTGCTAAAAAGAGCCCTAGGGACAACTGACATTCTTGACTGCCAGCCCAAATGTGTCAGCTGGAAGGAAGACTATTTCCCAAATGACAACCCTCTCCTGCAGAGCTTTTGGCAGTCACCCCAGTGCCATCTCCAGTCAAGAATATCTACCTGTCAGATGACACAGAGGCAGTGACCCCTGATCCTGGCTGCCCTGTCCCTACCCCTAAAGGGGGCCTGTCATTTTCTACCAAAGTGGCCTCAGGCTGGTTCCCATGACTGTCCTTCCACCTGGTGCTGGCAGCAAAGTCAGGGGCTGAGAAGGACACTGAGCCACCCACGAGGTGATATCCCCTCCAGGATGCTCTGGGGTCCCCTCCCTCCAGGTAGGTGGGAATTGTACCCAACCACCCATGCTGCAGGCTTCCCCGTGCTGCAGCCAGATGGTCCCAGAGGCTCTTGTCCTGGCCAAAGCATCAGCAGCCACTTAACATGTTATAGGGGAAAGGTGACACTGGGTCAAACCCAGCTGTTGATGGTGTTGGTAAAAAGCCAGAGCAACTGCACAAAAGCCACGAGTCCATTCCTGTATGACTGAGAACTATGGTTTGTATGTCTGAACTTGTGTCCTTATCACAGAGAAATTTCTGGCTTTGCATTCCCACCCAGGAATACAAGAGACAAAGGAGTTAATGTCACTTTCCAGGTGGCTAACAGAAAGCAAAAATCTCTAGAATATCTTATCTTTTAGTGAAGCTGCATTTAAGCAATTATGCAACAGCAAAAAAAGAAAGGCTGCTTAGAGTCCACAGCCACAAAGTTTCCTCCAGAGCCCTTTCCATTGTGTGTTGGGAGCTCTACACCTCCCCCATCTCCTTGCCTTTATTAAAATTGGAATTCATCTGCTCCGTCCAGCCTGCTGCAGCTTGGGGAATCTCACGTCACTCCTGTCTCAGCTAGTGATGATACGCAGTTTTGGATGAAGATGCCTGTGCTTGTTTTCCAGTTGTAGATTCATGGGAAAAGCTGGGGTAGTTTTTTCAACTTTACCCCAGTTCCTTAAAAACAAAAAGCCATTAAGGATAGTCGGCTGTGGTTGAGGATCTGGCCTGCTGTCCATGGCAATGGGCTGCTGTGTCATTCCCGGGGAGCTGCAATGTCACTCCTGCAAAAGGTAAACGGGGAGTGAGGCTTTCCTCACAAAAGGGCAGCTCAAAGTGGAGGCATCAGCATTCCTGCATTACAGCCTTTCTGCCGCCTCTCCTGCCTGCACTGCCTGGGGCTGAAGAGACCAGGAGAGAGGCAGCTGCCCCTGGCAGACAGCCAGAAAAGCCAAGGTGAGGATGGATGGATGACTCAAGATCCCAGCACGAAGGTTGGAGATAGGCCAGGGAGTCAGTGCCCTCCCTGGTTCCACCAGAGACTGTGCTCCTGGGGCATGGGGGCCCCCCCAGACCCCTGTTTCTGGTAGTGCACCTTCTGCCCACGCTGCTGGCCCCTGCCTTCAGAAGGGCATAAAACAGAGGGTGAAAGCATTCCAAAGAGTGAATCAGTCCAAGAAATTGCAGCGAAGTAGATGTCTGGGAATCATTATGAGAACACTCTCAATCTTCCCAGAGCAGCTGAAAGCTTTACTGCCAACAGCACTTGGCTGCCAGTCTCCCATTGCTGTATAAATGAAGATAATAGTCTTCGCTACTTCTTCTCCACACGTTCCCCTCCTCTCTGTGGGGGTAGGCTCTCCTTGGCAACCACATAAACTCTTGTTATATGTAAGGAGCTGTTGGCAGCGAGGACTCGGATTGAACAGAAGAGGGAGAGGGGGTAAGGTCCCTCCTCAAGCTAATAACCACCAGTGATGGGCCCCTGCTGTGTCATTTTGTGCACATTCCATAGCTACTCTGGGTGCCTTTGATAGACAGCACTTGCCTATTAACAAGCACTGAACTTCAACAGGGACTGAAGAATCAGAAGCATCCACTGCTTGCAGGAAAAAAGCAATGAACCTCCTTCCTTGTGGTAGCACTGACCAGAGTCCATTTACTCAGTCCCTGGTACAAAGGTCTAAGAGACAGGTGCCATCTACCTCAGTACAACACTTGCCTTTCAAGAAGCACATTTCTACAGCCCTCTGGTTACTCAAGGTCTGTCTCAACTTTTGCAAAGGGTTCCTGCTCCTGGACTTAAGTCCACCACTTTCCTCACTTTATATTTCTTTTGGTGATACTTAGCTGAGGCTCAGGTATTTACTCTACTCCAAAGAGCCCTTTCTGTGTGGTACCTTGCTGATGAAGGGCTGTCTGCTCATCACTGAATACTCCCAGCACACTGAATACTCCCAACACACAAACCCACCAAGTAAAGCCTTCTTTGCCACAGAAAGATTTCTTACTGCAAAACAATAAAGCAGAGCTCCTTGTCCTGCAGCACCTCTTCCTTTGAGAGCATGTGGAGTTAGGCCCACCAAGCTTCCTAGAGGTGAATTTCTCCCTGCAGCAGCAACATTCCCATACTTGCCTGATATATGAGAGATAGACAGCTTTCCCACCTATAGAGTTTCAGGCTATATGCTTTTATTTCAGACATGAAGCCAACAAATAAAAGCAACAAATAATCAAATACCCAGAGATTTCTGGACATGTGTGAACTGTGCTCCAGACCATGGGCCTGGCAGACCTAGTTTGGTCCAGAGGAATCCATATGGCACCTCCGAAAATGAGTTTTCTGTGTCTAGAGACTGTATAGGCACACAAGTGCCTTCCTTTGAAGGGGATAGGGAACTGTTTTGACTCCCAGATACAAACTCAAGAAATGAGTTGGAACAAATGTTCCAAGTTTGCCATTTTCTTGGATTAAAAAACCCCAGGCTTCTCCAGAAACTTTCAGTGCTCATACACGTCTGTTGAGCATATGGGATAGCTCCAGCATCAGTCCTACTGAACATATAGAAAATTAGTATCAGAGCTGCTGTGCAGAAACCTGGCAGATCCAGTTGTCTCATTGGAAAATAGCAAGATAAGGACAAACCAGCAAACCCTAAAATATCTTTCACAGTAGCCTGCTCCCTAGTTTGCTGATGGGGTGTTCTGCATGGATTTTCCTCTATCAGTCGCCCAGACTTGAACACTGACCCCTGGCTCCCTGTGGGATGCAGGATTGTTGGATTTTGGTCAGTAGACTCTGGCATGAGTAAAATGCAAGTGATCCCTCCTTTGACTTTCTCAAAAATGAGAAGCAGGCACATGCAGGATTGCACCAGCCAAGAAACATTTCTCAGTAAATCTCCCTGTGCCTTTTTGGTGGGATTACTAACAGCACAGAGCTGTTTTGCAGCACAAATGCTGTGTACTAGTTTTGGCCACTTTCAAGCAGCAAAAACCTGCAGAGAAAAGCAAACTTGATGCAATTACTGGGCTTCTTTCAGATCAAAATGGTGCAGTGCACCAATAGATAAACAAATAGATAAACTCTACGCCAAAGCATTTCCTAAAGAAAGTTTTAGAACAAGACTCCATTCACAGAGGTCTTTTATATGCTTTGTATTACAAAGTCATTGGCTGACTTATCCAAAATGACTTCCATTCTAAAACTGCACTGCTTCTCTTTTGCTGTTTTGTTGTTGTTGCAAAACCTTGAGTTTCCTAAATCACCTTAGAAAGTTCTCAAGGGTTTGACTGGAGAAGATGGGAGAAGCCAGCCATGTTCAACACTCCAGGACCAGCCTTCCATGCTGGGAAAGACTTAAAAATGAGGTTAATGGCCACACTTAAGTCAACTGAGTCTGTCAGATAGAGAGATATACTACCAAAGATCTACTACACCTTGTGCTCCTTTCCCCTCATACCCTTTGCTCTCCCCCTCGTGCCAAGTCCATCCTTTCTTGGTGCTGACTAGGTTCTGAGCAGAGCATCTTTTCTCTAAAAGCTGAAAAAAAGGAGCTTTTACTGCAGCCATGGGAAGAACTCATTAGTTCAGCTTTGCACTGGTGTTTGCAGTTAAGGAAGGACCTAAACTTCTTAATGGTGGAGGTGCTAATTAGTTCTGGGGTTTTTTGTAAATAGAAGAAGTCCACCCAAAAAAAAAAAAAACAAAACAAAAACCAATGACCATTCCACTGAAAATTTTTCTTTAATGATAAAAGAGTGAATTAATTGGCCAAAAGTGAGATCATTGCTAATCTAAAAGGCTATCATGCAGCTTCATGGGAGCAGCAGCTGGAACACTTCAAGCTGCTCCTCTCCTCTCCTTCATGGAGCAAGATGCATGGATGGATCACATCTCACAGGGTGCAAGATAATGTGGGCTCCCAAACTCAGGGAATCTGCACAAACCAAGCATGAACAATGGCACTTGGATTCATTTCTGAAGACTAAAGGGGCATTAAAATGCAGGGGTGTCAAAGGAAAGCCAGGTGGGTCACAAGCAGTGGTGATGTTACATCCATTGTTTTGCCTTGCCATGAAAACCCTCAGCTTTTGCTGGAACACAGAGTGGCACTTTACAACCCAGGAGTAGGAAATAATCTGTTTTTAGAGGTCTGTGTTTTCCTATTGTTTATCGAACATCATTTCCCTTCTCTGGCTGCCCGCACCTAAATAAAGCACATTAAAAATACAGACAATGCACATTGCACATGTTGAAGCTGTATTAGATCATCCCACGTGGCTCTACCACAGCAGCAGAGAGGCTGTCTGTGTCCTCGGGGGTCAGCCCCGGTGCTTGCCCCTCCCACTCCACTGCCTCCCATTGCACAGCAGTGATGTGCATTACTGCACAGCCACGTGGGCGCCCAGAAAGGCAGATAAACGCACACAAAGAACAGGAAAGGAGAAAGAAAGCCAGGGGAATACAGTGGTGTGCAGAGCTGCCTGACAATCCTTCTGGGGGCTTTAAATCTTTTGTTTCAAATAGGGGCTTTCTTTGAACGACAATGTCTAAGCCAGTTATCTAATACACAGGTGTTAAAACCTCAGCAAGAACATATAAGGTATAAAAGACAACTCCTGCGTCCCCCAGGACGGTGAGTAACAGCTGCTTCTGCAGTGCTCCTTGTGACCATGTAAGTCATAAGGCTTTTCTCCAAAGAAACACTAGAGAAAGTCCTGTTTTGTTCGATGAGGGGAATGCTAGAGAGATGGTTTTCTCATATATCCAACACACTTTCAAATCCCAAGTTGGAACTCACTGACTTGTCTCCCCCAACACGTACAAAATGCAGCATCAGAAGTGCAGCCCCGGGCTCAAAGGTGGCCACCAGCAAAATGGTCAAGGGGAGAAGTTTTGCCATTGGGATGGTTCCTCCTGTTGCCATGCAGCACTGGTTTATGGCAGTTGTGGGAGCAACAGGGATGTGGAAGGTTGTGATGGCAGATGCTGGTTTTTCATTTGAGGTTTTAGAGGTTTGCATACTTTACATTTGCTGGTGGTGATGAATAGTCAGGTTGGACTGCTCTTTAATGAAATGGTGTCCAAAATATTTGACAAACTGAAAAAAATTTAAAATCTGTTTTAAAGCATACTTTCATGTATTGGATAAGTGAAATTAGGCTTTTCCCACATGAAAAACCCTTTCAGATTTCTTTTTGTTTTGAAAATGAAAAAAAAATTGACTTTGTTATGAGTAATTTTTTAGACTTGACCAATTTTGTGAAAATTTTCTTGAAATAATTTGGTACTACTGAGCATATGTGTTTTGTCTTATGCTGAAATGAGCCAAAAACTTTTCCACTATGGGGCTAATCTGTGAGTATATTATAAACAGGTCATTCATTTGCTGATAATTCTGGGAAAACTGAGCAACCTCCACTATGCACATTGCAGAAAAAAAAAAGGTGTTTCAAAACTGACACCTCTCACATTAGAATAGCCATTCCATCCCTCAAAGTACTGTCTTCATATGCATGGAGTGTGCAATAATGGCACCTCACTGTATCACAAGAATGTCAGAAAGCAATTGTGCTCACATTGCCTATAGTTTTTTCTACATTTTGATTCATTGCTTCATATTTATATCTCATTTAACACTGTTTTTCCTGTCTGACTCCCAAGCTCAGGTGCTGCAATAGATATGCAATTGAAAAGTCACTACCAGAGAAAGCTGTCAACAAGTCTTGCATTCTTTGTGTCCTCAGAAAGCAACATGCTGCTCCCTGCACGTGGCTTTTACAAGCCTTTATCACTGTTTCAGGACTCCTATTTGGTATCTGCACTTACCTCCACTTCCTATATAGCTGATCTCATCCCAAAATTATTACTACAAACCAACTGATCTGCCAAGGCCATTATAAAATGCTTTAAAATGTTCCTACACCAAAAAAACCCTGCATCCTCTCTCATTTAAGTTATTGATGTTCTGTTGTTAAGAGTTTTCATTTGGGGGTCTTTTGACCATCTTTTTGGTTTTATTTATCCTTTGTGCAATTTTTGGTTTCCTGTGAGATTTCAAACTTTTCTTGGCAGTATTAGCTAGAAATTTTTCACAGCCACCCGCCCACACCAAAACACTTGTGACCCACGTGCTGATTGGACACATAATGGCTTTTATTTTGTATTTCAGTGCTCAATTTGTGTAGTAAGTAGAAAAGCAATCCTCTGGCTGATGGAGAATAATCTGAAAAGCATATTAAGCCTACATAGCCCTAGGTCTGCTTTCTTGTACACACACTCTGTCCTCCCAATTTACATGTGGTCTCATTAAAAACCCTTGTTCAAAATCATATTGTGTGATATTTTCTAGAGCTGGATCCTGGCCAGATTCATGCTGAAGTCAAAGTGTTTAAAGTCCAGCCTTGTTTTCTATCTCACCTTGTTCCTCTGCTGCAGGTTTTGCAGATCAGGCTTTTACTCATAGGTGTTGCACTGTGCGATGCTCATGCCTAGGTTAGTAAAGCATCACAGCACAGAGGGTCTTGCTACCTGATGACAGATCTAGCGCTGAAGCACTTGGCATGAGAAGGATTGTCTGAGGAAGGGGTTACCACACTGGGACTAGGAAAAACTGTATTCAATTCCTTGAGGAACATTCACAAACTTCCTTCCTTCAGCTAAATCACTTCAACTGGCGCGTGCTTCAATTCCCCATCTGTGCAGGGTGGATAATGTTTCCCCCTACCTCCAGTGAAAAGAGTCATCTAAATCTTTGCAAGTCTGGTGTATTTTGATATCACAAGAGTGAGGAAAAGAACCAATGGTCTACAGACCCATAGAACCACAGATGGATTTCAATGAAATACCCGAATAACCTGTAAAATACAGAATTGATAAATGCCTCGAAAGCAAGATGCAACTGTTAACTGGGTCCATCTGATCACTGTGCACTAGGATCACATTTCCTAAGACTGAGAAATTACTTTATATTGCAAAGGGGAGGAAAATCTCCATTAGAAAGCAAGGAATTTATTGAATTTCATATCTTCAGTTTCCTAGGGATACATTTAGCCTAAATAGCTACTTCGAAAATCTACAAAAAGCTAAAAATCAAAAAAATCCATAGGCATCACTATAAAAGCTTTTTCTGGATCTGGAGGCATGTGAAGGCAAGGATAAATCCCACATTAATACCTGAGATTTAATTTTCACATTAACTTCTAGAGATATCCAACACTTCTGGTTTGTACACATCAAGAGTATACATCTTGGTGCTGTGACCATTTCTCTGGGAAGCCTATTTCAGTACCCAAGCAGCCTGTGGGTGAAGAACCTTTTTCTGATATCTGACCTAAACCTTCCCTGATGCAGCTTTATGAGAAGAGATCAATGCCTGCCCCTCCACCTCCCCCCTTGAGGAAGCTGTAGACTGCTTTGAGGTCTTCCCTGTGCAGGTCCAGGAGCTGGGCCTTGATGATCCTTGTCGGGTTCTTCCATCTCAGGATATTCTATTCTATAGCAGAATATCATCACCATTCTATGATCATTAATTACCACATGCTGAAGAATTTCTGGTGCTGTGTGAAATGTGGAGTTTTTGAATAGTGAGAAGACCCGATGCAGGTCCAGTTGGGATCAGGATTCAGCTGTTGCCTTACAGTGCAGTGGGTAATTTACTGGGAAGAGATAGTGACATGCTCAGTACACAGAAGGTTGGGGGCCTAGGAATCCGTTTCCTAACCAACCCCACATACCATCATGTAATCTCTGAATTATTGTTAAGGCTAGTTTTCTGTAATTTCACATTAATAAATATCTCTCAATTTCAGACTGTTTCCATAAAGTGTAGGAAATGTTTCACAGCTTCAGCCTCTTGGAAATAAAGCATAATCCTTTGCAGTGACCTGTGGTTTTCCTCATAGTGAAATTTCTCCTTTTATTGTGCCTGTCATAGCTTTCCCTGCACTGATCATCAATTAACAATGGTGCCTAAAATTAGGGGGTTTATATATGGAGTTAAAACAGAGCCATCAGGCATGGGGTGTTGAATCTCTTGTTGTGTTTCTGTACAAGTAACATGAGGCGAAAGTGGAAGGAAAGGATGCTCTCAGGGGGGTGGGCAACCAAGATAAAAGTCTTCATTTAACACCATTTAGATGTAAATTGTAGTGAAACATGTTAGTGACAGAAGGGAGGTTGTGACTGATCAGATATGAGGCTTTGAATCTTTGCCAAACCAAACTTCTTGGTATTTTGCTTCTTTCTTTTTTGTGTTCTTCTCCTCTCACCACTTTTGATCAGTGACATGTAGAGTGATGGCTACTATAGGGGAGTCAACTAACAATGCTCTCCAGAGCAGGAGCAGGAATATGGGATACAAAAGGAAACTTTGGCATATCAAAGATATTAAAGAATAGAGGGAACATCAAGGGTTTCCTTCCAGAGATAACAAACAGACTAATGCAGAGTTAAACTGAAGATGAGGAAAGAAAGTGAGAAAGAGATCTGAGAATATGCTAGCAGGGGAGGAAAAGAGTTTTGTCAGGTGAAAAATGGAACAAATAATAGCACTTTTTCAAAGCAGAAAGACCAAGAAATACAGTAATTTTACTTCTATTCACTTCAGATGCAGGTCTGGAGCTTGGATGAGATCTTAAGCTAAATTCTGACAGAAAAACATCTAGGGGGTTCCTGCAGTGGAGAAGTTCTGTTCCAGAAAAACAAGTTGATGTGCTGATGACAGTATGGAGAGTAAAATCATTCAGATTTGGAATGGAGGATTCTGAGAAAATGAGGTTACAAATGTAAGGTTTTGAACAAAATATAGCTTGTTTTTTCTTCACTGTGTCATCATATATCCTATTTGCATTAGTAATTCCCTCTGGGGAAATCCAGAGCCAGCCCTTGTTTAAATTAGAAGATTTTTCACACAATGAAAATTTTGAAGAGCTCTGAATGTAACAAGTGAGATCATCTTGCTAATTTGCACAATTTGCCCTGTAACTGTCCTGCTGCAGAGAATAAGGACTAAGCTAAAGTCATCTGTGTGTTACTTTTTCATGATATTTGCACAAGAGAGAGATATCTGAAGAAAAAATGTTAGCTTACGAGGTACATATAGATACAAGGCAAAAGGGTAGACGTGGCTCTCTATGAATGTAGGCATGACTTTCCAAAGGTTTTATTTCTTTGTTTATTTTCTTCAGATCTCAAAGAATAGCAAACATGATGGAAAACAGAGATTGAGGACTTCCCCACCACCCAGTCTATGAAAGAGAAGTTAAGGAAAACCTAAATGGCAGCTCTAATTTAGTGTCTTAGTGAACGATGGGAAGGGTTGTCTAGACCGTTTTGTTAGCAGAGAATTGAAATCTCTCTTACAAAATGGAGTAACTGTATAGGCACAGATAAGAAAGTGAAGTCTTTCAAGGTCCATCCGTCTGTCCTGCTGAGCTACATAGGGCACCTCATGAGCTCTCTCTGAATTTTCAAAGCCAAGATATGAATTTGGGCCCCCAGCTCACTCCTTAGAGAATCTGGTGTATTTCATCATTGACAAAACCATTCAGAATCCAAAAGTCCTGAATAAGCACTCACTTGCTGTTTCCTCGAACATATGCACCTCGGTGCCTCTTACATCTTTTGCAGAAACTTCCATGCATTGTCTGAATATGGCCTTATATTCTTCTGTGCTGCCTGTCTTGAGAAAGACCTAATTGTGTCAGGACGCTGGTCTCTGAGTGCTGATGTTACGCATAGATTGATCTTAAAGTCTTTTGCCTTTTACACATTCAGTAAATAATAAATTCCAGGGACAAAATCCACAAGTCATCTATAGGGGTGAACCAGGAGTCACTAAAATCCTTGGAATTTTTCCATATTTTTGTATGTAGATAAGATCATGTCTTAGATCTTGAGTACTCTTGGTTAAGCCCTTAAAGTTACTGGCACATTTATCTGCCATGATTTCAATTTAGTTGCCCAGCTGATACCCAGATTCACTCTCAGATTTTTAAATCTCACAGTCACATATTTTTCTGGTGGCTTCAATTTACAAAGCCAGCAAAGTCCTGTTGCTGGACTGTGCCTCATTCTCAAATCGTGGCTCTAAATCATTAAGAAATTCTAATTCTGTTCACATATATACTTATGGGATATTCAGTTAAACGGAACTGTCCCCGAAGAAAACTGTGATTCACAATTACGTATGTTATTTCTGAGCTGGGAAAATTTTCAAACTTCCAGAGATCAGTTGTAATAAAATGCAGTATAAGGTAATGTTCTGCAGTCAAAACATGGAACCTGGCACAGAACAATGTAAACCCTACCTACCCCATGCAATAATAGTAAAAACACCTTATCAAATTTTGACCCAGAAACACACATGTAGCAAGATAACAAATACCTCGTTCTTGGAGAAAGGCCAGTACTGATTTATATCTTGCAACCCAAATAAATATAAAAAGCCTGCCAAAGCTGACTGTGTAAATCTTAACCACCTCATATGGTTTCATTCTATGAAGTGAAAAATATGAGGAAGAAGGTGTTTTTGCACTGTGAATGAGCTATTCAGGAAAAGTGTTATTTATTGAACTCTGTGGGAGGGAAGTTAATTTCAGAAGTTATAAACATGATGAATTATAGCCAATATCTTGGAGGAATTAAATGGAATTGAAAGGAAAGAAGGTCCCCATTTTCATTTAAATAACAATTGGGCTCAGTAATGTTAAATATAGGCTTGCACCTGCCAGGAACTGGCTGACTAGAAATCTTTGAAACCATCACTGATTAACCAGAGTGGGTACTGTCCCATGAAACAGTGCCACTCGTGTTTGTGTGTTCAGTCTTCATGGGGATTCACAGGACAGTGCTGGGCAACAATATCAGCCTAGGGATCGTTTGTGACCTATTTGCTTTCTCTCTTTGTTATTCTTATGGTGTGGATGATTGCCTAAGAAAGCTAGCAGAGTCCTTGCTCCCAGAATGAATACTTTAAGCTAGTAGCTGGAGGGAGGTGGGAGAAGAATAGTTCCGTGGTTACTGTTGGATTCAGTGCAGTGCAGTTTGGAGCCTTGAATTTGTGAATACAGGTCCCGAGGCTGTCAGGTTAGGTTACCTAGGGCAAGTCGCCATCAGCCCCATTTCTGAAGTTCCCCCTCAGCACACGCACCTGGTTTAAGATGCTCTGGGCTGCTTTCAAGGGACCTGAGTACTTTGAAGTCCCACCACACATATCAGTCACACACACTGAGAAGGGCAAAAGGAGAGATTGAATATCTGGGTGCAGAAGTAAGGATGTTGCATTAGGAAAGTAGGTAGAGACATGGGACTGGAAAGGAAAATCACTGGAGAAGGAAGATAGGGCGGGATGGGCTGTGGAGCGGGACAAGGCAGAGAGCGTGGGGATATTGAGGATGGTGCTGTAAGTAGATGTGTGAGGGGATAAAGCACTGCAACAGGAGAGCAGAAGGGTAGAGGGTAGCTTAGTGTTGAAGAAAGTTACTGAAACCCCACCCACTCATTGGTTTTGTGAGCTGCTGGTCTTGTCTTCAGGCTGGAGAGTGTTAGTGTCTCCAAGCTACATTACCTTGTTCACTCCCATCATCTTGTCCGTGTTCAGCACTGGGCACATGCACAGGTATCTCCCTATTCAGACACCCTACACACACCACGCACACATCACCCATGATTGGATCAGCAGGCACCAATGTGTAGTTGTTTGTTGTAACTTTACCACCTTGAACACCAGCTTTCTGTGGCTCCCAACACACAAAGATGTCTCAGCCTCGCGTAACCTTGATGTTGTAAGCCTATCCTAATAAATCTGAATAAGTAATAGACAGATACAAATCTGGGTAATAGAGTTAAATATCCCTTCTTAACTCAAACACAAACCAGATGTTTTCCATCTACCAGCAGGCCTCCACAGTTATCCACACTGCCCATGCTGTCCCCCCCCCGGCTCCCTGCCGGCCCCTTTCTCCTGGGTGATGAATATGATGCATCACCATAACTAACTCAGGGATCAGGTTACATTAATTCAACAGTACTTTGTCAGGCAGGTTTGTTGCGTGTCTTTATTCAGCTGCTTTCAAGCACCTTCTGTTTTGTTCTGCTTTGTTTTATTTTGCTCCCCACAATCACAATCTCTGCTCGCAGTCAGGGCTTTTCTGGGGAACTCAGCCCAGTCATCTGTATGGAGGCTGTAATAATATTTGGTGGGTTTTTCCGTGGTGCAGTAAGTGATCCTTGTGAGTAGCATACGGGCAGTAATTCACACTTGATGTGTACTGTAAGGGACAGCTTGGCTGGCAGGAACCAAGAGCAGGTACAGTTGTTCGCAGCCCTCGGGGCAGAGGTGGGAAATGGACGGTGCTCCCTTGAGCAGCCTCTTGGTTTGGTGCAAGCACACCCACACTTCCTGCCATTCCAGCAGCTCAGAAGAGATGCCAAACAGGTGAAAATTGACAGGCAGAGGCTTACTTGTACATCATGATCAAAAGTCCACAATTTTTTACTCTATAACTATGTTATAATCAACACTGGATTCTCATAATGCTCTTATAAGCTACTGTGCCAAAAACCATCACTGCAAGCACCACCGTGCAGCACCCGGAGAGCTTTGGCAGCCCATGCAACAGCCTTACCAGCAGGGTTCATGGGAGTCTTTCCAGCCACCTCATGCCTGAGGACAAGAGGTCGACTGTACCTGCTGAAGTAGAGGAAATTTATTGATCTACCTATCTGGGATCACCACGATGCAGATGAAAAGGTAATGCTGAGCTGAACAATGAACTGTCAAGATGCTCCTAAAATTAGTCTGACTTATTTGTTTTTAATTTAAAAAACACTTTTTCTCCTGTTTTTTGTCTATCTGGAATGAATTGAGAGCAGTCCAATCTTGTAATTGCATTTCTACCACAGTGTGCCAAGGCAATCAGAGTTGTCAGGACCAAGCTGTCTTCTTTAAGAGTTAAATTTTATTAACAAACTTGCTTGCAAGTCAGCTACATGAACTCCAATTTATCCCTTGGATCTGCACAGCAGAGCCTCAGCATGAACCTCCTAGTTTTTATGCATAGTGAACCCTCCCAGCAGGATGATTAGAATAATGTGTGCAAAGATTGCACCAAAATTCAATTAAAACCGGCACTTTTTGTTGGAAACAGACTAGGGAGAGCAGCTCACATCTCAAAAGCCAGCTTGTACACTGAGCCAGAAAGCATGGTTTTACAGGAAAGGTCTGTTACGGGGATTGCGTGACTTGGACATTTGACACTGGCAGATAGGGGTTCTAAAATCTGGGACACACAGAACATTTGCTACCAAACTAATTTTTGGCCTTCAAATGCTATCATTGCCTTCTTCCCCACTTCCCCCCTGAAATTCTTTGCAACTTAAGGAGTAATCTGAATTGACCTTTAACTATGAAATGTTGGCTGGCAGCACAGCCAATGCCTTCAGAAGGTCAAAGTTGGTTGGATACAAACCAGATCCTAGAGCTCTGACCTCGTCATACTTAGCAATCTTTAAAGAGAGTCCAAGAAAAAGTGAAGACTGATCAAGCTCTTCTCCAAAGAGAAATTCCCTCCAGGGTAGGATTTAAGACAGAAAAGTTTCCATTGCTGCAGCCTGAGTTAAACCTGACCACTGAATATGTAGAAATTCAGTGTGGTTTTGTGACTTCAGTTGAACTGAAGTTTGATCAGTGCTCGTATCCTAGGGATTTCAGAGATTTCTTTCCTAGCACCAAGTCCAAAGAAATGAATAGCATTCACATTAAAAAAATAATAAAAAAAAGTAAAATAACATGAACATCTGGAAGTCAGCCCTCACAAATGGCTGTGTATAATCAGGATTAAGCCATTACTGTGTCTTGCTTCTTAAATGATGGAAAATTGAATTGTTCTGAATTACAGTTCTCTCTGCTAAGAACCTGCTACAGACGGAAAAGAAAGCACTGCTTAAACAGCAGCAGCAGTAGAATTCCTGCTTTTGAAAAACTCAGGTTTCCCCTTCTCAAACCATTCAAACACTGGAATGTAAAGTAGTGATGAAAAATGAAAACCATGTCAGCCCAGAAAGCGATATATTAAAGCAAAGTGTTCAGGAGTCAAAGGCCCTTAAATAAATCTAAAATACATACTTTATTTTAAGCCCTAAATCTCCTGCTGCTAATCCTCATATTTAAAACCAGAAATCTATTTTCCTGGAGAGCAGCTGAAACAAAATGGAATTTGACATGACTAGCACCACACTAAGTTATTGTCTTCAGTATTTGTTGTGTCCATTGCTACCAGCATTGTATCTCTGACGTATTTCAAAATTACTCTCATACTTTAATGCACTCCGATAAATAGAAAATAGCACTGGAACCAAAAGCCCAACTCCCTGTCCCGTGCTGCAGTAAATACAGAAGTTGTAGGTGGTATCCCATCCTACTAACCTGCCCCATTTCCTTTGCTGACAGCAGCCAGCATTTACACCTCGTCTTTTCATCAAACTTTGCACACATTTAGTCCTAAGCCAATCGTGGGGCTGGCAAGAGTCTTTGTCACCCTTTTATAGTGGAAGGAACTGGAAAAGGGAGGTTCAATGAACTGTTCAAGGGCACAGAGGTGTGTGATGCTATAATAAAAGTTAGAAACTGGGGGTGATGTGGTCCCATGGCTATGGTACGTGTAATTGGGAGCCAGGAAATCTGCATTTGGTGTTCACTGCAGCAGAGAGGTCAGTGGGACTCACTGTGAGCTCTTGTCCCATCTGTTTTTACACTGGCACTTGCCTCTTCCAGGAGTCCCTGGACAGGAGAGGTCATAGCACATATACAAGTGCCTCTGGATACTTCTGTGGTATGAATGCAGAAGTGAGAATAGATGCAGTAAGAATAGCTAGTTTGAATTGTTACTAAAAGATTTATAAATTATCTTCTCTCCCGTGTGAGAAACATGCAGAAAAAAATTTGACATATTACTGTGAGATTCTGGTACCTCAATTTCAGGCTCTTCTGTGCCTGGCAATAAGAGCATTAGCTGTTCATAGCCCTCTGGAGCCCATGGTCAGCGAGGGCAGCAGGGATCCCTCTAGTCATCACTGCAAAATAAATACTTATCTGCAACATGAACCTCTGAATACAGCATCCAGCTTGCTCCCAGAGTAGAGGGAACTTCTAAATTTCTGCTGGCAGGAGCTTTGTGAGGAAGAAGAGCTCAGTCCTTCTGCAAGCACAGCAGGCACTCCTCCCGCAAGAGCTAATGCCTGCAGCTTCAGACCACAGACTTCAGTCTCGCCAAATCTTTCAACCCCTGTTTCTCCCTTTTTTTATAGAAAATCCTATTGGTTTAGGTTAAAATCAGAAAACCCCAAGAGGTTCAGTGGGATGGGACTAATTAGCCAGTACGGACATATCTGGTCTACACACGTAGTGACTAACTCCTAACATAGTGCTAATGAACAGACCTGGCAAATAAATGAAACAGGGTAAAGTTTTCTCCTGCCAAGTAACACAATTTTCTGCCAAAAAATATTTGAAACAAAATAATCCAAGTAATTCTGTTGACTTTAAATTCCAGGTTTTGATGTCCACTTTGTTTTTAAACTTTGTGGAGATGGAGGGACAACAGCTCATGTTCCTCTCTTTTTTTCCACAGATAAAGGAAATGGAGAGAAGAGAAATGAGAAAAAAAATGCCAGTGTTCAGTCTCTATCCCCTCAGATATTTTTTTCTCTTGCTTTTCTGGATGGGGATTACAGGAGGAGAAAGAGAGGAGGAAGTATGTGAAATGAGGAAGGAGCAAAGGTTTTTTTCTTTTATCTCTTTTTGTTTGATTTCCCTGTTTTTTACAAGAAGGTAAGAGATTGGATGAAATGATACTAAAAATTCTCAAATTCAAATACTGAAAAGTTAAATCCAGTCAAACACATATTGGGCAACACTAAATTAAAATTTGAATTTTGATTTACTGAAAATTTTTATTAGAACTGAATACTTACAAAAAGTTGCTTTATAAAAAAATGCATATTCCATTGGTAGGAGAATACAGTTGATATTGAAATATAGTTGATAGGGAAACCTAAATGCAGAAACAAAAAATTTCATAGCATGATTCTACAATCTGTGATGTTTCCTGTAATATAGAGTACATTATAGAAATACCTGAGTTTTCTCAGCACCTTGTCATTTCCACTGAAGTGAAATGTCTTCAGTACCTCACAGTATTTGCCCCCTCAAGTCCCATATGTCTGGTGTGAAATTTCCCCAGACTCTGTCCATGGGACTGCTCTGGTCATGGAAAAGCTGCTCCCTGTCTCCAACCTTGCTATGTCACTTGCTGGATTAGTGTTATCACTTTATGAGTAACTTAGCCATCCCCAGACAAGTCATGAAAATCACAAACCTTGGAATAACATAAACCAACATATGTAATCATTGCCACTGCAGCTTTCACTATGGTTAAGGGAGTCTTCAAAATGTGTTTCCAAGTACATGTTTCCTAACGTCTCAGCTCCAGAGCTTTGTTTCATGGGCCTCGGCTACAAATCACAGTCTTCCATGCAGAGATGCTGGTGGTCTGTTCTGTACTGAGCCCTCATCCTCTGTGTTTGAGAGTCTCTGTAGCATACACCATGCCAGCAGTGCTCTATGCAGTTAGAGAAGCCTGAGTTATTCTTTGAAATTACCTTGGTCTGACAAAAATTACTCTTTTGTGCTTGAACCATCCAGCTGATATTCTTCATGATAAGGAGATAAATATCAGCCCAGGATGGTTTTTTGGGAGTTGTTTGTTTGTTTGTTTTGTTTTGTTGTTGTTGTTGTTTTGGGGTTTTGTTTTTGGTTTTTTTTTAGTAAAGGGGACTACAATCTGAAAATATTTATTTATTAAAATATGAGATAAAGGGAAGAAATGGATGATTTAGACACTCCTATCAGAAGACAACTTTGTCAGCATCTCCCTGTTTGGAGGCAAGGTCTTGAAAGTGGGCTGCCTGCTCACCATAGATACTGGGAAGCATCTTTTGCTGCTCTTAGGAAGTTTCTGCCTGTATTGGACAAACTATGAGATATTGAAACATTCCATCTCCCTTCTGATGATCACAGACTTCCCTAACATTACATTCTTGTCCCAGAGGGTTTGCCTACACTGAACACCTGTCTATCACCCTGGGGCAAGAGAAGAGGAGACAGACTTTCTTCACAGTTGCTCCCCAGCTTCCCTGCCATGCTCTTCCTCATGATGGACCAAGCACACTGGTTTTTTGGCCCCTTTCTGAAGGAATCTCTCACTGGCAGGTTCGACTGAGCTGTTTCTTACTGGGGAGATCTTCATCATTAAGCACCACTGGAGGACTTGAAACAAACCAGAGAGATAAAATGGTCTCTTTTCAAACACACAGGACCAATGTAACGGGAATCACCATCTCTGTGGAGCCATAATCACAAGGAATTGGGGAAGGTGAGCCCAGAGTGGCAGTTTGGGAAGTGATCCGAGTTGTGTGGACTCCCTGTGGGTATCTGTCTTACATGGAAAGTGCCCCTGAGTAAAGGATATGCCTTCCTGTGTGCTGAAACCCGCAGGGGATGCTGTGTGATATACATGCAACTTCTTTAGCCCAGGGCTTCATGATTTGCAGCCTGACCCATTGCAGGGTCCTGAGAGACGCCTCCTCCCCAGTGCTCTCTATTTCTGTTGATGTGTCATTTTGGCTGCTTCAGTGGGGGTCAGGGCTCCGTAGTGCAAACACAGAAACTGTGAAAAAAGTATTCCCCAGTGACCTCCGCACTGAGGAGAAGCACTGCCTTCCTCAGCCTCAGGCTGTACACAGCTTTCGTGGCTGTGGTGCCCACTTCTGTGGAGCAGAAATCACTCTTCTGTTCTCTGCTTATACAGCTGCTTAGCATTCCCAGGCTCCAAGGTGATGCAAGAACTAACAACTAAGGCACACAAATGCACTTTCACACCCCATTTAGCTTCCCTGAAATCCAGTTTCCAAAAGAAACTGCTGTCTTCTCCACTCACCTTTCTAGCAGCATACTTCAGAGACCCACAGGCCTGTGTCAGCCTCCCTCCATCAGCAGCCTCTCAGATGAGCCTGTATGCCCGTGCTAATCTCAGTCTACAAGGGACAAAGGGGAGAGGGGCCTCCTTAGGTTTCTCTTCCCCCCCCCCGAAAGTAGAAAGGGAAAAAAACCCCTCCTCTTGGTGAAAAACGTGGGAAAAATGAGATGAATACATATTACTTCACCCTTTTTCCTACCTCCATGCATTCCTGGTCTGAACCAGGGAAGTGAGAGAAGTAGAATTATAACCCAAAGCCCCTGTTTTGTTTCACTGCTGATTTCTTTTAGATATTTTTGGAAGGAGATGTTGCAGGTGGCTTTCTCAAACATATTGACTGCATCTAGGAGGGAGAAGTGGGAAAATGCATTATTAGACTTTCAGAAAGAGATCAATAGTTCTCTGGAGGACTGGTATACTACAGCTGTAAATATTTCAGCCCTCCAATCAAGATAGAAACAGCAATATGTGACTCAGACACCACCATCCTCAACAGTCAAGAAAGACTTTATGAGTTAGTGCAGTGGAGCTCCATGAGAAATGCAGAGTGTGCTGGTGGCAAGCAGGATCAGCTCACAAAGCTGACAGAGAAAGAAATGATCACATTTATACCAGATGCCAAGCTTTGGACTCTCTGCTGTCACTTCCATCTACCCTTGTACTGTGGAAATGCACCTGACAATACCAAACATAATGACAGCTTGGCCTGTGCTCTCACTGAACATTTCAACCAGCCCTGCACAGCACAGAGCACGTGCTGTAGGCTTGTAACACTGCAAAACCACTTAGTATTGGCAAAGAGAGGGAACATCATGTCTTTTCCAGCTGTATCTCCTGCAAATCCGTGGGAAACCTTTCCTGTCAAATATCTCCACTGGTTTGCTATATTCTTTCTTGCTGGCTGGCTTGTATTATGTGCAGATAATTCCAATGTGGTTGCTTAAAGCTATCCTCCATTTTGGTATCAAGCCATATATTTTCAGCCCTCGAATATTTGTCTAATATAAACATGTATTTATATGTGTTAGAGGCCAAATTGGCACGTGATCTCTTGGCTCAGCCGGGGCCTGGAGACTTCCCCCCACAGCAACCCTCCAGGTTGCAGGGATTTCTTCCATTTCAAATAACAACTTTTCCTTGAAAGCCTCCATGGCACCTGTGTTATGTCAACAAGAGACCCTCAGGACCATGTCAAAGCACACGTGGCAGCTGCATAATGGGGAGTGAGCACTGACTTTTGTCCCCCTGCCCCACAAACATGCCTGTGCTGCAGAAGCAGAGCCATCTGTGCCTCCCACTGTCAAAGCCTTCCCGTGCCACAGGCTCTTCTTCATCACACACCAATCCCTGAGCCCCCCTCACCTTCTGTCTACAACATGTTCTGCCACAGCCAGAATAGCTCTGCCTATGCTGAGATGCTGCTTAAGTACTCAAAATAGCCTTATCTCTTTCTATCTCTCCCTCTATCTTTACCAGTCCTGCTCTGGCTTCCCCCACCAATGTGCCTGAGCACCTCCCAAAACAAACAGCTGCCTGAAAAGTGTTCTTCCCAGGGCTGCTAGGTCTTGGCTGCTTTGTATCCACTTCCTCATTCTGTATTGCTTACCATGCATCATCTCATAGTAGCAGACTCCCTGAATCCAGCACTCACGCAGTAAAGTGACAAAGAAGTTGATTGCAAACAGATATTTTTGGTATGTGTACATACTTATGTTCAACACTGGAAATCTTAAAATTGCTTTGTTTCCTTGTATTTTTCCTATGAATTTCATGTTCCATTTTTAGGTGTGCTTGCATTTTACTTGGAACCTGCACTCTTAAGTCAGATGGACGAATTATTGCTTTGCTTTTTCTGGGAAAATAATACTATAGAACGGTCACTTCAGCATACACAAGTACTACTGGCAAGGAATATATAGGTAGTTTAGATTTATATGGCTGTAACTGAAAGCAGAACTTGGCTCTATTCTGCCTGACTGTCATGAAAAGAGATAGTCACAATGGGCTTTAGTATGAACTTGGCTCCTAGAAATTACAGCAATAAAAATAGCAATGCCATCATTTGTTAATTCTAATTATTCCAAAACTTAGGTATGCAATCCTGTTCTTAAAGAGATGTGCTGAACTGAAATGCCTAAAAAGAAAGTAGTAGTTCTTTTACCAGCACAATACAGACAAAAATTCCTCCAGAAATTTATATCATGATGATCAGTGCACAGTTTGAACACTACAGCTTCTTCTAGACAGAAAAAGATGAAAAGTTTTATCCTTAGGGTAAACCTTTTTTTTCATATTTCCAGAGTTTCTGAAGTAAGTGTCTCTTACTAATGTGAACTGTACATAAATGTAGAGAGGCATTATGGTGGCTGACCAATGCCTTGGACATCTGCACGCAGAAATGCCACCAGCTAGGCTATGAGCCTTGTATCTTAGCAAAAGAGGGTCAGTAGACCACAGCCAACAGGAATCAGAAGCAAGAAAGTAGTTATAGGTTTTTTTCTTATTTTATTACAATTTTTCCACAAGGCGTTGGGACTTTTCTCACAGCTCTGCTGAGTATCCAAGTCTTATCCATCGCCTGTTCTTCTTATCTTACAGATGGTAATGGCACAGGTTTACCTTTTTGTGTCTCTCAATCTCCAGTTAACAGTATTTTAGATCTTAGCAATTCCAAGCAGATCCTGCTGTGCAGTCTGTCCATTAACTTCTCAGAAACAGAACAAAATGTTTCACTGAAATACCACATGCAACTGCTGTATCTTGTTCATTTCTTGAATGCATGTGCTTACATTCAATTTAGGGCTGATGACAAGTATCGTATCGACAAGCTCAAAGTTCCACACAAATTCCTCATGTCTTCATCATGAAGTTGCATCTTCCAGTTGCCCATGAATCTGTGTGGCTCCTCCATACCATGTGAAGTTTCTTCCTTCACATCCTCTTCCTGGGGAGAGTTGTGCACACAAAGCCAACATGTTTGGGTAGTGTTTTTCTGAAGATGTGAATTTTTGCAGCCAGTTGTGCTGCACAGTTGTCACACCGCATATGCTGTTAGTTCCTTCCTCAGCTGTCAACTCCCCTACAATTTCTGAATCCACTGGCCACCTCAATCACACTGCTGAAGTGGAAAAAGTATCAAAGATAAGAAGTTCCTATAAAGCAGTGAAAACCAAGGCTTGGATAGAGGATAGAGACATCAGTTAGCGTCCTGAGTGAGGGAAGGACTGCAAGGTCAGAGCAGTAATTATCTGTCCTGTTTGATTGCCAGGTGGTAAGGAACAAACATATCCAAGAGAGCCAGTCCACACTACATGGTTCAAAACAGGCAGTGGCACATGTTGCTTTTGTCTCCCCAGGAGCTGGAGGACTATTGGAGAAGAGATGAGAGTCTGTGAAATATTTCAGGTAGTGCATGGAAAAATGAGGTCATGGGAAATGCTTATATTGGTTGTGATTACACAGATGAAATCCAGAATTCCCATAGAAAAACAAGCTGCATCAATTTGCATGATCAGTAGATAACTTGTTTTAATATTTGCCTGTTCATTGTTCCCCGCAGAAAATATAGGTTTTGCCAAAAGCCTGGCACTGGGAGACAGAAAACACTGAGCTGCAGGATGTCCTTGGAGGCTGGTGGAGAGCAGTTTGTGTTCTGTACAGAGGGGTTTCCATGTGTGGAGCTGTGACCTGAGACTCCCCAGCAAATACAGGCAACTGAAATTAGTTTAGCTCTGAAGACAGACAACTCACTCAAATTACCTTCTGTTTGTGGTAGACAGAGTACATGTCCACAGGCTGCTGCCACAAGCAGAGTTTTGTTAAACTGCAGTCAATGAGTTGCTTTGGCTTCACTGTGATGCTGCAAGACATAGATGAGAACAACGTAGAAGAACAGGAGTTAGCAAGAAGAGCACATCTTCTGGTCAATACCATTGCAGCTTCTCATCTCTTTTTGGAAAAAAATACCTATTCCTGGTAATGACACTTTTTAAAATTTTTCTGATGTGCTTATCTTTTTGTCTTATGTTTCCCCATAGAGTAGCAATTGCAAGGAAACAAGGGAAGAATTGGGAGAAGAGGAAGAGGCTACTGATATGTATACTGTGACAGTATTGCTTTCAGCAAATGAAATATTCCCCTAAAACAATCATGCTATGCTGAGGAACTCACGTTGCCCCATCATGGATTCCTTCTGACTGATCAATAGTCAAAATCAGAGCTCTTTCCTTCCCTGAGTGTGTTTCTACATAGAACAGACACATGGGTAATGAAGATGACTGCCTGCATGGGCTTTGCATGTGACCTTTCTCCAAAAGCAATTCTTTTCCATCAGTTTTCCATCAAAATCCTCCTGTCCAGCTAATTCCTATGAGGCATTCTTAGGTCTCCCAGCTGGATGGCTAAAGCATTGGCCTATTCCCTGACCTTGGCACACATTTTGTCATTAAACTTGCAAAAGCAAGCAATTCTTCAGACTGGCAGGCCAGGCAACAAACCCAGACTTTCAGAAACCACACACTATGCACATGTTTTGTTTTACTGAAATCACTGGATTTGGCCAGCTGCTGACTCCTGGATTAATGACCAATACCTCCTCCCATCAGGTGTCCCACTTAGCTTTTCCCTGGACAAATGGGTAGCCATGAGACCTGCTGGGATTTGAATCCTAAACTACTTTGGACGTTGACCTTTCCAACGCTGCATGAATTTTTTAAAACAGTTACTGAAAGCTCAATTAATGATTTATTTATTTTATAATTAGTCAGCCCTAAGGAGGAAAAAGGGATAGACTCTGACAGCTCCTTGGTCCCAGAGCTGCTTATCAGCATATGTAGTAAACAGGGAAAGAATCATAAATATTACATTATCCCTCAAGATAAGGGATTTCAGAGTGAAAGATTGCTTCCCAATAGCAAACTTCAGGGCAATGTCATGGAAATGGGTCACAGATTCCTGGAATGTAAAGTCTACCCTGGGTCTTCCTTAGAGAAATGGATTCTCTTCCACTCCCACACAGCTCCCTTATGGCTCCCAGGCATCTCCACTTCAGCACAGAAAGTCAAGGCTGCATCCTGAAGGTGTCTGCATTATCTTCTGCATTGGTGACCTTTAGGAAAGAAGTAGAACCCCATTTCACTTCTCATTTCAGAGAAACACAGAGTTTCCCAGCACAATGACCACTATTCAGATCTCTACCTGTGAAGACATGAGGCATTTTTGCTTGCTTTGGGAAAGTGTGTCTTGCAGGCTGAAGGAACCATACTCCCCATGGCCCATGCAGCCCCTGACTCTGCCAGGGCCTTGCTCCAGCACTGGTCACTCTGCAGTGGGAACTCAGGGAAGCCTGGACCAACCCCACCAAACTCGGTCAAGTAGGAGAGAGGAGCCTACAAAGCCCATCCCGTCATCCTCTGGGCAGAGATCCTGGAGCTGACAGCTGGAGGTGGTGATGGACCCCCTCTGAGAGAGAAACAATGCTCCCCCATCCCTGTAGGAAGCTGCTCTGGTTCCTGGCTCTATTTAGCATTCACAATGATGACTTGGCATGTTCATGCTCTCTACATAAATCCTGATAAACTCCTAACCTCAAAAACATCCTGCAACTAGGAGTTCCCATGTCTAATTGCCATATTGTGTGAAAAAGAGCTTCCCCTTATCACTATTTTCCTGCTTCTGAGTTTCACTGAATCTCTAGTTTTAAAGACAATTTGAATATTAATTCCTCCCTCTCTTATCTATCCCACCCACTCTCTTCAGACTTTTCTCATGTCCACTCTTATTTATCTCCTCTTCAATGTGAATTCCTCCAACTGTTTTCAATTTCTGCTTAAGAAAGTTTTGCTTGTCCGCATCACTAATGGCATCAGTCACTGCCTACCTGCCTTGGGGAGGACCAGCAGGCAAAAAATCAAGGCCACTATATCCCATTATTCAAAAATTAGATCAAGCACCGCTTCTTTTAATATGGCTAGAGAAATAACTTCAAGGAAATTCTTAAAACAACATCTTCTCTCTCTGTTTGTAGCATAATTATACTATTATTATATTCTGTACAGAAGGACATATGTTTTATTGATTTTCAAAAACATAAATAGCATTTTTAATTCCATTTTAAGAGCTCTTGGCAAACTGTATAAGGGTTAGAAGAACACAATCTTTTTTTACATGCTCTTAATCCCTTCCCTAAACAAATCCTCTGACTTGAATGTTTTACATTTTGAAGGCACTAGGGTTTATGATTTGCTGTGTGATGCTCACTATTAATGATACCCATCACATTTTTGTGGTATCAACATTATCTGTTTTCCATAAGCATGCCATCATAACTCAGAACAGCACCTTTCAGATAGGTTTTGCCTCTGCCCAAGGGAGATCACATCACTTTTTTTTTCACTTTTGGTGGAGCTGCAATAGCCAAAGTCTAGTTTGCATGGCCCTTCCAGCCTTTAATGTTTAATTAAAGTGCCCTGGCACTGCTTAAATACTTATTAATTCTCCTAATATTTGGCCTGATTGTGAAGTTAGTGCAGCTGCTTTGCAAAAATACTACATTCCAGTAGTATTTTATGAGTAGTATTAGTGATATTAATGGAAAAAGATATATGCCTGGACCACAGCTTTAGTTTGCAGAGCCACCTTGTCTGTTCCACTATAACCTTTCGCTAAAGCTCCCGCTCTAGAGAGGGAGAGAGGAATGTGAAGAAATTATGTTACTGCTCTTCTGTCTTCATTATGAAAGCAAGAGTCTCCCTTCCTCCTCCATCTCGTCCAGTCCCTTTGCAGCATAAACTTCTCTTCCACTATAGAGACGTGACACAGGGCAGAACAGAAGAGCCTCAATTTATGTGTGAGCTTCAACTGCAACGAGACAGTGTAGTTTATTGATGTAAAGGAACATTAAATATTTACAGGTTCTTCAGGGTGTTCTGTGTTAGTTCTGCAATAAGGAAGAACACCTGAATATCTTAGCTGTCCTCTCAGAAGTAACCTACTTCCCTCTAAAATAATGATCCTTATGAAGTCCTGCTAAAAGTATTTGCATTCCCAGAAGCCACACCAGGACTACAGCTGATCAAAAAGCTTCTAGGCAAAGCTGTCACCTTGAAATTCATGTTTGTATCAAAGTCAGTGTTGAGACTTAAAAGCAGTCCCTTGACCTGATAGTGTTGATACACATTCTGTAACCCAAGGGAGTTTATTTTTATTGTTTCTCTAAAATAAAAAAGGCACAATTAAAAATAATAATATATGAAAACACAAGCAAAGAGGAAATGAATAAGCATTAAGCTCAGAACAATGGGATGGGTCACAAACGACGCACCAGGCCAAATGAGAACAGCAGCCTTGGCTCTGGCCCTTCAAGGGCTTCTGCACGTGCTTAACTCTATTTCCCCTGGCCTGATCCTGCACTGATTGTGTCATTAGGGCCTCAAGTTCAGTAAGAGCAAGGGCAAGCCCTAGTGAAACCTTCTTGCCCAGGTGTGTCTATAACTTGAGGAGCATAATAGTACCTCTGAAGTCATGCTGGTGTCCTGCCGAGGGAGAATTTATTTTCTCCATGGGCTCATTGATGACTTGGGGGGTGACCTTCCAGAAAGGGGCTGATGCAGTGAGGTAGGCACAGTTTCTCTACGAGATCAAAAAGAGTTAATATTCCAGCAGAGCATCTGCAGACAACGTATCATGACAAGTATCACATCTTCACCTAACATGGTGCCTCTGGGTATTTTTGTTCAAAGTGAGACTACTACATGCTGGAGTGAGTTGCTATTTGGTTTATCAACAGATGTGTTGAAACCCTCTCTAGGAGTCTGTGCATCTTGTTACAGTTTTAGAAGTCATTTAACCAAATTGTCATCAACTCATTTAGGCTGAACTGCATGTTGAATCAAAACATCCCCACAGAGGTGTGGAGGAATGCCTGTGGCTGAGATTATACCGAACTCGGGTTAAATTATCCCAAACTATTAAATAATCTGCCAGTGGCCTTTTAAGCAGACTCAGAGAAGTGGCTGAAGAAGTCTGCAGCTAACTGAAGAATGTGTTGTTCTCAGCTGCAGCCTGAGAATCGGAAACATTGGTTATAAAGTAGACAAAAATGTAAATAGAAGAGTGATGTGTTGACCACTGTAGGCAAACACAGGGAGCCAGGGGAGCAGAAAGAACTGTAAGTCTTTGTTCTGATGCTGTGACACAGCTGACCTCAGGGTGGCTTAGGACAGAGATCTGCTATGGGCCATCCAATCATTCATAGGAAGCAGAAGAAGCTTTAATAAGCATTTGTACACGATATCCAAACAATGAGATAGGGTGGCAGTAGGAGATTTTAGTTACTTTAAACCATGCAGAAAAAACAACAGGGTAACTTAAAATCTCTCAAGTATATAACCAAGGTTTTCAGCAGGAGTAGAAGAGTGAGCAGATCCTGAAAGATCTCTGCGTTGAAAACAGAAGAACAAGCTACCCCTGTGCAGAAGAACACCAGGTACGGAGGTACTATTCCAGATGCAGCAACTTTCTGAGGACTTTAAAAAGTACATACCACAGAAAGAAGTAACACAAACATCTAGCTAAGAACAAGGGAATAAGACAAACAACGGGGTACAGAAGCAAAGCTGCTACAGCACAGAAGGCATTTCAACTAGGAAAGGACATTAACGGGAACTGGAAAAGGTTCTATAAATAAATACATTTTGATTAGAGAGAAAAAAAAGGAAAGTCTTGATCCATTGCTAAACAGGAAAAGAGATCAAATAACAAATGATGCAGAGAAACCTGGCGTGTCTCTTGATCCAGCCCTTATTTTAAAAAAAGCTGTTTGTGACCAGCCAATTAACCAAATTATTTTTAAAATGAGGTAGGACTGCAGGTCAAAACAGGAAAAGACCAAGTCAAAGAATACTGGATGAGCTAACTGCACACAAGTCAGCAGGGCCTCATAGAGTTCACCTGAACTTATTCAAGAAATAAGATAGAGTAATATGTGAATAGCTAACAGCTATTGTAAAGCAATTATTGTAAAGGACTCACATAGAACAAGACGAGCCCTGGAGCATAAGAGAAGGGTGACTATAGTGCTGATCTTTAAAAAGGAATAATGAGACCCCAGGAAGCTATAAAACACTCATCCTGGTTTCCAAAAAATCTGGAATGAGTTATTAAACAATCAGTTTTTAAAATACCTAGAATTATGCTATGGTGATAAAAAGCAGTCCACCTGAGTTTGTCAAGAACAGATCATGTCAAACCTGTCTAATTTCTCTCTTGCTGACAGAATAGCTGGCTTAGTGAATAAAGAAGAGCAAGTGGATGTGATTTATCTTATCTCCTGATATGGTCGCATTAGGTATGAGCTAAATGTAATCACAACAAGACGGGTGCACAACTGGGTGAACTTCACTCCAAAACCACAGTTATCAATTGTTCTATCAAATAGGAAGTTGTTCGAGTAGGATTCCTCTGGGATTTTTTCTGGGCCCGTTTCCATTCTTTTCACTAATAATGCAGATGATGAAATCTGTGGTTACCATTAAACTTGGAGAAGCTGAAAGAGAATCAAAGTCAGAGGAACAAAGCACAGAAATTATCTGGAAAGATGGTCCAGAGCCAACCTGATTAAGTAACTGCTAGGATGTGCTACTTTCAGGAGGGGAAATCAAATTCCCAACTGGAAGAAAAGCTGGAAGAAATTTGTAAACAGTGGAGTAGCAAAAGAAGGTCTGAGAGATGTAGCAAATGACAAGCTGGATTTGAGTTGGCAGCGCAGTGCCCTGAAAAAATTAAATATAAATACCTGAGCTGTATATATGAAACATCATACATAAGACAAAGAAAGCAATTATTCTGCTCTGCACTTTGGTGTGGAGATCTCAGTTGAAAGGTTTTGTCAAATTTTTTTTACTGTACTTTAATAAAGATAATAGATATACTGGACACAATCCAGAGGAGATCAACAAGTATGATCAGAGATTTGGAAAATGCAACCAGTGAGATAGAAAGAATTGAATTTGTTTAGTCTATAGAAGATTGTTTAGTTTAGAGAAGATGAAGGTGAGGCAAGACTATTTCCTGAATGCACAAAAATCTCCAATAAAGATGATGGTGAGCAAGTAAGTGTCCTTAATCAAAGTAAGGACAAGAAGAGAACAGCTAAACACTCAGCAAAGGCTGCCTAGGCTGGAACTCGGGGAAAACTTTCCATCCATGGGTGCAGTGGAGCAGAAGGTTGTTCAGCCTCCTTCACTGGAGAGGCTTAGGTGCAGGTTAGGGAAATGCCTTCTAGAAAGGGGGAAAATACACTAGTTTGAGCCCCGAGAGATCTCTCTAATTGGAGACCCTTTGCTGCCTGACCCTGCAGCTTTGAGGCTTAGTAGTTGAGGGTGCAAGTGTGTAATTTCTGATATTATAGTGCAGCAACTCTGTTAGTACTTTAATAGCAATAACTTCATATATAGTAATGATCATCTTAAACAGCCCTCATCTCCTCTACCAAAAGCTCTTGCCTATTGAATTTCTTCTGCTTCTAGGGAGTTAAGGTAGATATAATGAAATAAGTTAATGTCTGCTGATTTTTTTTATGGCCCCAGGTACATAGCCTGTCAGTGTGCCAAATTCATTCTGGGCCACAGCCTAGGTACACTTCTGCCTTCATTTTTTCCCACATATGAGAAGGATTGGGCTGCATCCTGACCAAGATTCACATAGTGCTCCACCAGCCACTCATCTTCTCCAGTAGGACGACAGGGCTGCTCAAGGGAAGCACTTGAGTCGCATCTGGGTCCAGGGAAGATCCTTGCCCTGTTGCAACCTCTCACATTGCCATGGCTCCTTTGATGCTCCGGGAGGAACTGGGACTCCCTGAGATCCTGTCCCTCTCAGTGGCTGTGTTGCTCAGCTCCCACCATTTGCAAAGGGCTCAGTGTTCCTCAGCCTCCCTTTATACTTTACAGGCTGGAGCCCTTCCTGCCCAATTAATTGCACACAGGAGGGCCTAGAAATGAATCCCACCTTCCAGGAATGGTAAAAAGTTGTGTGTGGGGGGAAGCCCCACCAGAATCATCTGTCTTCAAGAATCCGTAGTTCATGCACAGCCAGGCATAACTTACCTCCATCACTTGTTATTCCCCACATCAGAAAAACTCACAGCTAACAATGTTCAGAAAACCAAGCCTAAATTAAATCAATTAAATGAAACTCTGTTTCCCCCTCTTTTTAATATGCTTTTATGTATCTCTTTAAAATTTATACCTAACATATATATATTGAATTTTAACATTTCAGAGGTGGAATGTTGCTGCTAATTTATTTCAGTGCCACATTTTGTTTTCTTAACTGCTCGGGTCTTGCACATCTGGTGAACAAGCAACATTTTGTGGGGGCCCAGATATTTCCTGTGGGGCTCTGATGTGTTTTGTCCTATCACTGCACCAGTCTGCAAGTGACATGGAGTTAAGGTACTCAGGCTGCTTTCCTGTCTTGAATGCTGTAAATCAGTGCCAAAAAATAAGGGCGTCAGGAAACTAATGAAGAGGAGAAATGGCAGCAGTCATCAGAACAGATGCCTCCAGGTGACGGTCAAAGATAGTATTAGGGAAATGATGGAAACTGCTGCAAGGGACTCAAATGGGAGAGTATCATCAGCAGATAATTGAATTTTATAGTTAAATTAGAGCTGTTCTAATATAGACACGATTTTTGATTTCACAGTTAAAGCACAGTTCCGTTTTGCACTGAAAACAGGAATTCAGCTTCTTTGTTATGCTTGAAAAATACGGTCTCCTCCTCAAATTGGCAGCACTTATCCCTCTGGGTACAAGATGAATGGTCTGGTAATTTGTTAGTTTGTGATTTGCAATTAATTAGAAACTTAGTCCTTTAAGAAATCTGGTCCAATTGTTCCTTTGTTTGAAACTTCTCAACAATGAAATAATGCAGACCACAAAAATGTCCCATCTAGTCAAATTCTTTGGAACTTTGCACACAGATAATTGCTGAATAAATTGGTTTGTAATTAAAAATTTTTTTAACCTATTGTAGACAGGGAATATGGTGACTTCAGCAAAATCCCATCCAATCATCTGGTTTTCTCCAGAAGGAATCTACACATGCTAATCCCATTGGCTGTAAGGATTTACATTCATTAGTCTCATTGACTTGTTAAATGTATCAAGAAGACATTACTTCGCCAGTTCTTTTAATTTTTTACTTTCTGATTTGGTGTACAAAAGGCTCCCTTCAGCACTGCTGATCCAGTGTATATTTAAGAGGCATTGCTGAAAACCAGAGGCAATAGAGCTCTTGAGAATATTGAAGTATTAAATATTCGGGAACCCTGTGCCCCTGTGACTCAAATATCACCCTCAGTTCCATCACTAATGCAGCACACTAAACCACTAGTTTCAACCAGTGGCTCTAAGATGCTTAAGAAACATAATTTCAAAGGAGTCTACAAACAGTAACTAAGAATTAACCTATTGCAGAAGACCCAAATTTGTTACACTGGAGTATATGCTTCCTTTAAAATTTTCGCAGTGGTCCCCGAAGTGAAAAGCAAAATTAAAGAAACCAATAGCAGATTTAATTCACTATCTTCATTATCTGTTTGGTGTAGCTCTCATTGCCTACATCAGCTGTGAAATCCTGGCATGGAGCTAGATAAAGAAAGTAGGAGTGAAAAACAAGATATATTTAAAAAAAAATAGAGATGTAAGAGGGATGTCAGCAGTAAGAAAAAGAAGTAACAAACAGCAAGAAAAATCTCATTGTATCCCAGCAGAATAAATTAAATTTGTTCCTTCCATAGACACTGCAGTTGACAAGAGCTTTGGTAGAGGACAGAAGTGTCCTTGGAAGGAGGAGAGTCG
The DNA here is from genome assembly GCF_001715985.3 of Manacus vitellinus. Taxonomy (NCBI): domain Eukaryota; kingdom Metazoa; phylum Chordata; class Aves; order Passeriformes; family Pipridae; genus Manacus; species Manacus vitellinus. Next base: position 7,050,914 of record NW_021939122.1, on the reverse strand, counting down.
GTGCAGCCATGAAGACTGTCCCTCTGTCACATACTAAGGAAAAGTTAATGTGATGCCAAGGCTAAGAAAGCTACTGTGGCAAGTGGGGGAACAGCTCTTCACACTCCAGTTTGAAAATCCAAGCACAAACGACTTGATTGTGTTCTGGTAAGAAACCTTAAAAAATTAAAAAGAAAAAATCACAAAGATTCTGACTGAAACAAAAAATGGCTCATTTGGGTAGTTTTATGAAAGCTGTTAAAAATATTTCTATTACTGCTGCCAATTTATAAATGAAAATGTAGTTCAGAAGCAAAAGAATGCTTCTGTTTAGAAAAAGTTGAAACCAAATATTGTTTAACATTTAAACAGTCTCAGTTCTTTCCTTAAAGAAAACAACTTTTTGGTGTTTATCCCAAATTCATAAATAACGCTTATTCTCCCTTATTTGTAAAGTGGGATGATATCATTTGCCAAAAAAAAAAAAAAAACCAACAAAATCCCAAACCAACAAAAAGCCCAGTATCTTCCTAAATCTTAAAATAACTAAAACCTTAAAATAACTAACATGAGACCAAATGGTCAGTCAGACATGAACTACATCCAAAGATTTAACAAAGATCTAATACAGGAATGACCCAATGCCTGGGAAAGAAAGCAGTCACCGGAACGGGCAGGATCCTTGCCAGCCCCAAAGCAGAAGCACCCAACAGTGAGCCCCACCAGGGTGCAAAGCAGCCTGCATGGCGTGGAGACTCATCTGTGACTGCCAGCCAGGAGAGGAAATCAGGAGGCATAAAACAAAAGGGAAATGCAGAGCTGCACATCTCCCATGACAGAGAAGAATCCCAGAGCTGCTGAAGCCAGTGGGGAGTGCAAACTGATTTCTCTGCATTATCTGCTTGGAAAAAACACTACCCAGCAACAGGCGTGGGGGGAAGCTCTTACCCCACAACAGGAGGGCACCATGGCTGCTCCCTCGTGTGGGGCTGGCTGCAGGGAGGTCATCCTGGCCACTGGGATCTGGCCCTTTGATGCAGTGGGGGAATGGCAGAAGAGAGTGGGCTCAAGAAGTCCCAAATGGCAGAGAGGTGACATATGCAGGTGAGAAGTAGTCAGGACACAAGGGGAAAATCAGCTCCAGGAAACACCACATCCAGGAGAGCTGTATGGGGTGTCCTGCATGTGAGTGCTGTGATGCAGGCTCGGGTTGGGAACCTCAGGAGCCCTAATTTTCTTCTGGTACTAGAAATGTTTATCCTGGGGACTGGGACAAAGAGATCTGTTTTTTCTCCATGTTTCTGTTAGGAATTCCTCTGGATTTCCTATCCAAAAATAATAAGAATTTAGGGAGAATAAGATATGAATTCTCTTTCTGCTCTGAGGCAGAGGTGGAGTGGGCTGATAGAGAGGCGCTGAGCCGGCAGGAGGTGTGCATCCCCCCTGGGTTTCCTCCCAGCACCTCCTCTGACCACACACCTCCCAGCTGACCTTCCCACTTTAGAGGACAGAGTGGCCAAGGGAGGTGTTCCTCAGATTGCCCCCGTGGGAACATGAAGCTGCATCCGAGGGCTGGAGGTGTGATCTAGGCAGTCAGTTCCTGTGTGCACAGGTCTGGCAGCCATTCCAGTCTGCAGAGAATTCAAGGTTACAGCACTGAGCAAGGCACTGTAAAGGCTTGCATGCAAGACCACTTAAACCCTGGAGATTATAAAATAATGTAATAATATAAAATAATCTCCTGGAAGCAAACCAGGAGCTGATGTGACTCTGTCTTCTGGTCTGGCAGCTGGACCAGTGTTGAGGAATCATGCAATAAAATAGGTCACAGGTTTCCAAAAGGCCATTTTTTTCCTTTAAGCTTATGAGAAAATGATGATTTATGAAAATCAGCTTGAAGCAAGGCAGTCGTTCTGATAATAAAACCTCAAAAGAGTATGGAGGGCTTTGTCATTACAGTAATGGGCCCCAGCTAAGTGCTTCATCAAGAAGACTATACATCATTACTACTTACAATGTGCTGAAAAGATGGGGCAGGGGGAGAATGAATGACATCTGCTACAAAAATAAACTACAGCAGAAATGGTGCTCAATGCTTTTATATTTTATATCATAAAATACTCCATTTTGGAATTCAGTTAAGCCAAACACACATTTTTCACCTCCTCTCTTCACCTCAGAGTGCAACCAAAATGTGAAGCCCTGAGTGTAACCTGCAGGTCAAGCCTCCCACTGGCCTTGGTGAGTCCCATGCCCATCCCTCCAGAATGTGCCCAAGGCACCCAACAGCCCCGTGCAGTGGTGGAGGTTTTGCTACCACCTGTATGAGCTGCAGAGAGTAGCAATTTCTTGCCTTGTTTAAAAGCACAGAGGTGGACAGCAAGATGCTGAGGAAAAGCAAACATAGCCTTGTCTGGCACAGTCAAAACAAAATTTGGTCCCGTGACTTGTTTTTTTCCCTCTGACCGTGCTTGCAGCTCAGCAACACTGCTGTGGAGGTCAGGATGTAACAAACCACTGCAGAGTTTTGCTTTGCTCAGGTGTTTTGTTAGATTCATGTAAAGGAAAACACTTTTTCTTGAATTTCTGCATGGCTGCGTCTGTTGCTGCAAGCTTTCCCCAGCAAGAGGAAAACTTCTCTCAGCTTAATCATGGAAAGTTGCTTGGCTACGGAAGTGGAGAAAAAGCAGAGGCTGAACTGCAGGAAGGACATGCTGGGGAGGGCAGGCTGCTGGGGACCCCAGCTGGGAGGTAAAGTGAAATAGCCCTCTTGGGACCTCTGACCATCCTGGGAGACCACCAGGACATGGGAGAGCCAGTGTCTCCAGCCCTGTCTGAGCCCCTGAGCTCTCCTTGCTCATGGAATGGCTGTGATGTACCCAAATAAATGGATAAAGTCAAACAAAGCATGAATTCAGGCTCTGAGCCAGACTTTCAGTGCTGCTTTCTAGTGTTCCCATAGGTCTAGCAGCAAGCAAAGGGGAAGGCTTGGAGTGACAGTCACAGTGGGGTTTCATTCTGTGATCACGTACCATATAAACTAGGCACAGGTTCTCTTGCTAGGCTGCACCCTCAGTTGTATGTACAACTACTTCTGGTTTGTGGCTATCTAAAATGTTTCTTACAATTGATCATCTTCACTAACAGCAAATTTTTATTCATAATTTATGCAGTGCTTTTGTGACTTTCATCCGAAATAAAATAAATGTAACAGCTGGCGCATCTGTAGTTGAAGAGGGCGATAAAAAGAAGAATAAAGTATCTCTGAAATGAAATTTCCTTTCCAGCACATGCGCTGGGTCCAACATAAAAGACACAACAGAAAGTTTAATTTAAAACTAATTTATTGGTGAAATGTTATCAGAATCCCAACGAAGACAAATAAATCAACATGACACTGGGAAAAAGATCAGCTGGTGAGGATGAAAGCTACCAACATAACAATTCGCAGACGGGGGAAGACTTACACGAACTGCAGTACATCAGCAAAACCAGAGTGAAATGCTCCCTCACAACTTTGGATTCCAAAAGGAAATCATTTGAGGCTGAAATGCTGATGTGTGCAAATATTTGTTCTTTTCACGAGAAGCAAATACTGGATTTTCAACCATGAAACTCTCCCTTGGCCCAGTGCTTCTGTTTCCCACTCACTCTTCAAAAACACCGAGTTACAAGCAAGGAGCAGAGAAAAACGTGACATTTTTGGGGTATGTTGACTGAACTTCACTAACACCAGGTTTATATGTTTCTCCTTATTGAGGCAAGGGAGACAGAAATTGAATGGTTCCTCGGCTTCTCTAAATCGGAAGGCTGTGAAAATTGTTTTGCTTTTCTGGAAAGAAGGCCCTGATGAAACAAAAAAGGCTAACAAAAAAATTTCTTCTGGCTCAGAATTTGCCCAGATACAGTCTCAAGAGAAGAGATGGGCTTTTGGCTGAGCACTTTGCCAGAAATACAGAGACTGCACACAGAGACATTGCCTTCACTGCTCTGATTCCTCTTGCACCAAAGGCAGAAGGATTTGTGCACTCTTACAAAAGGTGCCTGAGTCCATTGCTGATCTCTCCCTCTTACTGCTTGTAAAGGTCCTATATTTTGGGTGGCTGTTTCACATTACAAGTTTTTCTCACTCTTTGTGGGCGTTTCATTGGAGAAGAGTCAGAGTGTCCAAGAAAACAATTTACTCACTATTCCTTTTGGGACCAGAGGCATGAAATGCTGGACCTCTTTGAGGAGCCCCTGCTGTCACAAAGTCTACAGCCTACACTTAAGAGAAGGTTTTAATTTTGCATAAGGCACAGTCACTTAGTGAAGCATTTTGAAGGATGTACTTTGTTTTAATGACCACAGAGTTATGAACAACAGCTCCAACTCAGCTCATGCACGATCAGACACAACTGTATTTAATCAATGAATTCACTCCTGTCTGAACCAGGGCTCCAATTTGCCCTCATTTTCTTTCCTATACTGTAACAAATTATTCCTAGTGACTGAACAGAGCGTGCCAAAGCTCCTTATGCTCTCATTTATGCAAAATAATTAGCACGATATTGTCTGGGTTTGAGGCCACTCAGCTCTTTTTCTTGTATTTCAGCATCTGCATTCTTTCCTATTCTGTACTAATTAGCAGAGAGGAAGCAGAATCCAGCCATAAAGGACAGCTCCTGTGCTTCACAGCATCCACTTCATCCAGACTCTTCTCAGACAGCTTCTTACCTTTGGAGAAAGGGCACCCAGAAAATACCAAACAAACAAACAAGCAAACAAACAACAACTCCCCCACCTTTTCAGAACAGCAAAAACACTGAACAAAAAAAAAGAGTTCTACAGAGCACACAACTTCCAATTGAAGTAGAAGGACTGGTTTGTTCTAAAAACAAATTGCCCAACTCTGTTGTTAAAAAAAAAAAAAAAGGAGAGAAAAAAAAAGACCACCACCTATTTCTTCAAACACAATTTAATTGGTCCTAAGGGGGAGTAACTCTCCAGGGCAGCTGTTCAGCCAGGGTAAATCAGCAGCTCCCTACTACAGCACAGCTGATCTGTACCAGCTGAACTATTTATGGAGCTCATTGGGCTCAGAGGTAAAAGAGGGCAAGTTGCCACTGACTTGATAACAGGAGTGTTGGATGAAAGGGATTAGGGAGGGAGTCCTTGAGGTTTCATGGGGTTTATTTCTGTTTTTCTGCTGAAGCTTCTCTTCCCCAAGTAGGCTGCATTACTATTGCTCCATTATAAGAGTTTATGATAATTTTTCAGCAATAAATACTGCTCTAGGCTAAAAAAGGTTAAAGGGTGTTCTCTGCAAGAGCTCTTCAGCTCTCTACCCTTTCCTTGGCACCATGCATCCTGTTTGGTGGCCCTTGAGACCTGATAGCAAACCTTGCTTATGCATCTAGATTTACATAAGTGTTGCTGTTTGTGCATAAGGAAAAACTCAAAAATACTGCAACTAAAGTTCAGGTTGCAGCATAGCAACCTACTTATGGCAGGGAAATGAGCTCATCTGCCACACACAGTGAGATGTCTACACCAGCTAACCAGATCAGTCTAATGTGTCCTTGGCACCATTTCTGCCAGGGAGCTGCACCCTTTCGGGACACATACAAGTGTTGTTGGAGCCAGATGAGTAGAGATCTACCCAGACCTGGAAGATCTATTCTGGAGCTGTAGTAGGGCAGATTTCACTCTAGGAGAGAAATGGGACCCTTTGTAAATGGGATCTATCTCATCAGGAGAAAATGGTGTTCAACATAGCTGATGTGCATCCCAAAGAATGAGTGAAAGTAGCTTTTCCTCCAAATACATATTTTTGTAAGAATGCAATGTAAGAAGTAGCAAAAATAAGCCTGGGAAAAACTCTGTTTTTCTCCCCAAACCCAATAAATCTTAAAGCTAAGACCTATAATTTATCTAAATCTGTGGTTGTAGTTTGGTTTCTTTCATTAAATAAACAGCACCAATCACCTTTAACTATAGTATACTAGCCTGCTGGTACACCACCCTGCTGGGGAACAAAAAGTCTGACCAAAGCAATCTTTCGTCTGCTTTGTTTCTAAATATGATTTTGCATCAAAGTGAAAAGAAAAAAATGTGCAAGATAAGCTAATGTCAGACCATGCTGCAAGCGTTGAGCCTGAGCAGTTCCTGGAATCTGAAGGTCATTGGAATAGGAATATGAAATATTTCATTTCAAAGTACCAGTTCAAAACCTCTCCACCGTTATTAGGATCAACATTTTCATCAAATCTTTTCAGTAAAATTGCTGCATGGTTGCAAATACGTTGTGTGCTTACTTCTGGATATGAGAAATTATGTAACTTGAAGGAAGACACCTTTGGTTTTTCTGCTGTTTTGTAAAAAATTCAGCCAAACAGTGATGCTGAATTGAGATGAGTAGGTGTGAACTGTAGATATTAAACATACCATGTTATTAGCAGTCCACATCTATCCTCACCATCCTTGATTAAATTTCGTTCTTACCTTTGGAGTAATTTTCAGACTTCACTGACTGTCTGATCATTCCTTTCCAAATTCACTGCAGTAGTGAAGTGTCTCAGGAGTGTGGACAGGCTTTTCATCTCTTGTGATGGAAAGTGTGGTGTAATTGCAAGCAATTAAGGAAAGACATTCCCTAAGTGGGTCTGAGGGGCTCAAATCCCACTTTTAGTCATTCATCTCCAATTTTCACATCTTTTAGGATGCTATTGCTACAAGGAAGATTGATGGATCACAGCTCTTTTTCTTGTATTTCAGCATCTGCCAGCTTTGCTGGCTGCTTACTCTACACTGGCTTTTTCCCAAGGAGAAGCAGGTGGCACTTTGATGTTACAGTAATTCATAGTGAAAAAGAGAAACCTGCAGATGGACCTGGCGAGGCACAAGTAAATTGCCTGCTAACAGATTCATGCTCTCCAAGCATTGCCTGGACACATGATAAAGAGAAATGCAGGATCGGGTTGCAAAGCAGCCTCTTATCAGGTGATGTCTCCTACTGATATCACACAAGACCCCAACTTATAAGTCTTCAGCTAATTTGTCCTTGATGTTATATTTCTGATGAAGTTTAAATAGTGCATTCCTAGGTTAGCTGTTCTGCACACCTGGCACAAGTTGGACACACTGCACCGGGAGGAGAGCTGCCCACGGTGTTCTTGCATCTGTAGCATGTTAGAGAACACATACAGGGGCCACAGGTCTGTTTAAGTTTCAGAATTATCTATTGTACTTTATGGAATAAACGTATTTCAAACAAGAAATGAGCCTGAAGAGGATTTCAGCTCCAAGTGCCTCTGGGGCAGAGATCAAACGCTGATCGAAGTGTCTTAGTCTGGACTCTTCAGACAGATCAGATCTAAGTACTCTCAAACTGTGAAGCCATGAAGTTCAACCCAGAAATTAGATCTTCCCCTCCCAGACAGGATTTCTACACCAATGTAATTTCATGTACTAACTGCAGGGTTTCTTTGTGAAATGCAGATTATAAGGTGAACAAAGTCCTGGTTCTGAATGCCATGTTTTGGGTAGGTCTTAATCTCCAACCTTTTTCTCAGGGCTTCCTTTAAGATCTCTCTGACCATTCTGCCATCAGTAGAAAATTTACACAGATGTCCAAGGGCAAGGTTTGGCCTGACTAATTTTACAAGACTGGGATAACGATAATGGTCTATTTTAAATCCTATAGCCAGACTGAGAAAGAGCAGTCTTATCATGCTACTTATGATAGCAAATCTCCATACACACAAGCCTTAGATGAGGAACCAAAATTCTGCTCTGTTTCTCAGACCAACAGAAATATGGATTGGCAGAGAGCCGTGCCCAGAGCCTGGCAGCTCTGCACTACTTCCTGCCATCTGAAGTCTCAAATGGCCCTACCATAACACTTTAATGCTCTGCAGAAAACACCATATAGTGCTCTGGAATGGCTGTTCTGACTGGGAGAATGAAAAGGCACTAAGAGGAGCAAATAATGGTTAATGCTATTACTAATGTAGCCAGTGATGTAAGACAACAGAAGCAACCAATTTGCTCTTTCAGGAAATTCATCTAGAAAGCAGAAAGAGTGTTGTGTTCACAAGGTCCACCATGTGATGCTTCACAGTCCTCCAATATATCTGTCACAGGTAAGCAGGAAAAGCTGTCTTTAATAATTAAAAGCTGGGAGATCTCTTCCTCTGATGGCTTACTGCTGACCCATGGCCCAGCAGCCTTGAGAGCTCACTCACCTCTGCTTGGTGGGAGTGAACTCTCTGTGAAGAAATCAGTGATGTTAACTCAAACAAGCAGTGGGAAATTTCTGTGGAATATATGATGGTCCTAACACTGACAGACAGTGTCTGCTCAATGCAATCTGCATGAGCTAGCTGTGACTCTTCCTCTGTCCTGTACCTGCCCCAGATTCTACTCCTGGAGAGCCCGGGAAGGCACTCTCCCTCCCCTCAAGGAACAGGAGGACCTGACCTTCCCCACTTGCCATTACCCATATTGCCCAGTTTCTATGTGTACACTCTACATTCAGTGCCACTGCAGCAAACTGAACTGCTGCAGAGCCCAGTTTCCTACCCTTCAGGAGCACACATGATGCCAATTTGTCAGTGTCGTTGGTACCCCAGTGTCATTGGTACTGCTTTCAGGCTTTTTCCAACTGTCCCTGATGATTTACCTCACCAGAAGGTCTCAGGAGGCCCCATGAATCCTTTCCCTGTGATTTTCTTAAGGTCATGAAGTTAGAGCATCCCAAAAGACATAGGGGGAGGATTTTCCCTTTGTTTGTGAGAGTTATAGCACTGACCCAGCTCACTGGTATCTTGCAGGCATTAGGTTTAGGACTGTCCAGAAACAGTGATGTGGGGAAAGGTACCAAAGTGAAAAAAAGCTCCTCCTCATCTACAGATGAGCCACTTGCAGAGTTTGACCATCTCAGGGTTTAGGATTGGAAAGGGGACCCCGCAGATGTGCACCATCCAAGCACAGCACCAGGCTACCAGTTCCTGACTGGTCTCTTCAAAGCGTCCTTGTAACCTTGTTACTGGCCAGGGCCACTGGGGACCCTGTGCTGGGAGAATTGAGTGGGGCCTTTTCCTGCCTGACAATAAAATCTATTCTAATTATAATTCCCTGCACATATACCCTCTGAAGGACAGGGAGAAGCTTTAGCCGCTTGAGGTCAGGACTGAAAAATTGGCTGGTGGGCTCCGTGCGGGTGGACTCGAGGAACACCTGCTGTGGGAGGATTTCACAAGAGCAGAGATGGCAGGAAAATCGATGATGACCTTGCAGCACACACCTAGTGGAGGGACCTAAAGATAAGCCTATGGTCTGGTTTTGGAGCTTGCAGAACATGCTGCAAGTTCAGCAGCATGTCTCCAACAAGGCTCAGTGGTGTACGAGGAGGAGACACTCCCTCGGCTCCAGTGGAGGAGCTGTCTCATCAGAGTGCACCTCCATACAGCTCTGCACACCCAAAACCACTGCAGGGGCAGGTTCTAACCTCCCAGTGCTGGGGCTCCTTCTCCCTCTCAGTGCTTCCGGGAATCTCAAGGGAACAGATGTAGTGTTTTTCCATTCTGGACATTAAATGACTTTTTAACTCAGAAATTTTCCTTTTCCTTTTAAAATTCTAATTGGAAATCCAGACATTATTGCTCCATTTTTTCTTTCATATCGTGTTTTAAAATATTACAAATCCTGTAAATTTTAGATTTTTTAAAAAACACTTTGACAAATTTCTACTTTGGAATATATAAAGTGGAGAAAAGAGTGGAAATTAAATTAGAGCTCCTCAGTCTTATTCATTCTATTGCAATTAATGTTGAGAAAAATAAAAGAACAGAAAAATATTAATTTTGAAATATAAAAATATTTTGAATCTTTTAAAAAAAGAGAGATAAATCTAAATTTAGTCTGATGTAGATTTACATCAATGTCAAGATATTGCCAGCAGATTGGAAAAATATTTGAGAAATTTTCTCAATGAAATAAAAAGCATAAGTTTGCAATTTCTATTACTACTTGGATATTTGTCATCTTGACCATATGAATTACTCTTCAAGCAAGGAAAGGAAGCACACACAGCATTAGTAGTTCTCATAGCAGCTCCAGAAGTCATTTGCAGCAGACAAAACCAGCGGCTTCTGACAACATTTCAAGATATTTTTACAAAAAATGTGTCTAAGTATTTATTATCCTAGACCAAGGTAAGCAGAAATTCTATATAAATGAGCAGTACACAGGGAAAAACCCTGAAACATCAATAGTTTTTCTCCCTATGTCATGTATCATTCCCAGATTGGAAGCCAGTTGTGCAGTGGTTTTCTAGTGGTGAGAGCAGGATATTGGGTTTCAGGACTCTTGGGTTAAATTATTGAATCTGCCATTGATTTGCAGTGTGACCTTGGGCAAGTAATTTAAAGGGAAATATGTAATTATTAGTTTCATTTGGCCAGGCTGACTTACTGTCTATGACTTTATAGCGATTGCTACTTTCTATTAGACTGATTGGGAGGGAGAAGGTCTCTTTTTTGCAAATGCTTTTTCATATTTCAAAGGGCTTGAGGGTTTTTATTCTCTCTTATAATGTATGGAATACACAAACAATCCAACAGAGAAAACTAATAAACTGAATTCTACAAATAGTTTTGCATGTACTGCAAGCTATATTCTTAAGTACTCAATTTGAACAGCATGTCTTTGTTTAGTATAGTACAGAACTGTGTGTGTGTATTGGTGTGTGATCAGCACTCAAAGGAACACTAAAGGAGAAGCAAACCACACAAACACATGACAATATGAGGAATATTTCCCAATCTAATACCTTCAATAAAATAGTACAAAACAACCCTCAGGGATTTGGGGGTGAGAGAAGTTAACTATGAAAGGATTTGTTTTTACAATTTAGTTCAAAGTGAAGGAGGTAAGCAGAAACTGTCTTCAGATTTTTTAAAGTAAAAACTCTCCAATAGTTCTAAATAAAAGTGTTTTCTGGTGAAAAGATCTACCTACATGTGGTTTCAAGCATTTTGTTATTTAACACAGTAGCAATGTTTCAAAAATAAGAAAATTCCCATTTTTCTCAACTTGAAAACACCGTAAGAAGGATTGAGAGGTTTTCCATATATTCTCATACTTTCTGACTCATCTTTAGACTTCTTCAGAATATTTCAAGATGTAAATTTTAATTGTGAAAAGTGTTGGGGGGATAAATATTCCAGTTTTTAACAACATGGTTAAAAGAATGTTTAAAGTTAAGGTAGTCCATAAAGTTCTATCTTTTCTGTAGCCTAATGGAACTATGCAACATACAATACAGTACTTATATGTCCTACAGGATTACGTATTTTGAAGTTTAGCTATAGTTTATAAAGTGCTCAGAGATCCTCTGATGAAAATGTAATAACTATGTCATCATCATCATCATTGTTATTATTATGAATATCATTATTTTTATTCCCCTGGTGAAATAAGAAATTGGTTAGTAAAAATTACAACAGCTGCAGGGAATGTGCCTCGATAACTTCTCTGTGTTTTGTACCATTGCCAAAAGAAGTTTATAAAACGCTGCAGGAGTAACCGTGTTCCCAGCTAACAGGCAGGAATTTTCTTGGACTGTCAAATGTTCACTAAACATGACAAATAAAACTAACGAGTACACCATGCACCGTTTTTCGTTCAAGGGATGCATAAAAGTCTTTATATAAATGCCCTGGGATTCACATTTTTAACCTCAGACAAACATTTGTAATTTGTAGGGGCGTGCAAGGTGCAGTTATTAAAGGTAATGTGTGAACTGTTAAGGGTGAGGTCTGGCAAATGCCATAATGAAGAGGTCCCTTGTCACAAAAGCACCAGGCCATGGTTTGTTACTAAACCTAAACCTGGGCTGGGGCAGGGACCGAAGCCACAGCTGCCACAACAGCTCTGGCTCACCAGCAACTTGAGGGGGTGGCTTTGTCTCACACAAGGGTAGATGTTGCTGTCCTTTGGGGGAGAAGGGGTCTTGAGTACTCTTGTAGGAGTGAAGAGAGCACATAATTTCCCAGGAATTTTGCCCATAAGCTCTTTATGTTGTGTCATGTCCCGGACTTCTCACTTGAAATTTTCTGCTACTTGAGTGGACATTTATCTGACGAGTTAATCCAGTCATTATTATATGGGAGGAAATGGCGGCAATGACTGAGGATATAAAGATGGAAAGGTGACCAGAAATGAGGGCAGTAATCTGAATCTCAAAAACCAACCTCTGCTCTGCCACAGACTCACCACATGACCTTGGTCAAGTTCCTTAATCACTGAGTGAACCAATTGTCCAAGTGTATACTGGGGCTAAAAGTGCTTCCCTTCCAAGTGAGGATCAATGCAAGACACTTTGTGAGGAGTTCAAAGAATTTCTTTTATGTGGAGTTTTGCTAACCAGGTATCTTAATCAGAGGACAGTCCCGAGAGAGGCCAATGGGATTCATTCAGGTGAAGTAACATTTGCATGTCAGCAGATAGAAAATCCTTCTTCTCTTTCTAAATTAGATGTCACAAACAAAGGGAAAATTAAAACCACTTCTCAGGATATGTCCCTGCACAGGAAATTCATTGGAGGGGTGTTTCCCTGATAAGAGCCTTCCCTGGGAAGAAACTGTGTCTGCCTTTTGTAAGGGGCTCTGAAAAATAACTCCCAGAATCCAGATCCTGTCAAAATTATGTGAGAACATGAGGCATTTTACTATCAAAATATTTTGGCTTCAGAAACTAGCAGATCTTTCTGCCTTGCTATGAAAAGACGCAGGGAAATGAAGTGGTTTTCTCAGTGCCGCAGACTGCTGTGGCAGTGAGCAATCACTTCGTTTCCCTCTGTCACTGAGACCTCACAAACTCCTGGCACCTTGCCCAGTGCTCCCACCACTGCCTCCTGCCTGCTGTTAGAAGACTCGCTGCTCACCAGCCAGCTGCCAGATGCTTGCTGGAGCATTCCCCTTTTATGCCTAAATTTCTCCTCCTAAAATTGTGCCACAGAGGCTCCTTAAAATAAAAAAAAAGGGCGTTACAGGGGACAGAGCTTAGACACTTGAATGTCATCCTGAGTTCAGTTGCAGTGACAGAACCAGAAGGGAGTGCAGAGAATGTTGTGGCATCCCATCTAAGGCACTCAGGAGCTCAGCGAGAGTGATGTTCATCTCTGCAGCTCTGTTTTCTATCCTGGGTTAGCATTAGCTTGTACCTGGCTGAGCTTACCTGAGATGTGGCCTGCTCTGCATTGCCTCATAAATAATTTACACATTTCGGATTTGTTTTGACACTTCAACACACTAGCTTTCTGGTTTTAAATGTAAGATTTCTTAATTTCTTGCTAGCATTTTAAATTTTTTCTTCATTAACTGAAGCTTAGAGCTATAGTTTCTCCCAAATCCTTCTAATGAAAATAACATAGCCAGATGTATTGTTCTGAAGTTCTGTTTCAAAAAGTACAGTAGGTTTTCCATGACAAAATTCTTTCCAGCAAGCACCTTGTAATGCCTGAGCTCTGTGAAAGCAGAGAGAGCAGCATCCTGACTCTCCCCTGTGGGACCATCACCCTCACCAGACCCAGGAAAGCAGCTCAGGCATCAACTCTGCAACCATGTTTGACACCTGCATGTGCTGCTGTGGGTGTCATAGGCAGGAATGGGCTTTCTACAGGGGCTGGAGGGCAGGAGAGGATTGGGGCATGGTTTGTGCAGCCCACGGCAGGACATATTCTCACCCAGGTGACACTAGGGCAGCTGCAAAACCCACAGAGCTAAATTCAGGGTTTTACAAACATTTTAAACTTCTCTCCCTAAGACCTTTGAAAATCCCAGCTTCAATTCACCTGCTAATACATATGCTGTTTCCCGGAGCTAGCAGGCAGCTGGAGAGGCTTCCTGAGGCTGCAACCTGCACATTAGCCCTCATGCCCGAGGGGTCCTGCTGCCCTGAGGATCTGGGATGATGGCTCTCCCCATGCAGCCCCAGAACTGAGACCACCTCTGCCTGCTCCAAACATGCTCAGTGCCCTCATTCTTTTTGGGGTGAGCACGTGCGGGTCTCCCACTCAGGTCTGCTTCCAATCATCGAGCTGTGTTCAATGAAAGACTGCTCTCATCAGAGCCAGAGTGGGTCAGGGGTGGCCAGGGCAGAGTGCATGAGAACTTCCCTCCATCCGGGAAAACACTTCTAATAGAACAAATCTGGCTCCTCACAGCAAGCAGCTAGACCACAGCAGAGGGGAGGGAGGCAAAAGCAGAGGCTTCTCCAGCAGCTGTCAGCCTGCCACTACAGCAGCAGCTTTTACAGCTGCTTAATAGGAAACCACCCTCCCACGCAACCCTTGGTGCTCTCTGGCAGGTTGGAGACAAGGCGAGCAAGCCAGGGGGACAGTCCAGCAAATCTCCACACTGGTATGAATAGGGAAAGAGGTTTGTATCACCAGGTGCCACAGTTTTGACCTCTACCAGACAAGGGCAGACCCACACTAGCATCCTCTGAGAAGATATGGCAGTGCTAAGAGCCTAGAGGATTTATAGGAGGGCAGATTCCAGGCCCAGATTTGCTCTGATCAGAGTTAAATCCCCAGCTCCATATTAAAAATCAGGTGGTCTGCAGAGTGAATCCTTCTTGGCAGGATGTGAGCAAGCTCCAACCCAAGTCCCATGATGTAGTTCACTGGGTAAATTCCATGAAGCCAACAGCAGCTTTAGCTCTGGGCTCCCCTGCCTGCTACTGGCCTGCAGCTGGGCAGAATCAGGGCAGGCATGGACAGGGGGCTGCACTGATGGACCATCTCCTGCACAGGGCAGAAGGCTGAGTAAAGGTCACAGATCCCCTCCAAGAATTGAAAGCTAGAAGGAAAAATGTGGCCAACTACAGAGAGAGCTGGTACCTAACTACTGTTCAGCTGCTGCTTGAAGCTTAGGGGACAGTAGGAGTTTTTTGATCCTTCAGAAGGTAGGGAGGCATCATATTCAAAGGGGATGGGACAATGTCACCTGCTAGTCTATAGACCACCAGAGTGGAACATGGATTTCCCAAGGTCAAATCAAGTGGTGCAATTTCATTTTCAATACTTTCCTAAATAAACATTCATCTGCGATCTCAAACCCAGTGAAGGCTATTTGTTTGGACCTCCCCTGATCAGGCAGCTGAGTCACTCCAAGCTGCTTATGTTCCACCAATGTGGAATTCCAGCACTTGGCGCTGGACATCTAAAATCAAAGGGTAAACACATCCCATGGGACTTTTAATCCCAGCTCCAATGGCACGCTGGACATGTTGTATCAGCTGGCTACTGAGGGCACCAAGATGTTGAGATAAAGGACTAACATTTAGGCAGCTAAATCTGTGAGTTCTGTCCATCTCTGAAACCACTGCCACTGCTATTTTAAAAGATTCTTTCCCATTGGCTGAAGTAAAATGATGAAGAACACTCCATCTGAGTCAGATTCCTACTGGCCACCCTGTTTTATCAAGGTTTGAGAGGAATTTTTCATTTCAGATAAACAAATATTTTGTGGTTTCTTATTCATGGCAGCTGGACTTCATCAGCAGGTCACCACAGTGAGGAGATAAGGTGTCTCCTTCTCTTGGCGCCCTAGTAGGCGTCTCACAATCCCAGGTTGGCTTATAAGGCCATTAAAACCCTCTAAAGTGGTTTTGACCTCAGTACCTTTCCAACAGCTCTGTGGCTCAGATGTTTCCTGTGCTAACAGAGGAAATAGGACTTTTGCAGCTCTATCATAGCTTAAAGTTTAGCCATATAGATACACCCTTAAAACTGCTTTTATTGTCCTTCACATGAATTTATAAGGTGGGACCTCATAAATTTACTGTCACTTACTCCTGTTCCCACCCATCTTGCACCACCTTGAAGCATGTAACCCATCTCCAGCAATGGGCTGGAGATGGAAATTTAAGTCAGAGAAGCATTTTAAGAATCCTCAGTGATTTAGGCAAATTGTTTCAATAAAAAGAAACTAATCAAAGTAGAAGGAAAAAGGAAAAATGAGAAGGGGAAGGAGGAGAAAGAGGAAAATTAGGAAAGGCAAAAATGAAAGGTTTCCCTTCTCTCCCAACTTCAAGACTTGAAACACTTTTGAAATCAAATCATAAGGACATTTCATCCTCATGGGTTTTTTTAGAACTGCACTTATGAGAGGCAATATATCAAACTCATGTATCGTCTCTTGAAAATGCAAACATGGTGTTATATTGCTGGATATTTTTAATGTTGTGCAGTTCGAGTTCCCAAAACATTTCAGCAGTGTTTCTGCACAGAACATTTTTCATCCTTGTGAGTTCTTTGTGTCTGACTGGGGATGTGAAAAGCCCTGTTTTCCCTCTGCGTGGCGAGGAGGGGCAGTGAGGCATGTCCTTCACCCATGCTCACTTCTCCCAGGACTGGTACCAGTGGGACCAGTCACCGTGCACTCCAACACAGCTGGCGGGGGGAGCTGCTGTGGTGCCGTGGCCACACACCCGCGCTCCTCTGCACTGCCAGCAGAGGGAAATCAGCCCAAGAAAAAAATTATGGGCTCATCCCTATGAAACGAATATTACAGCCACCATTCCCCTTTTAGCAGGAGACTACATGGTCTTTGGTAAGATATGATAAGATACAGCTGGGCAAAGATTTCTTGGTAGTTTCTCTCCTTCCTTCTCTTTTTTAGCAGCACATCTTCCAAGAATCAGCACTCTATTCTCAGGAGTTAGACTCAGGCTATTAGTAAATAAATTCATTCTTGCAGAGGAGATACTGATTTTGCACTAAAAAAATTAAAACATAACTCAAGAACCTGTAGAAGATGAAAGACAGTGAAACCTCCCTACTCTGTCACATCCCAGGGAAAAGAAAAGGAAAGGAAAAAGAAACTTCTTCTGGATCCGAAGTGGAAAAATTTGGGGCAGACATTTTGAGAGCTTCCAGTTTTCTGAACAAAAATAGTACATATTCTAAGAAATTTCAGTACTGGCAAATGCTGAGACCCCATTCCCTTTCCCATGGAGAAGGCAGGGGGTGACAAGCCGGCAGTCAGCATCCAGGCTGCAGGCAGGCAGCTGGGCAGAGCAGAGGCAGCCCCAAGGGCCAGCCCGCGGGTTTCAACAGGGGCAGGGGAGCTGCTAGAGCTGCTAGTCGGGCCCAGCTGCAGGCTGCCTGACTGGGAACATTCGAACAGCCCCTTGCATTGCTCCTCTTTGCAGCCATGAGAACGTGGGCAAGCAGGACTTCGCCTGCTGTGGTCCCGCTGGGATCGCAAAAGTATGTGGGACAAAGAAAACTGCAGCCTTACTGATATCACTTCAGCTGGCTAAAACACCATCTGCCTCCTCTGTACATATGTATAGATAGCCCTACATATTCATGTTCCTCTATGGAAAACATTGTGTCTTGGGAAGTTCATTTTGACTGATGTCTGTCAAAATATTTCCTTACTCCATTAATAACAATTATAAGCATGTTTACGTAGCAGCTAGCATTTGCAAAATGCTTTACCCATGAATACATACCCTAATTACTCTCAAAAAATTATTTCTTTACCCAAAATTAGCCCTTTTTGTTTGCCTAACCCGCTTCCAATCAGATCATGATTACAGCAAACTTAATGAATGCTCTGCACAGGCACACTCCATCCTGTGGCTGGCTGGGAATTGTGTGATTGCTGTGAGTTCCACTAAGTATTCTGCGTTTGCTTTCCCAAATCAAAGCAATTTTGATTAGACAAATAAATCACTGGTATATCTCCATTATGTAATGTTTTCCTAAAAAAAAAGGCAGATAATTTGAAATTGAAATTTGACTTACCATAACTACCATGCCATCTGCAGGTACTATTCATTGCTTGGCCAGATTTTCTGACTGTAAAACTCTGGTTTTTTCCCCCAGCTGCCCAATACAGATCCGA
Source organism: Manacus vitellinus (assembly GCF_001715985.3). Lineage (NCBI taxonomy): Eukaryota > Metazoa > Chordata > Aves > Passeriformes > Pipridae > Manacus > Manacus vitellinus. The sequence continues at coordinate 7,033,032 of NW_021939122.1, read as the reverse complement.
CCACACATACACACATTTTATATATACTTACAACAGTCACAAGAAGTAAAAAAAAGCACAAAGCTCATTATGAGGTGAAGACTATAGTGGTATCAGTTCACTTACTAAAGTGAAAGACTAAGCAGCCCTGAAAATACTCCTATCAAAGGGCGTGAGCATTTGGTGAAGTAGAGCATTGCTGACAGCTTAGGCTGAAATTTGTCTGAGATCATGAAGACTAAAATGATGCTTCTAAAGCCTGTGGTGGTTCCCACTTGTACATGCTACCCTAAAATCTGCCTTGCTGGCAGAACTCCAGGCACTGGCTGGACAGGCTGCTTGCATCACTCTGCAAGTTGTGCCACAGCCTCCGTGGTGCAGGAACTGAGGAAATGGGGTGTCAGCAAAGGGTGCAGATCTGCAATTCCCCCAGAGAAGGGAGGTTTGAAGACCTGATTTCCAGAGATTTTCAACCTCTCCACAGATTTGAAATGGAGAGATGAGGAGGGGAAAGAGGAAAAGGGGAGAAGAGAAGGGAATACATCAGTATGGAAACGTGACCTTCAGTGTTTACAGACATGGTTGGAAAGCACTTCATCTGAAGTCAACAACAGGCAAAGCTAATACTTCAAGGCCAGCTCGTGCATCAGAAAGAACTGCATGTGCAGCCCCTCTGCATGCAAATCCCCACAGCTGTCAGCTTTCCACCACAGCAGCTTTCATCTTGGCTTGAGCACATGAGGATGCTACTGCCAGTGAGGGGAGAGTGCAGGAGCAAAACAGCCATCAGCCCTCATAACCCCTTCAAGCCAGGAAGAGGGGCAACAAGCATGTCACACTGTACCTGGAGGGAACCCAAGCCTGCCACCTCCTAAATTAAGTTGGAGAGGACCAGGCTTGCTCCACTGAGAGAGCAGCTCTCTAGGGACAGCAGGCACAGGACAAAGCATATTGTTTAGCTGTTTAACTGGGCTTGTACCATCTATTCTTCTGTCCCCGACATACAGAACCGCAGGCGCCCTGTGGGACACAGCCACACCAAGCCTGCTGGGACCCACACAGGAGCAGCCCCTCGGCACATCTCCAGCCTGGGAGGGCACAAGGGGACGAGGCAGCTACAGTGTGCGCTCTCCTGCCCAGCCCTCCGGAAGAGAAGGAAACCGGCAGAGACAGGCAGCTAAGGGACAGGCAGGAGACAGGAACAAGGTCAGCACAAATGCAGGAACCCCGGTCTGAGCTGCAGACAAAGGTAATTCGACAAGCAGTTCTAAACTCCCGAGTGAGTAAGGGTTTTATTGGGAGAGCTCCCAGCGGGAAGTAAGCAGAGGCTCCAGGTCTGGCACCACTCAGGCCATCACGGCTGGGTGTTGTCCGGACTTGCAGAGGGAGATCCCAAGCTCATACTTTGGGTGGCCAGGTGGAGCCAATCCTTGGGAACTGGCGACGCCGGCATCGGGGTGTCTGGAGCGTCCCAAAGTGATTTAGATGCTTGTCACCAGGAAAAAATAGACTTTCCTTGAATTGGCCAAATAAACCTTTCATCTGGACACACATTGCTAAAAACAGGCAGCTTTTAGAGCAGTAAGGCTTGGATTTACTGTAAAGCTGTCCCCTCCCTGCAAACACCCACGACTGTACAGGACCAGCTTGTTTGGTGCCAGAGCAGCTGTACAGCTGTGCAGCCCCCAGGCTGCCCCAGACAGCACTGGGATTAAACCCCCATTCTCCCACCTAGGATTAAGCCCACCATTTATCAGTGGTTAATTAACAGATTACTGGGAGGCTGAGAGAGTCTTTTTAGACAGATTGCACACTGGCCTGCTTGGCCTGCAAGCATAAAGCTGTTGGATTCACTCTGGATCGAGTGCTATTTTGCAGGGTGGTGGGAAGTGCACATAATCACTGAAACTTGACAATTGCACAATTTTTCACAGATTTTTCCCACCAGAAAACAGTATATGGGCTTAAAAGGTCTTCTCCTTTGAAAGGCTTAGAGTAGGACAGACACAAAACTGTTGACGCTGAGGTTTTACTGGAAACATGGTTTGCAATTAATTGAAAATTTTCATGAAAACTGTTTACTTTCTTTGGAAAAGTTTGGCTCTCAGTCTAAAGCATGTGGAAGGTTTTCCTTTTTTTTTTTTTCCCTTTTCCCAACAGAAAAAATCATTTGCATGCGGTCTAGCACTCCAGTGCCTCTTGGGAGATGGAGCTGAACATCTCTGGTGGGGAGATGGCTGTGGGGCAGCATGGCAGGCATTGCCCTGGCAGGAGGTAACTGAGGAGGCCACCAGAAAGGTCCCTGGGGCACCAGCATGACTCTGTGTGACATCAGAAAACCTGCTGGGATGCAGCTTGATAACTTTTAATGGCACTTCAAAATTATCTCTGGAAAAGGGGGGGTAAATGGTCAAAGTATCTACAAATAATAGTAATGAGTCTTACTTTACCCTCATTTTCTTAAGGCAGGCCAAAAATTTCTGTCACTGGAAAATAATTAAAGCGAGTGAGATGCCTTCTCCTTTCCCTGCTTTGTGCAGTCTGTCCATCTGAGGAGTTGGAGGGACAGAGTCAAGCAAGCAACCCAAAAACCTGGTGTTCCAACACTTCTGTCCCTCCAGGCACACTTAACTAGTTTTCAATCAACATCCAAGCCTGCACAAAAAGAACAAGCCGAGAAACAGACGCACTCCAAACACCACAGGAAAACAAGATCTGGACCCTGTTAAAAGACAAGAGGAGATGTTGCTCAGAATGAGCACAGACTGCAGAAGATACAGAGTCACAGGCAAGATCTATCCCTAACTCTCATCCAGGGGTGAGAGTTATCCAGAGCTGTAAAGGATCAATCTCCTTATTACTTTAATGAAGTGATAACTTGCAGGACCCCACTGAGGAAACAGCTGTAAAATACAAGTTATAGCTCCCCCATGTGAAAGGGACAACCCTTAGGCCCTGCAAACGTTTCTTACAGCAGAAGGGCTGTGAGGGTGATCCTCTGGTCGCCTTAAAACCCTGGCAGTGATGCCCGAGCACCTGAAGTGTGGTGGTACCCATAGGGTGGGTCCATAGCTGGGCCAACCTGATCCTGCAGCCTGCTCCTCTTCAGACAAGGCTACCATGAAGAAGAAGCCCCTTTGAGAAAGGGAGAAACTTCTGGATTGGTCTCTGAGGAAGAACCCTGGCCTAGTACACTTCACATTTGAAATCATATTCTCATAAACCAAGAACAAGACCCTCCCCGAACTCTAATCTGCTCTTCTGTCTCTCCTTCCCTCCTTCTCTTTTTTCTTGTCTTTTTTGATCCTACATTCCTATTTTCTGAAACTTTTTCCACTAAAGCCACACAGTAAACACATCAGCTGAGGTGCTGGTCCTGCAGACTTGGCATCATGCTCCAGAATTATCCTGTGGTCTCTCTGGGCCAGCTGTCATTGATGCAGGGCTGTGCAGGCTGAATCCACCTTCTGGTGCTGGTGGGCTTAAAACACCTTTTTCTCCCTTTCAGCATCCTCCAGCCAGCCTGGCTGTGCGCAGAGACATATACTTGCAGACCCAAGGACTCCCTTTGCAACCACAGGGCAAGGCTGGCCAGGGACATCCTGTTGCTACCAAATCACCAGAGTTGTGACCTGAAGAAGTCAACATTTGGAGATTTCCCTACATACCAGGGCAACTTGCTTATTCTGGAGACACAGTGTGGCCTCCCCCTGCTTCCAGGAGATAGAACCAACATTTCGTGGAACATGGGCAAAGATTCAGGTAACAAAGACGACTTGAAGTACCTGAGCAAGACTGTCAGTCTGGAAGCATTTCGACAGTAGGCTGTACTAAAATTTCAGTCATTCCTCATGCAAGGCAGAGCTCATATGTAGAATCCCATAAAATAGGTTTAATCATCCTTTAGAGAAAAATGTAGGACTGGTGTTCACAAACTCCTTTGCAAACTCACATTAATTCTGTTGCCACGGTCATTTAGGAAAGAGTAATATGAAAGACATTGAGAAAAATAGAAGCACTCCAGTTAATTCCTTTCTAAACAAGCCATTTGAGACTTTTTGGAACTTTGAAATTCTATTAGTAATCTCATGTCACCATATTTTTATAATTTAAAAATTATGAACCGTTTCACAAAGTTAGTGCAGAAATGCTGTTTTATCCTCCAATATTTTGTGTTATTTCTCTGTTTCATTACTCTTTAAAAAAGATCAATTTGTGATGCTCCAGGCACAATTTACTTGTTTTAATTGCTGAAACTCACTACATCCTCACTTCTCCTCACTGTCTTCCCCTCAAACTACTACTAGTGATATTACCACTACACCCAGAGATTTGCCCTGAGAACAAGTTCTCCCTGTATTGGCACCATGCTAGTTAAACCTCAGCAGCACTGCAGTTTGGTGTTAACAG